>NC_052053.1:50449793-50816668 GCF_903992535.2 Arvicola amphibius | reverse complement strand
TACAAAGGAGCTCCAGACCAACCAGGGTTGTACAGCGAGATCTCAGAAGGAAAAGAACGAAAGGTCGCATTTCGTGGTGCAGTGCTGTAATCCCAGTGCCGGGGAGGCAGAGACAGCAGAATTCCCGGAGCGTGGTGGCCAGCCAGTCTGCTCCGGGTTTAGTGAGAGACCCTGTCTCCAAACAGGAAGGCAGAGAATAATAGAGGAAGACAGGACGTCAATCACTGGCCTCCAAATGCACATGCCACCCCACCTGCTTTTGTGTATGAACATGCATACACATACACCAAAATAAACAAGTAAAGCAAGTAAAAAAAATGTGGGGAAAGAGATGGGCCTGAGCTGGGATTCAGTCTTCCTCCTTCCCCCTTCACGGGCCTCAGCACAGGAAGGTGAGGCTGGAGGAATATTCTGAGGCTACCAGGGAACCCTGGCGGAGAACCAGTTTTAAACGTGCTGAGACAGCTCCTGGGTGGTCTGCTGATACTCCCAAAGGCGCTGTAAGCCCCAGGGTGGGATGCAGCAAACAGATGTCAGATTGTTAGAAATCCATTCTGTTCTTTGACCGCTATTTTTGCTCTGGGAACCAAACATCTGTCCTAGCAGCTTCTCTGGGGGCCCAGGGCGAGGCTGCGATGTTTTCAAGGGGGCTTAATGCCACAACCTAGAAAGAAGGGAGTGAGTGCCCTGGGAATTAGGAGGGCAGCAGAGGAGGAGGGTAGAGATGCACAAGGGGCAGCGAGCTGCCAGTAATGGACAACCAGACAGGGACCCAAAGCCTTCTCACCTGCTCTCCCAGTGGCAGGACCTAAGACACCTCCAGTGAAGCAGGTAGGGAGAGGAATACTGGGCCACACGCATGGTCTCTCTAGGAATGTCCCCTGTCTGCCTTCCGGGAGAGAAACCACTCAGGACAAGGAGCCCAGGGCCCAGGTCTGTGCACATGGAGAAAGTCCTTTCTAGAAGGAAGAAAGAACTGGCCAGGTTCAGTCAAAGCGCAGAGGCAAACCCAGAGCATTGGTTCCCAGAGAGCTAAGGGGCCCCCAGATCTCTGTCTGCCTGTGGGCAGGGAACCCTCTAGGCTGAGCCACATCCCCAGCTGGGCCTGGCTCCAGGGTGAGCAGTGAGAGAGAAGACGGCCGGCCGCTGGCAAGCATGGGTGAGTGGAAAGCAGAGGTGGGAACACGGAGACAAAGGCTGAAGGGAGGGAAGGAGGAGTGTAGGGGGCTAGAAAGGCAGCCTGTGTTTAGTGCTGTCGGGAGGAATCTTTCTTCCCTGGGTGTGCTGAGAGCTTTTCAGGACACAGAGCTAGGAGAGGGGAGTGGGAAGGGGGTGGGTGATGGGGATGCCTGGGATGTGGAAGAGAGGGTTAGCAGTGTTGATGATTGTAGTCTATGGTGATGCCTTCTGGGTCTAATGGGGACACTGTTGTGTGACAAAACCGTTCCTGGGCAGATGCACACACACATCTAATCACCCCGGACAGGGAACTCACGACACACTGAAGCATGGGTTGGTGAACCAAAGAGTTTCATTGGGGTGGGCTTTTTACAGGAGCAGGCACAACACAAAGACAGCTGCATCACCAAGGCTCACCCCAGCATGGGGGTGGCTTACAAAGGGTGGGAAATCTGAAGCACACTGCACAGCCTGCAGGCTGCACAACAGGAAGGAGTGTCCTGGTCTAAATCTGTCCCCAGCAGCTCTGTTGGTTACTCCTCCAGGGAGCTGTTCTGACCCCAGAGCTGGGCGACCTTCTACCTCTGAGAGTCTTTGCACCTATATCAGCAAGTCTCAGGAACTCTCAGCTTTTATTGCTTACTTTGGCGCCCCCCCCCCCAAGCTAGTGATTATGGTCTGTTTCAGGGACTTCCTGAAGCTATTTTGAGTTGTTTGCCTTCCTGCTTGAGGAGCTTCCCTGCAGGGTGGAGAGTTTCAGTCAAGGAGGAAACAGTTACACAACGCTCCTCCTCCTCACAGAGACATGCAGAGCCAGGGCAAACTCAGGTTTGGGGGATCTTAGAGCTTCAATAATTTGGGGGCTCCCTTGAAAAGAACACCAAAATTAGGAGCCTGGCCTAGTGTACAGTAGGCCAACCTCTATGTGGCCTTCTTATCCTCTGTCACCCAAGTCTTGCCCATTCCTGAGAACGGGATCAGTGAGGCTGATGACCTAAGCCACTTCCTGTGTGACCAGCAGGATCCTTCATTCCTGACACTTCTGTTTTCTTATTGTAAGTGGGCATGGCAGTATTGGGTTCCTGCAGATCACTGTCAAGGTTAAAACAATACATAGATGTCTACCTATTGCACAACACCAAATCAGGGTTATTCAAGGACTGTCATTATGAGAGATGGGGAGGGAGGGACTGTTGATGTCAGAGTTATGAGGGAAGTTGGGGCGGCACAACAGGCAATTGTGGAAGGGAAAGAAAATACAATAGTCAGGGAAGAAAAGGCTACACACCAACAACCCGGGGAATATGCAAATGCCCCAGGGTACACTTAGCTTACACCGAGGAGCTCACACATGGCTGCCTTTGTGTTTCAGCTGTTTCTCCAGGGCTCTTAGAACAAAGAGATCTCTGGGACATCACCGTCATACAGTAGTTGGGACAAAAACAAAGACAAACAAACACAAAAAGGAACACCAAAATAAAAAAAGATGGGGGGGCTGGAAAAATGACTCAGAGGTTAAGAGCGCTGGCTGCTCTTTCCAGAGTACCAGGCTTTGAATCCCAGTGCCCACAAGGTTGATGGAGGAGGGTCATCTGTCTATGTGTTACTTTCATTGGTTAATAAAGAAACTGCCTTGGCCCTTTAATAGGACAGAAAATTAGGTAGGCGGAGTAGACAGAACAGAATTGTGGGAGAGAGAAAGCAGCTTCAGGCAGTTGCCATGCTTCTCCTCTCCGAGACAAACACAGGTTAAGATCTCTCCTGGTAAGCCACCCCTCATGGTGCTACACGGATTACTAAATATGGGTTAAAGCAAGATGTGAGAGTTAGCCAATAAGAGGCTGAACCTAATGGGCCAGGCAGTGTTTAAATGAATACAGTTTCTGTGTAATTATTATGGGTAAAGCTAGCTGGGTGGTGGGACGCAGCCCGCCGTTCTTCTACACAAGGTGACTCACAACCATCTGTAACTCTAATTTTAGGGGATCTGATACCCTCTCTGGGCTTGCTCAGACACCAGACAAAACACCCATACACATAAAGTAAAAGTTAAAATAAGAACTTGGCCAGTGAAATGACTCAGTGGGTAAGGATGTTTGCACCAAGCCTGATGCCCT
Source organism: Arvicola amphibius (assembly GCF_903992535.2). NCBI lineage: Eukaryota > Metazoa > Chordata > Mammalia > Rodentia > Cricetidae > Arvicola > Arvicola amphibius. The sequence continues at coordinate 50,813,372 of NC_052053.1, read as the reverse complement.
GAGTTTGAGTATCAGGACACTTATGGTGAAGGAGAGAACCAGCTTCTGCAAGTTGTCCTCTGACCTTTGACCGTGGGTTTCTATGGTGGGTTTGTACACACACACCAAATAAATAAATAAACTGGGCGGTGGTGGTGCGCGCCTTTAATCCCTACACTCAGGGGGCAGAGGCAGGAGGATCTCCAAGTTCGAGGGCTACGGGGTGAGTTCCAGGACAGTCAGGGCTATGCTGAGGAACCCCATCATCATCAACAACAACAACAACAACAACAACAATTATTTTATTATTGATTAGATTTGACTTCCTCTTGTTCTCAGTGTCCAGGCTCATTTCAAATGACAAACTGACCAGAAATAAAACATAGAAGAAGAAAACAAAACCATTTCCTTCCCCTTGGAAAGCAAACTTCCTCAGGGACTCAACAAGTTCATCGATGTAAAAGACAGGAATTGTTCTTTGATACCCAAGGTGTAAAACCTGCCAAGTTAATTTTTCCAAACCAGTAAAACAGCTTTAAGCCTTCTGTGGTGGAGTCCATTGAGACTTCTAATGTATGGCTTTTGCATGTTTCCTTTTTCTTTCTGCCTCTCCTTTTTCTGGGGTTTGTCTCAGGCAAAATTGAGCTACCCGAGTCTATAGCCTTAGTTCTCAGTACAGGCAAAGTGCTGGCCCCACTGTCCCTAGCCAGGGCCAGGCTGAGCAGAGGGACCACGAGCTTGTCACATCTCACGTGTCTGCAAAGCTTCGCCCACAAGGGGGCGCTGTGTGAGTTGGGTTCATCAGTTGCTGGCTTCTCTTCGTGTGGGTTATCCCAACCTCTTCCTTCAGAAGGAAGCCTTCCAGTTCCCTGAGTTTTAAAGCAGGTAGCCTTGGGATGAATGTGACTCTCTGATGTGTTTGACCCCCCCCCCCCCCCCGAGTAGTATCAACATTTGAATTGGAAGGGTACAGGGCTGGGTGGATCTTGCACTGTTTCCATCTCTCTAGCAAGGGCTAGATAAATAGCTCAGCTGTTAAAATCAGTTCCTGGTTTTGCAAAGGACCCTAAAGTTGGTTCCCAGGTGACTCACAGTTACCTGTCACTCCAGATCCAGGGGAATCTGATTCCTCTGGCCTCTGAGGGCACCTGCACTCACATGCGCAGAATCATACACACACACATACACATACATGTAATTCAATGTTTTGTTTGTTTGTTTGAGACAGGGTTTCTCTGTGTAGCCTTGGCTGTCATGGAACTTGCTCTGTAGACCAGCTTGGCCTCAAACTCACAGAGATCTTTCTGTCTCTGCCTCCTGAGTGCTGAGATTAAAGGTGTGCACCACTACCACCTGGCTAATTAAATGCTTTTAGAAAAAAAATCTAAAAGTCCCATTTCACGCCTGGATGTGGTGGCCCACACTGATAATCCCAGTGGAGGTGAAGGAAGGAAGCTTCGGAGTTCAAGTTTAACTTTATTGCATAGAAAGTTCAAGGCCAGGTCTAGGTAGCATGCAACACTGTCTATCTGCCCTCCACCCATCTATTGCAACATTTAAATATCCAGAGGTGTTAGATAGTTTCTTTTACAGTCTCTGTGGGAATCATGCCTGGATCTGAATAAGACTGTTCCCTAGGCAAAGCATATACTTTGAGGTGGGGCACATTTACCCTGTCATTCATAGCTGCCTGGCCTCTGCAGTCCTTTGAACTTGAGATCTTGTCCTAGCTTCTTCTTATTTATTTATTTATTTATATTGATATTTATTGAGCTCTACATTTTTCTTTGCTCCCCTCCCTGCCTCTCCCCTCCCCCTTCAATCCTCCCCCAAGGTCCCCACACTCCCAATTTACTCAGGACTTGCCCTAGCTTCTTAAAAATATGATATTTCATCTTGACCTCTCTCTCCCTCTCCCTCTCCCTCCTTCCCTCCCTCCCTCCCTCCCTCCCTCTCTCTCTCTCTCTCTCTCTCTCTCTCTCTCTCACACACACACACACACACACACACACACACACACACACACGCTTGTCAGCCTGAGGGCAAAGTCCCAGTCTCCAGAACCACAGGCTCAGCTCCTCTTCACAGGTCTGTGTGTGTGTGTGTGTGTGTGTGTGTGTGTGTGTGTGTGTGTGTATGAGCGGGTGACAAGGCTGAGACGTTTTCCTTCTTAAAACATTTATTTTAGCTGGGCAGTGGTGGAGCACGTCTTTAATCCCAGCACTCAGGAGGCAGAGGCAGGCGGATCTCTGTGAGTTCAAGGCCAGCCTAGTCTAGCTGTGGAGTGAGTTCCAGGACAGCCAGGGCTACACAGAGAAACCCTGTCTCCAAAACAGATAGACAAACAACAAACAAACAAAACCCATTTATTTTATGTGTATGTGTCTGAGAGCATGCATGTGCACCATGTACACGCAGGAGTCAGAGGAGGTTGGGAGTCATCAGATCCCCTGGAACTGGACTTACAGAGATGTGTACGCTGGTGTGTGGGTGCTGGGAATCAAACCCCGGCCTTCCAGAAGAGCAGCCCCTGCTATTAACCGCTGGGCCATCTCTCCAGCCCTCTCCCCTTGGCTTGAGAGACTGCTCCTGGGCCAGAATGATGGCTCCATGAGTAAAGGCATTTGTAGCCCTATCTGCTAACCTTTTTGATTCCTTGATCCCACATGGTGGAAGAGTAAACCAATTCACACAAGCTGTCTCCTGGACTCCACAAGTGCACCTGCGAGGACACACACACACACACACACACACACACATGAATGAATGAATAAATAAATAAATAAATAAATAAATGTGGTTTTTTTGTTGTTTGTTTTTAGAAAGAAATTGTTGCTAAAACCGTGCAGAGGAGAAAAAACAAAAACCGGTGCGGGGAATGGTGACAGCGGTCAGAGGGAGAGGTGGAGTGGGCACAGAAGAACGCAGCTGGCGACGCATCTTTGAAACAGAGGCAGGCAGGAGTAAGCCCCAGGTGGCGGCGAGAGAAGTGGCTCACACTCTGCACTCAGGGCTTGATCTATACCGCTGCACCGGGTTGCTTCTCTCTTTAATTCACCCATTCCTATTTCTTGCTAATGTGTTTTCTTACTCTCGGATCCTCCAGGCAGCTCCCTCGTAAACTGCCCTCTGCCCCAACCTCTTCACCTCCTAGCATCCTGTTCATCTGGCTAGCTCTTCCCCATCACGTGACCCGAGCGTAAATCATAAGATTCTTCCCACGCCAGCTGCAAGTCTGCAGAAGGCTCTGCAGAGGCTGCGGGCCACGCATGCGTAACTGTAGGCGCACCTGCGCCTCTGCTGGCGGGGGAGGTCAGACCTCTAAGCGTCCTGCGGAATCATCCCAGTCTGGTCCGGGGCTAAGATGAAGCGATAGACAGTGAACCTGATTGGGCCCAAACTCCCGAGGTGATCTGGTTGTCGTTGCTGATACATAACAAGCTGCCCGCATAGCCAAACCCCTGCTTCGGCTAGGGCCTTGCGTTTTGGGCTCAGCAGTCCTCCACTGGGCCTCAGGGTCAGAGCCCCGGTGGAGTTACCAGTCTGCACTTACAGCCTTACAACCTTGGACAGCCGGCTTGACTTTGGCGGCTCTGAGAAAATAGTATCACCGACCACATGGAGGTCCAGTGAAAATTAACTGAGTGTTTTGTGTGGTGTGAAACTCTCGGCCAATGCAGAATGCAGACAGCTGGATCCACAATCCCAGGCCTCAAGAGCCTGAAGCAGAAGTTTGAGGCCAGCCTGGGTTACCTGGGGAGACTTTGTCTCCACACTCTCCCCACTAAACATAGAGTGTGTGTTGTCTGCCTGGGATTAATTGGACATTTTTGTGTTTGTCATTGCCCTGGATCCTCAGAGGCACCTTGAGAGGCTTCATAGATGGGGAAACCTGAGACTCAGAGATGTCAGGAAGTCTGTGGCCAGGTGTTATATTCTATGTTCAGCTTGATCTCAAAGTCAGGGTAGAGATCTTTATTTTTCTGAAAGGACTGTATATAAGCTCAGGCTGCCTTCAAACTTGCTATGTAGCCAAGGATAAAAGGATCGCCCCAAACTCTTCTTTCTTCCCTTCCTTTGCCTCCACCACCTCCCAAGTACTGGGATTATAGGAGCCAGCACCCACCAAAGTCAGGGCTCCTTGGTGAGTTTACAGTCTGTCTTTCCATTTGCTCTTTGAACTATCATTTTGAAAATAGCATCCATTCTGATTTTAACCATCACCAAGTGACTTCCCAGGTATGCACACCTGCAGAGAACAGTCTTCTTTGGTCTTTCCTCCTATGGAAAATAAGGAGCTGCCATATTTGCTGTGATCTTTGAGGAGGTCCCTCGTACAGAAGACCACGCCTCCTGGATCCCTGAGCACAGCAGCCAGGCCCACCCCTGGAGCTCCGCCTTTCAGCCTGACCCTCAAACTCTCCAATTTAGTCACAACAGACCCCCCCTTTCCTGGAGAAGCCAAGTTCCTTTTTGTCACTGGGTTTTTGCACCTACCTACCATGCCTTTGCCAGGATGCTCTCCCACCCCCTCCTGCCACCTTTTCCTTGGCTCAGGGAGCCCACTCTGGTTAGAGCCTAGCCAGTTCCTTGCTCACGTGCCCTGTCGCTCACTTGCACAGACACCATTTCTGTTTCAGCATTTTCCAGAATGCATGACTCTTCCAATACTATCTGTCCTTGCCAATACTATCTGTCCTTGCCACCAGTCCCTCAAGGGCAGGCCTCATGCCTCATGTACAGCACCTAGGCTTGGGCATCTGATGGCACTCAGTTAACCCTTACTGGCCCACTTGACTGGATGAATGGCAGTGGAGCCCCAACGTTCCTGCTCCTTAAGAATAAGGGTTTCTCCAGCTTCTAATTCATGCCTTTGTGGTAGATGCATTAACTGTGACGTTTCTGTTGACACATGCCAGCTGGCTAAGGAGGGAGCATGTGGTCTCACAACAGTACCCAGGGTTCCCTCAATTTACACACACTATCTCCTTTTCCAGATGCACCCACAATCTACCAATGTGTTCTGTAAGCCAAGCAGAACTGAGACTTGTAGGGAAGACATATTGTACCTTCCCCCAAGGAAGGAAGGAAAAGATTCTTAGGGGTAGAGGCCAGATGTCTGGGTTCCTCTTCTTGTTGTTGTGGTTAAATAGCTGACAAAGTGAATTTAAGGAAGAGGTTTATTTTGACTCAGTTCAAGGGGAAGTCCATGAGGGCGGTGTAGGCAAAATGGTAGGAGCTAAAGATGGCTGGTCACATTGTGGCTATAGCCAGGAGGCAGAAAGCAATGAGTATTTGCCCTTAGCTCACAGCCTAGGGGATGGTGCTGCCCACAGTGGGTGGGTCTGATGTGGGATTTCCCTCTGTATGCTGTGAATACCATTGGTGAATAAAGAAATAGCCTTGGCCTGTTGATAGGGCAGAACTTAGGTAGGTGGGGAAAACTAAGCTAAATGCTGGGAGGAAGAAGGCAGAGTCAGAGAGAAATCATGTAGCCCCCCGCCCCCCAGACACTGGGAACTTTACCCAGTAAGCCACTGCCACATGGTGATACACAGATTAATGGAGATGGGTTACATTACTATGTAAGAGTTAGCCAATAATAAGCTAGGGCTAATGGGCCAAGCAGTGATTTAATTAATATTTTCTGTGTGATTATTTCAAGTCTGAGCTGCCAGGCAGCCCAGAAACAAACTACCGGCCTCCCTACACATGGGCCTTCCCATATCAGTTAAACTAGTCACAGGCATGCCCAGGGGCCAACCTAATCAAGATGATCCTACCAACATTATACGAGCACAGGGTCAAATCTCACCCCGGCACTGGTGTCTTGAACTAGAACATATGGTCATTTAGGTTTGGCCACTATTTACTTTATGACCTTAGAACATTCTTCCTTAGGGTTTAGTTTCTTTTCTTGTACAGTATAGGACAGTGCTTCAGAATTCAGATTATAGCCTTGTATTATTAGTTGGTTGACTGGCTGCTTAGCATTGTTCTTGAGCATGACATAAATCAGGCATGGTGGTGCTTGCCTATAATCCCAGCTTCTGGGAGGTGGCAACAGGAGACTGAGGGATTGATGGTCATCCTGAGCTACACACCAAGCTTAAGGCTAGCCTGAGCTACAAGAGCCCCATCAAAAAAATACATATATATCACATGTCAGGGGGTGGTATACACCTTTAATCCTAGCACCTAGGAGGCAGAAGCAGGTGTATTTCTGTAAATTCCAGACCAGTCAATGCTACATAGTGAGACCCTGTCTAAATAAATACAACATTTGTTTTAAAAATACTTGAGTTACTAGTTGGTCACTATTCAATGAAGTTTCTCTGAATCTCTGGGTCCTTGTTTGTCTTTTTTTAAAGATTTTTATTTATTTTTTTGTGCCTTGGTGTTTTGCCAGAATGTATGTTGGTGTGAAACTGCCTGATTCCCTAGAACTGGAGCTACAGACAGTTGTGAGCCACTATGTGGGTGCTGGGAATTGAACCCTGGTCCTCTGGAAGAACAACCAGTGCTCTTAACTCTGTGAGTTCGAGACCAGCCTGGTCTACAAGAGCTAGTCCCAGGACAGGCTCCAAAGCTCCAGAGAAACCCTGTCTCGAAAAACAAAAACAAAAACAAAAAATTAATTTGTCATTTGTGTATATACAAGTATGTTGTGTGTGTGTCTGTATACATGCTATAGCACTCATGTGGAGTCGGTTCCAGAGAACTGTTGTAAAAATTTTTGTTATATTTACTTAGTGTGTGGCACCAAGTGCCACTGTGTGTGTGTGTGTGTATGTGTGTGTGTGTGTGTGTGTGTGTGTGTGTAGGTCAGAGGGCAGCTTGTGGGAGTCTGTTCTCTCTTTGCACCAAATGGATTCTGGGGATCAAACTTAGATTGTCAGACTAGATGACAAGAGCCTTTACCCACTGAGCCATCTCAAGGGCTGCTCTTTTGTGATTTTTTTTTTGAAACTGGATCTATGTAGCTCCATCTGTCCTGGAACTCAGAGAGATCCACCTGCCTCTGCCTCCCAAGTGCTGGAATTAAAGGCCTGTGCCACTATGCCTAGCTTTGTGATATTTATTTATTGTTATTATTATTTTGGTTTTTCAAGACAGGGTTTCTCTGTGTAGCCCTGGCTGTCCTGGAACTTGCTCTGTAGAACAGGCTGACTTCAAATTCAGGGACTCTCCTGTCTCTCTCTTCCAAGTGCTGAGATTAAAGGTGTGTGCCACCACACCAGGCTCCTTTGTGATTTTTCTTTTTCTTTAAAAATTAAAAAATATTTATGTATGTATTGTATATGGGTGTTTCATATGCATGTATGCACACCAGAAAGGGGCATCAGACAACAGTCAAAGATAGTTGTGACCACCATGTGGGCGCTAGAAATTGAACTCAGGTCCTCCAGAAGAGCAGTCAGTGCTCTTAACCACTGAGCCATCTCTCTAGCCCCACCCTTTGAGATTTTTAAATTGGCTGGGTTCGTTAAGTTTTTCTTTGATGCCCATTGCATTTTGTTTTATTTTTCACTGTTAGGCATCAAACCTGAGGCCTTGCATATAACAAGCAAGTGTCGTACACTGAGATGGATCTCCCACTCTTTTTTTATATTTCAAAAGCAATCTTCATTGGGTGGTGGTGGCGCATGTTTTTAATCCCAGCATTCGGGAGGCAGAGGCAGGCAGATCTCTGTGAATTCGAGGCCAGCCTGGTCAATAAAAGCTAGTTCCAGGGCAGCTAGGGCTGTTAAACAGAGAAACCCTGTCTCAAAACAAACAAAAAAGGAAGGAAGGAAGGAAGGAAGGAAGGAAGGAAGGAAGGAAGGAAGGAAGGAAGGAAGGAAGGAAGGAAGGAAGGAAGGAAGAAAGGAAAAAGAAAAGAAGAGAAGAGAAAAGAAAAGAAGAAAATGTTGCTTGAAAGGTGCGTGGCACAGACCTTAGCGCTCGGTCAATGATGGGTAAATAGACACAGGGATAGTTTCGATATACCGTGAGCCTATGTTGTGGCCAGGAATGGGTTCAGCTAATAAGAATCTGCCCTCGGAGTTATTTCCGTTGGCAGGAGAAAATGGAAGGCTCCCAGAAAGCAGAAAGAGCATCACAGCCTGGCTTTCGGGAGATTCCCATGGCCTGGCTGCCAACGCAGAGCTGATGCAGGGGATTTTAGGACCCTGAGCCCCGGGAGCGCGCGTAAGGCGCAGGAGAGGACGCGCCTGGAGCCCATCCGCATCCTAGAGGGCGGGGCCTCACGCCCGGGCCGTGCTACGATTGGCGAGCGCCGGCGGGTGACGATGACGACTGACGCGAGGCCTCGCCCCCTCCGCCCCGCCCCTCCCGCGCGCCGTGGCCGCTAGGCAGCCTCGCTCTGGCCCGAGTCGCGCCCCCGCGCAGAGTCCGCGCGTCAGTCGGTCCCCAGTGCGGCTGCGGGGCGACAGGCTGCAGACAGCGGGGCGCGCGGCCCGGGGGAGGTGACGGTGTCGCGGGAGGAGCGTCGGAGCCCGGAGACTCGCACAACGCCATGGCCCCCATTGGTCTTAAGGCGGTGGTCGGAGAGAGTAAGTGGCATCGGGGTGCTGGCCGGTGGGACCCGTTATCCAGGCGTCGCCCTCCGAGGAGGGAAGCCCCTCTGGCTTCCTGCTGTCAGCAGGCTTCCCTGACTCACGCTTCTTCTCGATCCCCTCTTCACCCCGTCCTCCTCACCCTAGACGCCTCCTCAGTCTCTTTTCCTCCATCTCATTTTCATCCCGTCCCTCCTCCTCCACCTCACACACCTCGCCTTCATAAACATCCCGTTTTCCTTTTTATCTCCATCACACCATCTCTCCTTCATCCCATCCCGTCCCCTCTCTCTGTCTCTTCACCCCAGACCACGTCTCTCCCTCCCCCATCCGCACCTTTATCCCCTCCAGCCCGTTAGCCTCCTCTGCAGCATCACCCTTCTGCACCCAACTCTTCTCCACTCATTCCTTTTCTCCCGTCTCCCTTCCTTGCCTTCTGCATTTTCAGAGCTCCTGATTCCGCTCCCCCCCCCCCTTTTCCCCCGTCTCCAAACCCTCCCTCTTTCCCACCCTCCCTCGTGAATCGTGACGAACGAAGCCTGGCCTGTGTCCTCCTCCTTCCCTGCCTCCCTCTCGGGGGAGCAGGGCGCTGTCCCCGGCAGCAGAGACCCACCTGGGAGCTGCTGGGCGCACGCCGCCGGGGCTACTCCTGCCAGCTGGGGAGGGGACGCAGGGTTTTCCTGCGGCGCTGCTCCCACCGGGCTGGGGCCGCGGGGTTTTCTCCGCCTCCCCTCCGCGGGGCTGGACTTCAAGGGCGGGGTCTTAGCGGGGTCCGGAACCCTTCGAAATCCGGAGGGAGAAGGGGAGCTTCAGAGTGTCGCGGGAGGAGTGGCCCCGCCAGCGCCGCAGTCTGCAGTCTCGCTGCTTGCGCTGCTTGCGCTGCTTGCGGGACTCGGCCCCGGGCGTCGCTGCGGAAAAGATATAGTTGTTTATGGGTTTGCATGAAAGGCCCAGCAGACATTTTCCAGTTTATTTTTTATTTATTTTTATTGAACGGTGAGCGTCGACGTGAGAGTGGGTTGTGGGTATTTTAAAAACGGCTTTCTCAAATAAGATGGGTGACCTAGGTAGAAAAATAGTGCCTCTTCAATATTTTGGCACGTTTTTATAATGAAAACGTGTGAGGGTTGTGTGGCTTTCGCTATGTCTTTTTAGAGTAAGAGAAAATGAAAATGCCTTTTTCCTGTAGGAGAGGTGGAAATTTACAGTTTCCTTTTTCAGTGAGCCTCTCTTAGGATAGCTTGCCCCCCCCCCCTCAACAAATGCAGCATAACTGTTGAGCGGCGCCGCTGCCCTCCCTTATTTTTTGAGTGGTATATGGACAGCAGTCTTGGTGGAATCTAGCCGTGTACAGCGTTTTCTGCTTGGATATATCAGAAGAAATTGTTACAAAACAGAACCTAACGTGGATATTTTTTTTTAATGCTCACACTAGCACCGAAGGTTACTTGAACTGTTTGCTGAGGGGAATCAGTGTTTAAGGCTGGGAGGGTCCATAGGGATTTGCTAATGTCAACATCTTCATTTTCACCTATGGGAAAGATATTGAGGCTTGGAGCAGTTAAATGACTTGGTGAAATCATTGCTAATTAATTTTTTTTTAAAACCTGGTATCCATTTTCTTACAACTTAAGTAAAAAATAATTCCCTTGCTTTCTATGTACAGTGTCCTCTTAATACCTCCTTTTCAAGGGTTAGAGGTGTGGGGTGGAATGGCATGCCTCACTCCGTCCAGGTGTTATGTTTGAATACTAATTCAAAAATAAAATACTTATTATACAACACCCCCCCCCACACACACAAGACAGAGTCTCTGTAGTCCAAGCTACTGGCCAGAAGACACTGTGTAACCTCCACTGGCTTTAAATTTAATCCTCCTGCCTCGGCTTCACAAATGTTGAGATTATAGGTGTGTGTGACCCTGTTTATCTTTTTTGTTTGTTTGTTTGTTTGTTTGAGACAAGGTCTCATTTTGTAGCCCTGGCTAGCCGGGTACTTGCTACCCAGTGCGAGCTGGCTTTGAATTCATGGTAATCCTCCTGGTTCAGTCTACCAAAATGCTGGGAACACAGGCTTGCGCCACCATACCCAGCTCAGAGGTAGGGTCTTTGCATCCTTTTGCCAAGACCCCTGATTATGTAGGTGTCACCATAACCCCTTGCCTTGTCTCTTTTAGAAGTAAGCATCAAGATTTTAAAAAAAATCAGTATGCAATATGGCCAAAATTTCTTTTGAAACAAAATGAAACTGTGGTGTACAAAAATAAACGCAATTTTACAAAAAAAAACTTGTGAATGTGTGAACAGGCTTCTATTTCTGTGACAATTGAGTTAGGCGTGTGCTTTAGGAAAATGCATCTTGAATCCTATTTTAATGCTACCTCCTAATTTTTGGTGGGGTTTCTACTTCGACTTTTTTCTTTCAACAATAAGAGTGAAATAAAGATGCTTTTTTTTTCTTTTTAGCAGTCGCAAGAACAGAGACTAATGTAATGTAGCCCAGGTGAACCTGGGCAGCTGAGGATGAACTAAGTACTGATCCCCTTGCTTCAGCCTCTAGAGGGTTTCATTCTAAGCAATGTTGGGGATTGAACCCCAAGGCCTCTACCCTCTACTCTACATCTACACCTAAAGCTGCTCCCCCACCCCCTCGAGACAAGATTTCCCTGTGTAGCTTTGGAGCTTATCCTGGAACTCTGTAGACCAGGCTGGTTTCGAACTCAGAGATCCGCCTGCCTCTGCCTCCCAAGTGCTGGGATTAAAGGCGTCCACCGCCACCCAGATCAGAGGCATTTTCTTTTTGGTTTTTTCGAGACAGGGTTTCCCTGTAGTTTCTAGAGCCTATCCCAGAACTAGCTCTTGTAGACCAGGCTGGCCTCGAGCTCAGATCCGCCTGCCTCTGCCTCCAGAGGCATTTTCTTAATCGAGACCTCCTCTCTGATGGCTCCAGCTTGTGCCGCGTTGACAGAAGACTGGCCAGCAGCAGCACTGTCAGCTGTTCTTAAGTAAAAAAATGATCTTGCTTGTTTTTCTTTGTTTGTTTTGCTTGGGGGAAACCCACATTTGCTGAATGAACAATGTCATTTAGGATACGAATAAAAGGAAAGAAATGTAGCTGGGCGGTGGTAGCACAGGCCTTGATCTCTGTGAGTTGAAGACCAGCCTGGTCTACAGTGTGAGTTCCCAGACTGTTTCACAGAGAAATCCTGTCTCAAAAACAAAACAAGGGTGGAAGGAAGGAAGGAAGGAAGGGAAAAAGATCAAAGTAAACAAATGTAGTTTGAACCCTGCCTTCCCCTGTAGTCTGCCCCAGTCTAAGGCAGAGTCTTGCACTTGTGTTGTGCCAGTCCCAGTGCCCTCCTAGTCCCTTCAGAGTTGAACATCTTTGGATAGCCCACAGCTGTAGGCGGAAGAGGATATGGGTCAACTTGGCAACTTATTCTACATACGTTTGTTTAGAGCTGGCTAGGAGCTACAGGCGTTTCAAGCTGGAAACTGAATAAGACATGGGTCTGTGCCAAGCGAGCATGGTGGCACACGCCTCTAGTTCCCATACTTGGGAGACAGAGACAGGCAGATCTCTGCAAGTTTCAGGCCAGCCAGGGCTACATAGCGAGACTCTGTCTCACAAACAAAACAACAAAACCACAGCCAAATAGTTATACGGTTATGACAGACAGCCCTCCAGGAAGCTTTCTGTTACTTCCCCAGCACACTTCAGGATGCACTCATTGTATTGCACTTGGGTATGCCGGTCTTGCCCAACCAGTCTGTAAGTTGCTTCAGGGGAGAGTATTGTTTTTATGTCTGTCCTCAGTGCATGATTTGGGGCTGGCACCCAGTTAATGCAGCACCAATAACTATTAAGAAAGAAAACAGATTTAGTAGCTAGAATTGTGGGGAAAATTCAGACCCTGTGCCTGCTGGAATTATGGGTTCTTGTGCCCGTGTGCCAGCTTTTTACTGGGGATAAGCTCAGGGCCTTCTGCTTGCCCAGCAAGGGTTTACTAGCTGAGCCATCTCCCGAATCTATAGGGCCATTTATTTACTTACTTACTTACTTTCTTACCTGTCTTTCTATTTATTTATTTATATTTGTTTGTTTGTTTCAGGACTTTAGAAATACATTTATTTACTTGTTTGGGGGCAAGTGTGCCGTAGAGGCTTGTAGAGGTCAGAGGGCTTTCAGGAATCATTCCTTTCTTTCACCATGTGAGTCCCGGGGATCAGACCCAGGTCAGGGTTGGCTGCAAATACCCTTATCCACTGAGCCATCTTACTAACCCAGGGCTATGGTTTTCAGTTTTTTAAAAAATAATTTATTTATGTTTATTTCATATGCATTCATATTTTGCCTGCTTGTTTGTCTTTGTGAAGATGTCGGATCCCCTGGAACTAGAGTTACAGACAGTTAGGAGTTGCCATGTTGTTGCTAGGAATTGAACCCTGGTCCTCTGGAAGAGAAGCCAGTGCTCTCAACCTCTGAGGGATCTCCCCAGCCCCCTTTAACTTTTTTTTTAAGATTTATTTTTGTGTGCCTGAGTGTATAGGTGCCTGTGGAATCCTGAGAGGGTGTCAGATCCCCTGGAGCTGAATTACAGCTGGTTGTGAGTCACCAAATGTGGACGCTGGGAATCAAAAGCAGGTTCTCCAGAAGATCCTGTCTCCATAAACAGACAAACAAACAAACAAAAATTCCAGCAGGAGAATCTCTGTAAGTTCAAGGCCAGCCTCGTCTACAAAGTAAGTTCCAGGTTCCAGGATAACCAAGCTGCTACACAGAAAAACCCTATCATCAAAAAATAATAATAATAATAATAATAACAAAAAAGAACAACAACAAAATAACTCCCAGCACATTATAAATTTCTCGTGCTGTTCCCTGTGGACAGTTTCCTCTCCCACTCTCAGTTCCTGGCAACCACTGAATTTTTTCCATTACCTTTGGTTTTGCTCCTTCTGGAATACATGTCAATGGGCTATAACATGGAGCTCTTTTTCTTTTGTCTTGTTTTTTTAAGACAGGGTTTTTCTGTGTAGCCCTGGCTGTCCTGGAACTTACTATATAGACCAGGATGGCCTTGAACTCACAGAAATCCTCCTGCCTGTGTGGGTACTGAAGGTGTGTGCCACCTCGCCCAGCTTTTAAAATGTGATTTCTGGGACTGGATGGCTCAGTGGGTAAACTGCCTGTGGTGCAAGCGTGAGGACCTGAGTTCAGATCCCAGCACCCGGGTAAAAGTGCCAGGCGTGGTCATGTGCGTCTGTAACCCTAGCTCAAAGGGAGTGGGTAGAGGAGACACTTGGATCCGTGGGCCGCACTGGCCAGGCAGTCTACAAATCTGAGCTGTAGGTACAGAGACTGTTCCACAAGTTAAGGGGGATAGGAATAGCAGGACACACCAATGTTGGCCTCTGGGCTCCAGTTGTTCATACAAACATGTACTTTCACACACAGCTGTACATACACAAACACGCATACACAACATACATACATTTTTTTTTTTTTTTTGGTTTTTTGAGACAGGGTTTCTCTGCAGCTTTTTTAGAGCCTGTCCTGGAACTAGCTCTTGTAGACCAGGCTGGCCTCGAACTCACAGATATCCGCCTGCCTCTGCCTCCCGAGTGCTGGGATTAAAGGCGTGCGCCACCACCGCCTGGTCCATATATACATTTTTAAAAACTTTCTTTCACCCAGTGTGGTAGTAGTACATGCTGGCAATCTCAACACTAGGGTACAGAGGCAGGAGGATTGCAGCAAGTTCTAGGCTACACTAAACTGCATGAAAAGTTCAAGGCAAGCCAGGGCCACGTGAGACCCTGTCGCAACTTTCCCTGTAGTAACTTCCCTGTCTTCCCTAGGTGACTTCCTTCACATAGTGTATTGCCTTTACCGCTGTGTTGTGTGTATTTGGTGTTTGGCTTTTCATCACCGACTACTGCTCTATCACATGGATGTCCTCCATCCTCCAGATCAAGGACCTTTGAGTTATTTCCAGTTAGGCGATCGCTCACAAATTTTTAAAAAATTATCGCACTTATTTATTTTACTTTGTGTGTGTATGTGTGTAAATGCATACCATGGCACAGTTGGCTCTCTACCTCCACCATGTGGGTCCTGGGAACTTAGGGTCATCTGGCACCTTTAACACTGAGCCGTTTCACTGACATATACCCATAGATGTTTGTGTGAACGTATCGTATGATTACCTACATGCCTAGGGTTAGGATTGATGGATTGTATGATATCGTATGACTACCTACATGCCTAGGGTTAGGATTGATGGATTGTATGATATTGTGTGACTACCTATGGGCATAGCAGGCAAAGGTGCTTGTCCCACACCTGACAACCCCAGTTCAATCCCCAACTCTTCCACCACGTCTTGCCAGCCCTCAGATTTTAACTTTCTGAAGAGCCTCCAAAGCCATTGTACCGCCTCACCAGCTCCCCTTTCCTCAAGTGTCTGAGGCTAAAGTTCTACAAATCCCCTGCCAAGGTTTGCTCCCCTCCTCCCCTGCCCCTCCACCTCCCTCCTTCCGTTCTCTGATAGGCTCTTTCTATTTGTTCCAGGCTAAACTCAATTCTTAGGCTCAACTGTTCCTTCTCCCTCCTTTGAATATTTTTTAAAATAAAAAAATAACTTTCTTGATATAATAGTTATGATTTCATGTCTTTTGAGACATTTATTTAAAATGTAAAAAGTATATATTTTATTATTATTATTATTATTATTATTATTTTGGTTTTTCAACACAGGGTTTTTCTATGTAGCCCTGGCTGTCCTGGAACTCACTTTGTAGATTAGGCTGGCCTCAAACTCACAGAGATCTGCCTGCCTCTGCCTCCCAAGTGCCAGGATTAAAAGTGTGTGCCATCATTGCCTGACTGTAAAATATATTTGGGGATGATCTCATTGTGTCTTCGTTCCCAGTTTATTTCATTTATTATCATTTACTTTTTAACATTGAGACGGTGTCACCCTGTGTGGCTCACAGCTGTTTCCCTGCCTCAGCCTCTCTACCAGCTGGGTTTACAGGTGTGTGCCACCACATCCAGCTATGCCTAACTTCGTGGTGCTTATTTCTGGATATCATCCTTTTTTGCTTGAACTGGTTGTCATCTTAAATGATGTGATTTATAGTTTAAGTTGGGGCAGAATTTCCCAGAGCAATGGTTTAGGGGCAGACAGCTTCCCTATGTCTCCATCAGTTGTGAGAGGGCTGTCGTCTGTTTGTCTGCAGTATATTGACTATCTTTTGTTTTTATTGTATTGGCTGTCCATTGAATAGCTTTCCTGCTTGCCTTTGAGACACACAGGTGTTTGGTAGCTAATGAGGTATTTTTTCTTTAGCTAAGCGGTCAGGCTCAATTTTATAGTTACCTGTGACAGTTCAGCAGCCCTGGTGGTCCCGAGCTTGCCCTTGGAGACCTGTTTTCAGGAGGACCCAGCTCTCCTAAGGGAGTTTGGCCAGAGGTAAAGCCCTGTGAAATGCCGCTAACTCCAGGATGGATCTTTATGGTAAGCATCCTTAATATGCTTCCTCTGAGTATTTGAAGTTATTAAGAGCAAGGGTCCACACCCTTCCCCTGACAATCAGTCAGCCTCTCAGCAGCCCAGCTGCTTTGAACAGTTCGCAGAAACTTGAGGAAAGTCTACCTCAGGAGGCGTTGCTTAGGCACAGCCTCTCCAAACAACTTACAAGGAAGAGCAGGAAATGGGTGCTGCTGTGAGGAGCCTCTGTGACCTCCACACGACCCTTGGTGAGCTATTCTCAGTTAGGGTTGGAGGGGATGTCTCTCTCCTGCTAGTAAGCAGAATGCTGATGAGCGATGTCCAGACAGGTTTGTAATTGGAACCCTGAGCCGTATCCAAACGAGGCTGCGAACGGTAGAAGCTTCATGAAGCTTCATGCCCACCTTCCGGCTGCAAGCAAAGCCTTTGTTTTCTGGTCAGTATGTATACAGCATGGCCTCTCTCTGTTTTCAGGTCAGTCCAGGAAACTGCTTTCCTGTGACCCAACCCTGGATTGTAATGTTAGGCCCAGAAAGGCCTCCTCCCAGCAGTCTGTGTTTATGGTCTGTCTTCTGGTTAGCCTTGACTTTGATGGTTAGCCAGCCACGGCCTCAAACTCCTAATCCTCCTGCCTCCAGCCCCTACCGGGATTACAGGTGTGCACCTCCCTGCCGGGCCCCACTTGTGGTCATTATCATGGACTGGGCTGGTGACAGGTGAGAGCCTGGGCTCTTAGCCAGAGCAATGGAAGCAGCAGCAGCAGCAGCAGGAGCAGCAGCAGCAGCAGCAGCAAGAAAGTAGTCGAGGTCCAGAGAGCAGCAAAGACCAGAAACTTGGGAGCTGAGATGAGATAGAGCTGCAGAAGTGTGTGTTTGTGTGTGTGTGTGTGTGTGTGTGTGTGTGTGTGTGTGTGTGTGTGTGTGGGGGGGGTGATCAGAGAGCTGAGGTTGTGGAAGGGGAGAGCCTGGGGAGAGCCAAGGCCATAAGTCCTGGTTGCTGGATGCGTTCAGAGAGCATCAGTGGTTTGAGCTGAGGGTTCCAGCACCTGCAGTGAGCTCTGCAGCTGTAACTCCTGCTGCAGGGCTGCTAGCACTCAAAGCCTAGTGTTGGAGGAGGGCTGCTTGTTGGTTCCCGGCAACTTAGCCCCGAAATAATCACACAGAAACTGTATTAATTAAATTACTGCTTGGCCCCTTAGCTCTAGCTTCTTATTGGCAAACTCTTATATCTTAATTTAACCCATTTCTATTCATCTGTGTATCACCACGAGGTCATGGCCTGCCAGCAAAGTTTCAGCATGTCTGTCTCCAGTGGCGGCTCCATGGCTTCTCCTCACTCCACCTCCTTTCTCCCAGCATTTCATTTAGTTCCCGCCCCCCCAGCTCTGCTCTTCCCTGCCATAGGCTCAAATCAGTTCTTTATTCATTAACCAATGAAAACAACACAGAGGCAGAAGGACCTCCCACACCAGCCCAGGGCAATAAGCCTCTTACCTGAGCACCTAAGAGATGTCCATCTCCAGCCAGGAGCCAGCCATAGACCTCCGACTTGGAAGGGCTAGAGCTTACTCTAACCTGAGCAATGAGAGCTGTAAGTTCCTAGCATTTGACACCTGCAGTTCTGAACCTCCAGTTCTCAGGCTCCGAGCTATCAGCCCTAGGTCTAAAGCTCAGTTTATAAGCCACTGGCACTCAGGGGCTCAGGACACCAGCACCACACCAAGGAGTATGCTCTTTTCTAGTCATGAGCTCATCGAGTAGCGTGGTGGACTCCTCCTCAGCCACCGTGACAGGTCATAGCACTGGCCATCACTATACAGAACTGGATCCATCTGGTATTGCAGAGGAATAATTCCCCAGTTTGTCATTTGCTGTCACATGCATGCTGTGACACAAGAGCCTACCCACATAGGTAAGTTCAAACACAAGCTGCGCTGCTTAAAGTGGTGGCCTTTAACCCCAGTTTTCAGGAGACAGATCTCTGAGTTTGAGGCCAGCCTGGTCTATACAACAAGTTCCAGGGCAGCCAGGGCTACATAGAGAAAGCCTGTCTCAAAGAAACAAAAATAAATAAATAACCAAAAAAGAAAACCAAAACACCAATCAACAGTAAGAACAAACCCCCAACAGAGCCTAGTTGTGAAGGTACAGGCTCGATTGGTCTCCAGAAGCCAGTCTTTCTATGGTGGCCTGTGGAGATGTCAGAAAACTTAAGGACACACCTGGATTTCATTCAGCGTCCTCCAAGCAGCCTGGAACCCAGTGCTTTGTTTGCTAATCATCATATAGACAGAATATTGGTGCTGGAAGCTGTGTGGCAAGGTGGTAGATTAGTAACCTGGTCCTCCTGCCTTGGCCTTCACCATGCTGGGGTTCTAGGCCTGTACCTCCAAGCCCAGGGAAACCCGGTTCTCGTGGGGTCCAGGGCGGTGGTGGCATCACAGCAGTGACCTTGTCTCACTGGGACTCTGGATAATGTTGGGACCCAAGGGAAGCAGGTGAGGTCAGGGAGACCTGTGAAAGGAGAAGTTAGCCATGCAGAAGGTGGTATTAGTGGGCCCAAGTAAGGCAAGCACCGGAAGAGCTGAGGTTGGCAAGAAAGAGGGACCCAGTATAGCTGGGCTGGGGACGGGGAGACACAGAGAAGCTGGAGGGAGGCTGGACTTCCTTAGCCTTCTGGGAGATGAAGGGCAAGAGAAACAGCAGATTGTAGAGAACGTTAGCTTCCCTAGACACCTGTGTACCGTCGCAAGAATGTGCTGAGAGCTAGTGGGCAGAGGCATCAAAGGGAGAAGTCATGATGGAGGTGCAGGCTGGGGGCCATTAGATGACCTAAATAATTGGGGACAGTCAGATGAGAGGGTGGGAAAGTGGAGGAAGGAGACACTGACATTGACAGCTAGGCCCCGCCAGAACAGCCAGCAGGGAGGCTCGTCTGTGGGGCAGTGTCTGAGTCTTTTCACTCACAGGCCCTTGAGCTTAATTCTCAGTGACCTGGAGCCAGCGACAGCTCTTCAGCTCAGGGACAAGCTCCACTCTCCAGAGAGGAGGCTTTGTAGCAGGTCACTAGAGGGCTGTTTACCTCCTGGTGCTTCTCTTGTATTAGGATCAGTAGCTGTCTGTGCTGACTTCATTGCTCATGGTTGCTTGGAGGAGGAAGTGTGGATGTTTCAGTGTCAGGAAGGACAGGTTTTGTGCTAGGTGAACATGGTATCAGGCCATGGGGTCCTGGCTCTGGGAGGCATCCAGAAAGCCCCAGACTGGCCCCTCACCCAGAGTAGGGGCTCAGATTGTTCTGTCTATTGCGTGGATTGCCTTACCAGGCCTTTCCCTTCTTTGTGTCTTGGGGGACAGGCAGCACTATACTCGTGTTTCATGCCAGTGGACTCACAAGGACAAGCAGGAGCCGGGACAAGGATTGCGGCAGTGGGGCAGAAAGGCAGCTTACGCTGAGCTGAGATGCAGCATCTGTCGGATTTTCTACTGGTTCTAATCCAGTCGCACAATCCCCTGGTCTCACTGTAATGGCAGGAGGAACGGAGCTGCTTCTACCTGGCAGCCCAAAGAGAGGGAAGAACTTAAAGGTGTTGGTTTTCAGGAGCAGCGAGTAACCAAGCCCTGCAATGTCTTCTGAGGCTGACTTTTAGTCTTTAGCATAGCCAGGATGGCATCCAGAGACACACTCTTCTTTTTGGGAGAAAAATGAAGCATGGGAACTGAGCAAAGGGTTGCTCTGATTTGGCTGCATTTCACACTGTGGTCTTTAACCAATAAGCTTGTTTGCCCTCAACAGATAAGAGTGCTGGCCCCCAAACCAGAGTTCTGTGTGAACACAACAGGCACATGTGCACAATAAAGAAAATACCCCACCTGCAGACTCACCTTGTTTGGCATAGAGGCTGGACTTTAAGATGAAGCAGTCATGCCTCCATGAGTTTACCACTTAGCTTACCCTTGGACACTGGTTAGTTATTGGTTGGTTGGTTTTTCAAGACAGGGTTTCTCTGTGAAACAGAGAACTCAACTTTGTAGACCAGGTTGACCTCAAACTCACAGAGGTCCACCTGCTTCCACCTTCCCCGGTGCTGGGATTAAAGGTGTGCGCTGCCGCTGCCGCCACCACCACTGGGTCCTTTAGACATTGTTAGGGTGGGTTACCTGCTGGGAAAGCATCTTCATTAGCACCTCCCCTTTCTGTGGAGCTTCCGTTCTTTGGCTGTCCCACCTCATGGTGCGCAGACTGCCTTTTCTTTCCAATTATCTACCTGGCTTTCACTGTGTCTTCTAGGTTTCCTCAAATTTATCATTCTGTATGGTTTTTTTTTTTTTTTTTTTGCTTAAGTTTCTGTTTCCGCTGTTGTATTCTATCAGAATTCCAAATAACTTTTTTATACAAAAACAATCAACATGTATTTATTTAACATATATTGTAAGGGCTCAAGCAGACTTAATTTAAAAAGCAAATAAAGCCAGGTGGTGGTGGTGCACACCTTTAATCCCAGCACTCAGGAGGCAGAGGCAAGCGAATCTCTGTGAATTTGAGGCCAGCCTGGTCTACAGAGTGAGTTCCAGGACAGGCTCCAAAGCTACAGAGAAACCCTGTCTCGAACCGCCCCCCCCCCAAAAAAAAGCAAATAAAAATAACACCACAGCTTGGAAATCAAGGAAAGGACAGACCATCTAAGGAAAAAGACAACACAAAGAGAAGCTGGACATCTTGTGTCAGGCTCTTGACTGGAGACCTGCTTTGAATAGGTTTCTTGCAGGCACTTCTTAAACACTGGCGTTTTTTTTTTTTTTCCCAGAGCTCAGCAGCGTGTGTGTTCAAAGGGCTATTGATGCTGGGTTCTCCTAGCAGCTCTGGATAGAGAGTAAGATGGTTCTGACATCATATAGTGAGGACCACTTACTTATCCTTGAGGATGTCCAGGCAGATGCTGCTCTGGGTGTCTACACTGGGGTGGTAGCAGGGTGTGAGGAACCTCACGGCTGGTGCATTGTAAGGGTAGCCCACTGGGGAACTCTAGTGAGAGTTTATACCTCAGGTCTTCATATACTGTGCTGGCTGCTCCATGAATTGGTCCCTATCTATTTGAACAGGTTGTCTGATTCAGGGAAGGTGGAAATCCCTTTGTCACCAGACATCATGAGGGTCATCAGCTATTGGTATAGCCTCTTGCCCACGTGGCCCTGGGCAGCACCCTCGCTGGACTTGGCTCCCTTGCTAATGGCGGGCCACACTGGCAGCCCCAAGTAAATTCTGTATGACTCCCAAGTCTTGTTTCATGGATGCAGTAATTTTCAGGTCTTTCTCTTTGCGTGCGCGTGCATGTGTATACACACACACACACACACACACACACACGCGTACACACACGCACACGCACATACACGTCTAGTCTCAGTTCCCTCCATGCTTTACTTTTCAGTTTTGTGATAGTTTTGTTTGTTTTGTTTGTTTTGGTGTCTGTTTTCCATGCAGGAAGTTTTCCTCAGATGTGCAGCAAGCTGTATTGTTTGCTTGTTATTCAGGGTGAGAGACGCAGACAGCAGTTGGGAGCTTTGAGCCTGTGGGTAGCTGGATTGGATGTGTTGTTGAGGGACCCCAAAGTCAGTGAAGTCCCCAAGAAGCCCCTTGCTTAAGAGATCACAGTCTAGTTACTGGAACTCTAGGAACTGAGTAGGTGAAGAAGGAAGGCGGAGGAAGGGGATTCTTCCTCTTCTTCTTCTTTCTTCCTTTTTTTTTCTATTGAGACAGAGTTTCTCTGTCTAACAGCCTTTGCTGTCCTGGAACTCGCTCTGTAGATGAGGCTGGCCTCGAACTCTGCCTCCTAAATGCTGGGGTTAAAGGCATGTGCCTCCATGCTGTGTATGCAGATCATACGTTCGTCCCTTTCTGATTTGAGCCCCATATTCACACTGTGTCTTGGGTCCTCCAGGCCAAGAGAAAGCACCCCGTTCTGCCGTGTTGAGAGGTACACGATTACCCATCATGGACAGTGGTGAAAGGTGCCTAGTAGGTAACCAGTTCTCACACACAGTCTGCCCACAAACCTCATGTCCCCTCAGGTACAGAGTGCTGCCAGCTCCTGATGCCTCTGAGATCCTATGTTCAGTTTACTAGTCTACCGTCTTCATTGCTGAGTCAGGGCTCTCTCGGATGATCTTAGCTTTCATGGATGCAAAGTCAGCTAGTGTGTCTGCTGTAGAAAATTGGACCACAGATTCAGTGTAAAATGAGACATCTCTTAGGAGAACTGCCATCTATAAAGGAACGAGGAAGGGGCCATCAGACAGATGTTGCGTCCACCATACCCTGGCCCCCTAACAGCAAGTGCAGGCTCTTTGGCCACTATTTTTTTTCTTTCTCTATGATAAGCAGTCATAAATCTCGGCATTTTAGGGCTGATTATGTAGGCAGCAAGCAAGAGTTTGACTACAGGTTAAAAACAAATATTTGGGCCCAGTGTGGTGGCACACATCTTTAATCCCTGGCACTTGGGAGGCAGAGGCAGATGGAGCTCTGTGAGTTTGAAGTCAGCCTGGTCTACATAAGCAGTTCCAGGACAGCCAGGGTTATATAGTGAGACTCTGCCTCAAAAATAAATAAATAAATTACTTACTTTTTAAAAAATCAACAAGTATTTGAGATAGCCCAAATTCAGGCATCTCATAATGAGCCAGCTTTCCAAGCTCCAAGACACATTATCAACAAAGCATTCTTAGACATAGAGTCTCAGCACAGTCACACAGTGTGGAGACTTCCACAGGCACCCTCTGCCACCTTCCCACTGCTCAGTTGAGTGCAGGTAGCCACAACCACCTCAGCACCCAGCCTCCACTGCATACTCCCACAGAATGTTCCAGTCACGCCTAGGTACTTGGGGAAGTACATACGGCTGATGCAGAGCCAGAGTTCTGCCTCCATCATCACAAGTGGAAAAGAACAATAAAATGTCTGCATAGGAACTTGAAAAAAGGGTTGTTTTGGGGGAGAATGGTGGCACATACGTTGAGCCAGAACTACACAGTGAGAGCCTCAAAAAAAAACAAAACAAAACAAAACAGTAACTAGTTGTTTGGTTTTCCTCTCCTGGGTTTTTGGAGACAGGGTCTCATAAAGGCCCAGCTGGCCTAGAACTCACTATGTAGCCCAAGATTGTTCCTTCCTCCCACCAAACCCAGCATCTGCAAGTGTTTTATAGGGAAGGAAGAAACACAGCAAAGGCTCATGCGGACAGTTTATTCTGGAAGAAAACATGCAGGGAAAGCAGTTTCAGCTGTCCTCAGCTGTGGAGATTGTGATCTTAGAGCCCAAAGGAAAGCTAACATGAAGATAGGAGTGAAGTGGCAGTGGCCAGGTGAGGGAACCGGACACGGCAGACAGTACCATTGCTAAGCTAAGGAAGAATCTCTGTGAGATGGAAGACTGGCTGGAGAATTGGTGTGCGTACTCCATGGAAGCGAGCATCCGCCCTTTCTCTTGGCTTGCCAGCATCTTTTCTCCTTGGAGCCCCACCTTTTCCTGAGCTCGATCGTAAGCCCAAACCCAAATAGGATGTTTCTTTGTCTTGGTATCTTTTTCCTTTTTAATCTTATAAGATATTTTTAGGGGGACTGGAGAGATGGCTCAGTGGTTAAGAGCATTGCCTGTTCTTCCAAAGGTCCTGAGTTCAATTCCCAGCAACCACATGGTGGCTCACAACCATCTGTAATGGGGTCTGGTGCCCTCTTCTGGCGTGCAGGCATACACACAGACAGAATAATTGTATACATAATAAATAAATATTTTTTAAAAAAGATATTTTTAGATTTGCTTATTTTCATTTTATGTGTATGGATGTTCTGTGTATATGTCTGTGTACCACATGTGTGCCTGGTGTCTGCAAAGGTCTGGAGAGGCTTTCAGATGCTCTGGAGAGTTACAGACAATCATGAACCGTCCCATGGGAATCAAACCTGGGTCTTCTGCAAGAGCAACAAATGCTCTTAGTCGCTCCAGCCCTGCTTTTCCTGGTTTCTTATTGTAAGGGTTGGGGGAAAGGAAGTAGTCCTCCTGAAACCGGAGCTTTCTGTGTGCTTGTTCTTGGTGGGAGACTGTTTCCTGCCTCTGGGAGCTTCCCTGTCATGTCAGTGTGATACCTGGCTTCTCTCTCATGTCAGTGTGATACCTATAAAAGTCTGTATTGAGGGTTCCAGAAGGACTATCAGTCCTTGATCAGATGAGCTAGGGCACTGCTCTCAGCTTGGTACTGTTGGTATTTGGACCAGCTTGTAGGCAGTTAGTAGCACCCCCTGGCCAAGATATTCCCCGGGGGCAGATTCATTCCCTGTCTCAAACCACTGGACTGCCCGATCCCCTCTGGATTTCTGAGATCCAAGGAAGCACTCCATTCCATCCCCCTCTCTCTGGGAAATACAGATGCCACTTCTACTAATGCGTCTGCTGGCCACATCTCAGTTCTGCTGACTTACAGAGTCTGTGCTGAAAGGACCTCAGTGGTTGGCAGAGAAATGCACTCAGACTGGAGACCAGATGGGCACTGGCACATGAGTGACCCTGCTGGTGGTGCAAGAGAGGGGCAGATAGAAACTGCCTCCTGTGGCACTGTTATTTTTTTTCCATTTCTCTTTTCCTGGTGTGTGTATGCGTAATGCTAGGGGCTGAACCCTGGGCCACTAAGCTGCCCTGCCTCTCTTTAAATGTTGAGACTCGGAGTATGTTTCCTGATAGGCCTGGAACCTGCAATCCTCCTGCCTTAGCTGCTGAGTAACTAGGATTACAGGCGTGCTCCCTCTGCCTAGGCTTTCCTTGATAAGGCTTTAAGAAAATGGGAATTTTCTTAAATTAAATTAAATTAAATTAAAATGTTGTAGTTTCTGTTTTTTGCTGATCTTCCCACCTGTCTGTATTTTTATAATGTCGAAGTCCTTTTATCCAAGCAACGCCGTGTTTAGGCGACCATAGGAAGAACAAGGTAACTCTATTTTACTTATTATTGTGTCTCTTATTATTTTTGGTGCTAATTATTGAAGCCAGGGCCATGTCCATGTCCCCAGGGACATCCTCGGCCTGAGAGACCTTCTTGAACTTTTGGCTCTCAACCTCATGAAACAGGAAAATGTAAGGAGGATGTCTCTCAAAAGAGAAAGTGAAATCATTTCTGTAACTTTACTTGGCCTGGCACCCTTTTGGTCTTGGTTAGGGCTTGCTTCCTGATGGCAGACGTTCTCTGGCGCACTCCTCTTAGGATCTGGCAGGCAGCCTGTGATGTCATCACCTTGAGCATCCAAGCCTTTTTTTTTTCTCTGTGGCTTTGGAGTCTGTCCTGGAACTAGCTCTTGTAGACCAGGCTGGGCTCAAACTCACAGAGATCCGCCTGCCTCTGCCTCCTGAGTGCTGGGATTAAAGGCATGCGCCACCACCGCCCTGCTGGGCATCCAAGTCTTATGCAGAATCTGGGTGTGCTCAGCACGGTAATCAAGCCATCATCAACCCAGCTTTCACACCCTCGGGCCCCATTCTTCCCTCCCATTCCCTACCACCCCAGAATCAAACGTAAATGGCTAGGCAGCGGCCACTCAGCAGTTGCAGAGAGGGCATCGTGTTCTTGCAGTGACTGATGATTTATGGTCTCTATTTTGGTTTCTCTTGCATCTGCAAGTACAGTTGAGATACAAATGGTAAATTAAAATCTTAGGTAAATGCTGCTTATAGGGTAAGTGGGGGGCATCGTCTGAAGACTGTGACAGTCCCATGTTAAGAAAAACCACATTATTTATTCCTCTTTTCTTTCTTTTCAAGTGAAGTTAATACACTTTATTTTTAGACAACCTACATGACACATCTTTTCTTAAAACCACAGTGTCTCTTCTCCAAATAAATCACAGCCAAAGTAAAGCTCAGGGTGAGACCAGCACGACTGTTCTCGGTCCTGGTGTCACACAGATGGTAAGCTGCAGCCGGCTCTGGTGACCAGCACCACTGTTCTCGGTCCTGGTGTCGCGTGGATGGTAAGCTACAGACAGTTTTGGTGACAAGTGATTGGTCCAGTGTAATCTCCATTTGTTTTTTTCAAAACAAGGATATTACATAAGAGCTTTTCCAGCATGAGTCTATAACTTTCTGACCGTATAGATGTAAGATGTACTCCCCAATCCAATCTGGACGCTGTGAAGACAGGCAGAAGACCAACCACAAACTGTTCAGGGCCCATCAGTGCATGCAGATCGACATTAATTAATTAATTAATTAATTAATTAATTAATTAATTTTGGTTTTTTGAGACAGGGTTTGACAGGGTTTCTCTGTAGCTTTGGAGCCTGTCCTGAAACTCACTTTGTAGACCAGGCTGGCCTTGAATTCACAGAGATCCACCAGCTTCTGCCTCCTGAGTGCTGCAGTTAAAGTTGTGCGCTACCACTGCCCGACTTTATTTTATTTTTTAACACAGAGTTTCTTTGTGTAGACCAGGCTGGCCTGGAAACTCACAGAGATCTACCAGCCTGGTCTACATAGTGAGTTCTTGGATAGCCAGGGCTACATAGTAAGATTCTGTCTTAAAAAAAATAGTGTGTGTGTTGGGGTACAG
The DNA here is from genome assembly GCF_903992535.2 of Arvicola amphibius. Lineage (NCBI taxonomy): Eukaryota > Metazoa > Chordata > Mammalia > Rodentia > Cricetidae > Arvicola > Arvicola amphibius. Next base: position 50,786,728 of record NC_052053.1, on the reverse strand, counting down.
TTTGGGGATAGAGCATGAGTTTATCATACAGAAGATCCTGGGTCTGTCTCCAGGGCAAAACCACAGCCCAGCAAGGCAGTGCATTCCAAGATGGCGGGCAGCTGCTCTTCCCTGAGCGTTGCTTGTGTCTCTGCATTTGCACTGCAGCCCAGTCCTCACTGCGTCTGTGTGAGGGCTAAGGGAAGAGTTTCCCGACCCATCTGGTTTGCAGGCTTGTACTGCAGGACAGCCGCTGCTCACCTGTATTGTCCTTCAAGAATGAAGACAGAGCTCCCCAGCAGGACCCGCAGGAAGACCTGTGAGCTCTCTGTGTACGATGCAGGATTTGAACTGGGTCTTCTGAACACTGGGGCAGTGCGAGAGTGGAGAACCCTTGGATGAGCCTCCTCCTTCAGCTATGAGGCCCACCATAGATGACAGAACCCCACTCGTCTATGCCAGAAGGTTCTGTGTGGGCATTTTGCCAAATCGTCATGTCATATTTGATGTCATGGATGGGACAGGGATGAAGGTGCAGGACAGGAAGGGAGCTGACCAGGGCCTGTAAGAGTCCTCATCAAGTCCTGCTGCCTTAAAGGCCAGGGCAGAAGCCTGAGCTGGCTCTCACTCTGAGCCTGTGCCATCCTCCCAGAGCTCCTCGGCGCTCACCAGTTGGTCTGTCCCTTCACTCTTGCAACTCTGCACCTGCTTTCCTGCCTGAAAAATGCTTCCCGCAGAGCCCCTGCCCTAACCACACTCTAGTGTATTATAGCGTGTGCAGGTACAGACGTAAGAGCGTGCCTGTGCGTGTGTCCTCGCGGGTGTGTGTGGGTCCACGTGGACATCAGAGGACAGTGTTGGGTGTTGTTCCTCAGGAGCTGACCATCTTTCTGAGATGGTCTCTGACTAGGACTTGGGGCTCACCTAAACAAGACTGACAGGCCGCAAGCCCCAGCCAGCCGCTCCTGTCTGTCTTTCCAGCACTTGGGTCACAAATACATGCCACCATGCCTGGCTTTGTATGTGGGTGCTAAGGTTCAGAGGTGGATGGAGGGAACAACATTTTGGTTGAGTAATTGACCAGCTCTAGATGGCTCTTGGTCTCTCTGCACAGAGGAGATCTGCAGAGTAGAGGCGGAGATGGGATTATATGCTAGAAAATAGCCTGGGCCGCTGACTCTTCGTGCTAAAATGGGCTCTAATCCATCTTTCCCTGTTGGTATTGGATTACAGAATGTAGGGCAGGGCTGGGATTGGCTGTTAAGAATATCTTGGACAAATATATGCTCCGAGAGCGTGGGGAGGGAGCACACTGCAGTCTCTGGCTGGTGTGACTTTGGACACCTGGGCTTGGCTTGCATCACTCACTACCTTCCTCAATCAGAACATCTCAAGGGCAAAGTCTTCCACTGCGTTTAAATTAATTACTGGTAGGAAAAGATACGTTCAGCCCGAGTCATTTGTTAAGTTCAGATAAAGCAGAGGGGCCAACCGTGTGTAGGTCAGTGGCAGAGCACTTGCTGTCCCCTACTGCTGCACCACGCCAAGGCAGCTGCAGGGAAGCGCGCCTTTCTGCTGGAGTAGGGATCCAGGGGGTGGTGGAGTCCTGCGGTCAGCTGGCTTTAACAGAAGCCCAGGACACCATGCACACCGTGCACACCATGCACACCGTGCACACCGTGCACACTGTGCGTGCTCCTGCACACGCCCAAGCTCTCCTCACAGAGACAGCAGAGAAGATCGGCGGAGTCTTCCCCAGAGTGGTTCCAGAGCGCTCTTCTCTGTTTTGTTTTGTTGTTGTCCTTTCCTAGTAGAAGCATGGAGCGACATTGGAACACATCAGCAATTAAAGCTAATCATTTTATTTCATAAAAAGAACATTTGCTCTACATTTTCCCAATTTGCCTATGCTTCTAAAAAACAGTTGTATGTAACAACATTAAAGACAAAAGAGGCCACGAATTTGACTAGAGCCAGAGGGATATTGGCAGGGCTTCGATGGAGGAAAGGAAAGGGAGAAATGAGGTAATACTATAATCTTAGAAAGTAAATTAGCCAGGCAGTGGTGGTGCACGCCTTTAATCCTAGCACTTGGGAGGCAGAGGCAGGCAGAGTTCTATGAGTTCAAGGCCAGCCTGTTCTACAGAGTTCCAGAACAGCCAGGCCTACACAGAGAAACCCTTTCTTGAAATACCAAAATGAATAAAAATTTAAAAATTAAAAAGCCCAAGAGTCTCCCAAGAGCTCAGACATTCCCAGGTGGAAGGTACGGAGCTAAGGCACAGAGAGGATAAATCATTTACATTACAAACCAACAACAAAAACCAGTTGTGTTGCATTTGGAGCATGGGCGTGCTAACCTTCAATGAAACAGATAGAATTGTAATGCCCTAGTGACTTCGTTTACTATAATTAATTAACTAATTAATTAATTGGGGCGGGGCAGCTGAAGGGCTGGAGAGATGGCTGAGTGGCCTGACCTGAATTCTACCCCTAGGATCCTGTAGAGATGGAGGGAAAGCCAGGTGCAGCGGCGACCCTCTAATCTCAGCACCCAGGAGGCTGAGGCAGGAGCATTGCAACCTTGAGGTCAACTTGTACTACATAATGGTTCTCACAAAATAAATTGAAAATCTGCCCAGGTTTCCTGGTTTCACTTGAAATTGTGGTCACAAACCTCAAATTGGCTTTTAGAGCTGTCCAGAAATTCTAACATGCAGGAACTCACTCCACTGGTCTTTGGGAAGATGCAGGGCTCCTTCTTTCCTTCCCTAACACTGCTCACTGCCCCTCCCCCAGTCAGGTCAGGCGCTGCGTGCCCTGGCTCCGTCCTCCCATCCCCAGAAGGGAGGCTATCTTCCTGTCGTCCTTTCTATTGGATTCTCTTCTGTTTATTTTTGCCCACATCAAATGCTCTGCTCTCACACTTTTCGAACCAACAAAGCCTCCTTTGCGTTCTCATCTCTCCCATTAGTTTATTCTCCTTTCTGCAAGTCCTCCAAGGTTCTCTGCCGACCGTCCTCTCTCCCTCTCACTGAGAGCCAAGTTCACATCTCCAGTCTTACCTCCTATTTCTCTCTCTGTAGTTTTTTTTAAACTTTGGTTTTTATTTTTATTTGTGCATGTATATGTATTATGTATGTGCCGTGTTCATTCAGGTGCCTGAAGAGGCCAGAAGAAGGCACTGATCTGCTGGAACCAGAGTTCCTGGAGGTTGTGAGCTTTGGTTTTTGTTTCTGTTTTTTTTTTTTTTTTTTTTGATTTGATTTGATTTGATTTTTCAAGACAAGGTTTCTCTGTAGCTTTGAAGCCTGTCCTGGAACTAGCTCTTGTAGACCAGGCTGGCCTCGAACTCACAGAGATCCACCTGCCTCTGCCTCCCGAGTGCTGGGATTAACGGTGTACACCACCACTGCCGGCTCGAGCCACTCCTTGTGCGTGCTGGGAGTAGCAAGTGCTCCTCACTGCTGAGCTGTCTTTCCAGGCCCCTCCTATTTCTGTATAACTCCCCAGTTTGTAACTGCTGCTGAGACCATTCTTCTACACTAGGGTGCTATCTCTGACTGCCTACCCAAACTTTCCCCTTAGTTGTCTCTCATCCCCCTTATTCTCAACATCCCCCCAAAACAGGGTCTTCTACATATCTCTGGCTGTTCCTGGAACTCACTATGTAGACCAGGCTCGCCTTGAATTCCCAGAGATCCTCCTACTTCTACCTCCCTTTAAAATTTTTATCATCATATGTGTATGTGTGTTTTGCCTACATCTATGTATGTATATCATGTGTGTGCCTGATGCCCAGGGAGCCTGGAAGAGGGCATTTGATTCCCTGGAATTGGAACTATATATGATTATAAGCCAACATACTAGAAATAGAACCCAGGACCTCTGGAAGAGCAGCCAGTAACCACTGAGCTATTTCCCCAGCCCACATTTCACTCTTTAAAAAGGCAAAAATAAGAGTCCTGGTATTCTCCTACTGCCCATGTCCCCTCTCTTTTATACCCATCTGGTGCTGGGGTTTTGGTAGATACTGTGTCACATCTGCCCGCTTCCTGCCACCTCCACCACAGCACAGCAGGTTACCTCCCTACCTCCCGTGCTTTCACAGCACCCGTCAAATAAAATCATACCCTTGGCAAGGACCCTGTGTCGTCTGCCGCTGTTCTCAGCCCCACACAAAGGTCAAGTGTCTTTTCTTTGTCCCTTATATGCTTTTGTGAGTGTTCCTTTCTCCTCTCTCTAGTGGCTGTCTCCTAGTCAGGCCCAGTGTCCTCGGGATGGCCTTGCTCTGTGCCTGTTTGTGTTGTCCTGGCTCCTCACGTATTCTTTTCAGGGCACGTAGGAGAAGCTCTGGGTGCTGTTCCTATCATGAGCTGGTCAGAGCTTGTGTTGTTCCTCCAGTGCAGTACAATGTCTGGAACCTTGGGGGTCCCCAGCCAGCACTTAGTGAGTGAGGGAGTGAAGGCATGAGCCTATGTTTTCCCATATCATTGTTTCCAGAGGGTACACAGTAGTCTATTACAGGAATATAACTAATTTACTCCGTCAATTGGTGAATTTTTTTTTTCGAGACAAGGTTTCTCTAAAGCCTTGGAGCCTGTCCTAGAAGTAGCTCTGTAGACCAGGCTGGCCTCGAACTCACAGAGATCAGCCTGCCTTTGTCTTCCAAGTACTGGGATTAAAGGTGTGCGCCACCACCGCCCAGCCTGGAAATGTTTTTGAGTACGGTGTGGACCATTGTGATTGAAGATACTTGGAAGCCGGCTGAAGCTGCAGTTCAGTGGTAGGGCACTCGCCTAGAGTATATGGAGCCCTAAGTTCAATTCCCCAAATCAACCCAGACATTTAAGTTCCAGGAACTAGAAGTATTTCTCCTAATTAATTAATATTTTGGTTTTTCAAGACAGGGTTTCTCTGGCTATCCTGGAACTCGCCCTGTAGACGAGGCTGACCTCAAACTCACAGGGATCCACCTACCTCGGCCTCCCAAATGCTGGGATTAAAGATGTGTGCCACCACCGCCTGGCACAGGATGCAGTTCTATTAACACAGGAAAATGAGTATATAAAGTAAAAGAGAAATATGAAATATCATCTCAGTTATGTAAAGACAGCTAGTATAGGGCTGGAGAGATGGCTCAGTGGTTAAGAGCACTGGCTGTTCTTCCAGAGGTCCTTAGTTCAGTTCCCAGCAACCACATGGTGGCTCACAACCATCTGTAATGAGATCTGGCGCCCTCCTCTGGCATACGGGCATACATGGAGGCAGAATGTTGCATACATAATAAATAAATAAATCTTTTTACAAAAAGACAGCTAGTATAAAATGAACTAGAAGTTAACTAAATGCATTTTAAGTTGGTAAGATTACAAATGACTTTTCTTTTTCCCTTCTGTGGTACTGGGGATCGAACCCAAGACACTTAAGCTTTTTTTTGTTTTGTTTTTTGAGGGTTTCTCAGTGTAAGAGATCTAGCTGTCCTGGAACTCACTCTGTTGATGAGACTGACCTTGAACTCAGAGAGATCTGCCTGCCTCTCAAGTGCTGGGATTAAAGACGTGCCATCTTCCTACTTCAGCCTCCTGAAACAAGCATTAGGTGCTGTTTTAAAGAAATACATGGTATTTTAGATTGATCCATATGTGTTTTTCTTTTTTTAATTGATTTTTATTGAGCTCTACATTTTTCTCTGTTACCGTCCCTGCCTCTTCCCTCCCCTCCAACCCTCCCCCAAGGTCCCCTTGTTCCCGATTTACTCAGGAGATCTTGTCTTTTTATACTTCCCATGTAGATTAGATCTATGTAAGTCTCTCTTAGTGTCCTCATTGTTGTCTAAGTTCTCTGGGATTGTGGTTTGTAGGCTGGTTTTCTTTGCTTTATGTTTAAAAACCACTTATGAGTGAGTACATGTGATAATTGTCTTTCTGGGTCTGGGTCACCTCACTCAAAATAATGTTTTCTAGCTCCATTTTCCTGCAAAATTCAAAATGTCGTTATTTTTTTCTTTGGTCAAGGGGCATTTAGGTTGTTTTCAGATTCTGGCTATGACAAACAATGCTGCTGTGAACATAGTTGAGCACATGTCCTTGTGGCACGATTGAGCATCCTTTGGATATGTACCTAAAAGTGGTATTACTGGGTCTTGAGGAAGGTTGTTTCCTAATTTTCTGAGAAATCGCCACACTGACATCCAAAGGGGTTGTACCCACTTGCATTCCCACCAACAATGCAGAAGTGTTCCCTTTTCCCCACAACCTCTCCAGCATAAGTTGTCATCAGTGTTTTTGATCTTAGCCATTCTTACAGGTGTAAGATGGAATCTCAGAGTTGTTTTGATTTGCATTTCTCTAATGACTGAGGATGTTGAACATTTCCCTAAATGTCTTTCAGCCATTTTAGATTCCTCTGTTGAGAGTTCTCTGTTTTGGTCTGTGTTCCATTTTTTTTATTGGATTATATGATCTTTTGGTGTCCAATTTCTTGAATTTTTTGTATATTTTGGAGATCAGACCTCTGTCTGATGTGAGGTTAGTGAAGATCTTTTCCCATTCTGTAGGCTGTCGTTTTGTCTTGTTGACTGTGTCCCTTGCTTTACAGAAGCTTTTCAGTTTCAGGAGGTCCCATTCATTAATTGTTTCTCTCAGTGTCTGTGCTACTGGGGTTATATTTAGGAAGTGGTCTCCTGTGCCAATGCGTTCAAGTTCATTTCCCACTTTGTCTTCTATAAGGTTCAGTGTGGCTGGCTTTATGTTGAGGTCTTTGATCTATCTGGACTTGAGTTATGCACATGGTGATAGATATGGATCTATTTTTATTCTTCTACACATTGATATCCAGTTATGCCAGCACCATTTGTTAAATATGCTTTCCTTTTTCCATTTGATAGTTTTTGCTTCTTTGTCAAAAATTAGGTGTTCAAAGATGTGTGGATTGATAACCGTGTCTTTCATTCGGTTCCATTGGTCCTCCTGTCTGTTCTTATGCCAATACCAGGCTGTTTTCAGTACTGTAGCTCTGTAGTAGAATTTGAAGTCAGGGATTGTGATGCTTCCAGAAGTTCTTTTATTGTACAGGATTGTTTTGGCTATCCTGGGTTTTTGCTTTTCCAAAGGAAGTTGAGTACCATTCCTTCAAGGTCTTTGAGGAATTTTGCTGGGATTTTGCTGGGCATTGCGTTGAATCTGTTCCATCTATGTTTTTCAAGTTTACATCAGGGATTTGGGTCCTTGCACTGTTTTCTTCTGTAATGATAGGGCTCAAACCCAGGCCCCGACCTGTGTTGGGCAAGTCTCCCAGCACGCTACATCCCCCAGCCCTTGGTTTTTTAGGCAGGCTGGTCTTGAACCCATAGTTCAGTTTGGCTTCCCCTTCAGCATCTCCCTGTTTTTACCTCCTAACTGATAAGGTTCCAGGCATGTCCCACCCACCCCAACAGGCTATTTTCATTTTTAATCATCAGAAGAAAAGTCACTGGAAACTTGAGAACACTTTTTGACAGTTTGGATTTACAGAAGATGATGGGAGACAGAGTCCACATCTGTGTCCTAGAAGGGTGGTCAGGGACTTGAATGTAAGAAACACTTGCAGATGTTTGCCGTGATCCTTCTAGTCATTCCAGGATGGTGCGTGACTTGGGATTTCAGAGCGGCAAAATCCCTGTTTCCTACAAGGCCTCTGTGGCTGCTCAGATGTGTGTGAGGTCTCTGTGGCCATTCAGACGTGTGTGAGGTCTCCGTGGCCATTCAGACGTGTGTGAGGTCTCCGTGGCCATTCAGACGCGTGTGAGAGGCCTCTGTGGTCATTCAGATGTGCGTGTGAGGCCTCTAGGCCGTTTAGACATGTGTGTCAACATGACAATGGATGAGAGCATGGCACAGATGAGTTCACAGTGCGAAAGACCTCAAGCCCCTGCTGACTGGAGCATTTGAAGGGGACTCTGGGGCCAGAGACCTAGTCAGGGCCTTTTTAATGACTTAGAACAGTGGTTTCCAAGTCTAACATCCTCAGGAGGACCCAGGTCACAGCTGTCTCCATAGGAAGGCTGTGAGGTCATTGCTCTCCTTTTCATGCTCTTCTGAGCCCTTTCCAGATGTCGCCTGATTCCAGACAGATTGGCTTCAGAAGCAGAAGGGACAGACAGCTGTCCGCTATGAAGCCAGACATTAAGGAGAGCCACAAAGATGTAGACCTCAGCACTCTCCCTGGGATTTCTTTGACTGAGAGAATAGTTATGCTCATCCGCCAGAGTGTCACTCACGTTGGCGCCCTGGTTTGTTGTTATTGTAAGGGAACCGGCGAGCATTCTTCTCAGCTTACCTTTGTTTTTATTTATTTTTTTTAATTTTTTTTTATTTTTCGAGACAGGGTTTCTCTGTGGCTTTGGAGCCTGTCCTGGAACTAGCTCTGTAGACCAGGCTGGTCTCGAACTCACAGAGATCCACCTGCCTCTGCCTCCCGAGTGCTGGGATTAAAGGCGTGCGCCACCATCGCCCGGCCTTACTTTTGTTTTTGGAACAGCATCTCCCATTATTGTCCAGGCTGACATTCTGCTACCTCTGAGTCCCAGGCTGTCCTCAAATTCAGACTCCGTACTCTGGGATTCCAGGTGTGTGTACACGCCTGGCTCGGCTTTGCTCTGGAGGCCAGCAGATATTTCCCCATACCAATAAACTCTGGGGTCTTTTGTTTGGGAATCATATAGAAGCCGTGAGATCAAAGCGTCTGTGAGTTGGTGGTTTACGAAGGCAGGAAGAGAACTTCCTCTGTGGTGGGAGAACGGCAGGACTGACGAGAGCAAGGCCCAGGGCACACGCCCCAGGCCAACAGGCATGCGCAGAAGTCTTTGAAATTACAGTAACAGTCTTTCTCCGTCCCTTTTCTTCCCTCCCTCTCTCCCTTCCTCTCCCCTTGTCTCTTTCTCCCCCTCCCTCCTTTTCTAGAGATCATGCATGATGTGATCAAGAAAGTTAAGAAGAAGGGGGAGTGGAAGGTAAGTAGGGCAGTTTGTGACCCTAAAGGTGAGTTCATTTGTGTGAAGGGTTTGGGGAGATGGCTCAGTGGATGGACCACATGCTGTGCCAGGGTAAGGGCCAGAGTGTACATCCCACACCACACAAGGGTAAGGACTAGAGTGCACATCCCACACCCACACACGGGTAAGGGCCAGAGTGCATATCCCCACACCCACACGAGGGTAAGGACCAGAGTGCACATCCCACACCCACACAAGCAAGCTGGGCAGCATGGTGACATGGTTGCCACCCCAGCACTCGGGTGATAGTTGGCTAACTAGAATGGTCAGCAGAATTGGTGAGATCTGGGTTCGGCCAGATAGCTTGCCTCAGTAAATAAAGTGAAAAGCTATTGAAGACATGTGGCATCAGCATGTGCACTCACACACACACATGAAGACACACATGCAAACACAGTCCCCCACCTCCGCACAGAGGGTAGAGTTGGAGGGTAGTTGGCAGGATTGAGAGCATCCCACAGGACCAAGCATGACTTACTGTGTGGTTGGTCCAGAGGTTCTTTCTATGGAACCTCAGTAGGTAAAGGTTCTCTGAGGTGGTATCACACTAGCCAAGAGCCTGTGGGACTCTCTGGGACCTTACTCATGCTGGTGAAGGGTCTACACTGTCCATTTGGAACCTGACGTTTCCCTGGAGTCAAGAGCCCACATATGCTCACGTTCATTGGCCTGGGAGCTAATTGGCACAGAAGGACATTGAAGCCCAGATATGGCCCTGTGGGTTCTGTTTTGGTCCCCACAATTCTAAGGGGGAGGCCATCTGGTGGGAACTCATAGGCATGTCTCTCACCCTTTCCATCAGGCAGGCCTTGCAGACCCAGGGAATTTCCTCATCAGATGAGGCTCAGGGGCTGCTGTGCGGCCGTAGCTTTCTGCTCAGGGCTGGCTGTGCTGCTCGCTCAGATCGTGGCCTCCTCCTGCTCTATACCATGAAGGAGAAGAAAGGCCTTGCTCTCACGGTTGGCTCCTTCTCTCTACTGGGGTGGAGGGACTTAGGGAAGACGAGGGGAACACTGCGGAGCTGGAACATTCTTGTGCATCTAGTCTGGACAGATGTGTGCTGATGAAGGTAGGAACCCTGGTGGCAGCTGCGCTGGGCTCTGTGACCCACCGTAGGTGTGCACACTGCCCAGTCTCCACGAGAGCAAGTTACCTCCTGAAAACACCGCGGCTGTGACGGCCTCTGAGCGTCAGTGCCATCCGCCACTCCCTCCTCTTTTTGTCTGATTTTGTGAACATGCCTCTGAGTATTTTACAGTTCCTGAAGCCGAGTCAGTGTCTAAAAGCTGAGGTTGGGAAGGGAAGGCAAGTGTGTGCCCCAGCTCACCTCCAGGCCCCAGGGAATAGCCTCCTACAGGAAGCCATTGAGAGAATGGGGGCGGGAGCTGTGCAGCCCTGAGCGGTCGGTTCTCCTCCTTCCAGGTGCTGGTGGTGGACCAGTTAAGCATGAGGATGCTGTCTTCCTGCTGCAAGATGACAGACATCATGACCGAGGGAATCACAAGTGAGCACAGCACTCTCCGCTTCCCTTGCAGCATGCTGTACCCTCCCTATTCATTACTGTCCTGTGAATTTAGATGCTTCCAGCAACCTGTGTGGTAAGACTGGAAGCCCCTGTGGTGCCTGAAGCTCACAGAATGCAGTGCTGGGTGCTCCTTAAACATAGGTTAAAGGAATGTCAAATAGAAGGGCCAGATTGAGAAAACAGACTGGGGCTAGAGAGATGGCTCAGTAGTTAAGAGTGTTTACTGCTCTTTTAGAGGATCCACGTTCAGTTTCCAACACCACATTAGGTGACTCACCAGGGAACCTAGTGCCCTCTGCTGGCCTTCATGGGCACTGCACTCATGTGCACAAACCCACACACAGACACACACCCATATGCATCATTTAAAACTAAGCATTTTTAAGAGCAAGGTGGCATTCTACCAATAGGAAAAAAACCCAAATATTTAAGAAAGAAGAGACACAAATAGCTGATACATGGGTGCAAAGTACTCACCTTCATTCTGATGAGGGCCGTGAGACACCTGGGCACTCCAGATTAGGGTCATAAGGTCAGTGAAGTGGTAGAAGAATCTAATCCCCAGTGTAATGGAATGCCTGTTGGTGCAGCTGCTCTAAAAAGCACTTGGAAGTATGCGATAAAGTTTAAGGTATGCATGCCTTGTGACCCAGCAGGCTCAGAGTTACATGTGTGTTCTGAACCAGCTCAGGCGTGTGCCCCACAAACATGCACAGGAGTGTGCAGACTGTTGCTCACAAGAAGCCAAAGTGAAAGCGGCCAGAACCCATCAAATATGGAAAGGTTGGGCTGGTGATACGGCTTGGTGGGTACAGACATTACTGCCACGTCTGATAATGGCTTTGATTCTCGGTACCTACATGGAGAGAACCAACTTCCACAGGTTTTCCTCTGACCTCCATTACACACATGCATGCATACATACATACACATAGCAGCTTGATCAATAGACAAGTATAAAGCAATTAGAAAAAAAAGAGAAGAGACTGGGTAGTTGGATGTGGTGGCACATGTCTGTAATCTCAACACTCAGAAATTAAGAGGATTACCATAAATACAGGAGTAGCCTAGGCTCTGTAGTGAGGTTTGGGACCAGCCTGGGCTATGAGTGAGATGCTATGTCAAAAAAAAAAGTAGGATAGTTAAATAGGTGTGGGATACCGTATAGCAGTGGCAGCAGGCGGCCTCTTCCCGCTCACGTTTGCACTGCTGCTTCTGATAAACACAAGCAATAGAAGGAAAATAGCTGGAGACGCTCAATCATTAAAGAGCCAGCTGTGTAATCATCTGGGCTAGCCTGGTGTGGGGCTCACATCTACAATCTCAGCAGAAGCAGGAGGATCTCTGCACTCAAGGCCAGCCTGGTCTACATCACCTGCCCTGTGCCTATAAAGAAAATGAGTAAACCAAAGTCCCTGGCTGCGCTTCATCGTGAGGCTGCTGGAGGAAATGCAGTCACGTGGGAGATGTATTTGCGTGCCTCATTAGGAGTGCCCAGGAAAGGGTGGCTTGGTGGCCTGGTGTGCAGTGCTGGAGGGTGAACCTCGGGCCGCACGTGTCCTTGACAAGTGATCAGCACCACCGGGCTGTAGCTCCAGCTCAACATAGTTGTTGACAGATAAAGTCATGGAATTCAAGGGGATCATTTAGATGAGGAGGGGCAGAGAGTCTGTCCTTCACAGAATGGAGCCTTTCCTCTCAGAATGGGCCAAGGAACGCAAGCTGGATGGGAGGGTCTTCTGTGGTGAGATTTTAGGGTTCCTGATGTCTCAGGAGAAGTGAAGCAGTGAGCTTCCTCTCCAGGGAACATGGTGCTTAGGGAAGGACAAGGGCTCCTTGTTCACTGTCACCTGTGCTGGTCCGAGGGCCTGGCCAGATCGCCTCTAGTTCTCCTATTCACTGTGGACTGTGTCTTTGTCTAGTTGTGGAGGATATCAACAAGCGCAGAGAGCCGCTCCCCAGCCTAGAGGCCGTGTACCTCATTACCCCGTCGGAGAAGGTAAATCCCCCAGTGTTCCCAGCTCAGGCTGAAACGTTGGGCTTAGGCTGTGTGGCATAGGATGCCTGACATTTCTAGGTTAAGAAAGCATTTAACACGCTGCTCTGTGTAAGCGTTGGTCAGAGGTGGGTGGGGTGGGGCCTCGTGCAGCGAGGAGGAGGGAATTGAGCCTTAGGAGTGCAGCTGCGGTGCAGAGTGGCAGGCAGAGCTGACTTGGAACCCCACCTCTGACATTCTAGTCTCCCTCAAGCTCTCTCCAGGTAGCTCCACAGCCAGGGTTTGGTTTATGGTTTCAGGGTTTATTTCTTCAGTATCCAGCTAGTACTCAAATTTGTCCTCCTTGGCTCAGATCCATACAAGGACCATCTCCCTCCTTTTGACTGATAGTTTGTTTGTTTTCTGTCAGTTTGACGCAAGTTAAAAGGTACCTGGGAAAAGGATCTTCAGTTGAGAGAATGCCTCCACCTGATGGGCTATAGGCAAGTCTGTAGGGAGGGTCCAGCACAGAGTGGGCAGTGCCACTCCTAGGCCCAAGTGGTCCTGGCTTTATACCCAAAATAATTACATGGAAACTGTATTCATTTAAACACTGCCTGGCCCATTAGTTTCAGCCCCTTATTGGCTAACTTCTCACATCTTGCTTTAACCCATATTTAGTAATCTACATAGCACCACGAGGTGGTCGCTTACCAGGAGAGATCTTAACCTGCGTCTGTCTTGGAGAGGAGAAGCATGGCGACTAACTATGGCGACTGCCTGAAGCGTCTGCCTTCTCTCTCCCAGAATTCTGTTCTGTCTACTCTGCCTACCTAATTTTCTGTCCTATTAAAGGGCCAAAGCAGTTTCTTTATTAACCGACTCCCCTCCATGGCCTCTGCCTCAGCTCCCGCCTCCAGGTGCCCACCCTGTCTTCCTTCCCTCGGGTACACAGTAATGGGACAGTGAGCTGAGACCGCCCTCTCCTTCCCAAGCTGCTCGTGGCCGTGTGTTTCAGCACAGCATGGAAACCCTTGGGCTGGGGCTCTTTATATTAAAAAGTCCCCTAGTTTTCTCACTGGCTTTTGGGTAAGCTTCTGTAGCCAATGTGCCAGAGTGTCGTCTACATGAATCTTCTGGAAGCTTCCAAACAGTTCCATGGTCTGTTCTCAGGAGCCCAGGTCCCAGTGGCACTGACTTGTCGTTCTGGAGTCAGCCACGTTCCAGAACAATCAGTCCTGCCTTTAATGCTCAGAGCCTGTTTCTGATCAAACTCAGTGCCTGCGTCACATGGCGGAAGCCCTTGCTCTAGTGCAGGTTGGCTCGGTCAGGTAGCGGTAGCTCTGAATTCTAACCTGAGTTGAATGGCGTTTGTTCCTGTTCACAGTCCGTCCACTCCCTCATCAGTGACTTTAAGGACCCACCGACTGCTAAATACCGGGCCGCCCATGTGTTCTTCACAGACTGTAAGTACCTTGTGAGCTGCTCCTGCTGGCCCAGGTTAGCATTTCCTCAAAGCTCCACTGCGAGCCATGAAAGAAGGGGCAGCAGAAGTGTGCTGTACTGTAGTTCTTCTCCCTTGAGATGATGAGCGGTGTAAGACACACACATGCACGTGTTCATACACATACATGCATGGGTGCTCACACACACGACTGCTCACACACACGCACAAGTGTTCACACATACATGCACGACTGCTCACACACATGCACATGTTCATACACCCACATGACTGCTCACACACATGCACATGTTCATACACATACATGCATGGGTGCTCACACAAGTGTTCACACACGTACAACTGCTCGCACACATGCATGTGTTCATACACACATGTATGACTGCTCACACATGCACCTGTTCATACTCTCTCTCTCTCTCTCTCTCTCTCTCTCTATCTCACACACACACACACACACACACACACACACATACACACACACTCACATGCTCTACCAAAAGAGGCAGTTTTTGTGATGAGCTCCTCTGAGAACAAAGAGCTTCCTGTCGAGAAGAATGTTCCTTGGGGCTTCATTAGACAGCTTTTCTGATGTCTCTGCAGCTGTCGTCGCCCCAGAGTTGGCTTTCTGATTTTGTACAGGTTTGTGTATGTTAATAAACTGTTAGGAGCCAGGTAGCTACCAAGATAAAGAGGCAGGCTTCACCAGATAGGCCCTCCCCTCGGGATAACCCCACAGGCCACCCTGAGAATACAGCAATGGAGCAGCCAGGAACAGAACCTAGAGATGACGAGAGAAGCCGGGGACAGCACTGGGGACCGTCAGCCAGTACGATGCCCTGCACCTCAGCTGTCTTTCCTCCTGCGCTGCTGCTCTCGGCCCTGTGTCTTCTTCCTTCACCACACCCTTGCGATCTGGGGTGCTTTCCTCCCCACCCTTTCTTAGTGACCTCTGTTTTTTCTTTCCCATGGGATCCCCAAATAGTTTTTGTTAGCTCTCGTATCTCAGTCTGTTCGCTGGGCCTGCAGGTGGTTTTCCACTTCTTCTACACCTCAAGGTGCTGATATCTTGAGGATGGGATGCCTTTTTAAAAGTCTGAGTAGAGGGCTGGAGAGATGGCTCAGCGGTTAAGAGCATTGCCTGTTCTTCCAAAGGTCCTGAGTTCAATTCCCAGCAACCACATGGTGGCTCACAACCATCTGAAATGAGATCTGATGCCCTCTTCTGGCCTGCAGGCAGACCCACAAGACAGAATATTGTATACATAATAAATAAATGAATATTTAAAAAAAAAGTCTGAGTAGAACGGGGGGGCTGCAGTGACGTCGCAGCTGTTGGCTGGGTCAGCAGATGGACAGAAACCCCACAGTCGCCTTTGTTCTTGCAGCGTGTCCAGATGCCCTGTTTAACGAGCTGGTGAAATCCCGTGCAGCCAAAGTCATCAAGACGCTGACAGAAATCAACATTGCTTTTCTGCCCTATGAGTCCCAGGTGCAGTCTGTTTCCTCGTTGTTCCATCAGTTGGGAGGGGAAGGGATCATTTTCTGAATCAGCAAGTGGTGTTCTGTGCAGTGTTTATTCAGGGAAATGGTCTTCCATGCGTCTGCCCAACGCGTCATCTCGGTCACCCGCCGTTGCTGATGCTTATGGTCACTGTGTTCCTTGTATGTGTCACCATTGGTCACTGCTCACTCGTCTTTACTGACTCCTCGAATAACCCAAAGTAGCCGTTCCTAAAAGAGGGAGAAAAGGAGGGGCAGAGAGCAGAGCGCCCATCTGCCGCAAAGAAGTCTGTTTTTATTGGCGTTAGCCCCAGCCTGTCATGTGCTGAGAGAACAGATGGTCACCTCCGTCATCAGCTGTTAGCATTTCACTCAGCCTCACCCAAAGGTCCCAACAGCAAGGTCCTTCCCGTGGGGGGAAGAAAAACAGCAGCGAAGCTTTTAGGTTCACAGAGGTGAAGCTGACTGTGAGAGCAGATATAAAATTTATTTGAATATTTTTAGGACCTGTCTAAATGTTTTCTCTGGGCAAAAGGCATCAGAAGCTACAGGGTTTATATTCGTCCTGTGGTGATGAAAGATGTCTACTGGATCGTTATGAATCAGCTGCAAAAACTGTAGGGAGCCTATGTTAGAGAGCTGTGGGCCTAGGGGCGCCGCTCGGTTGGTAGTGTTTGCCTAGAATGTAGGAAGCCTTGAACTGGGTTTTTATAAGCTGAGCGTGATGGCACAGGTCTGTGTTCCTAGCACTGGGGAGGTGAATGGAGGCAGAAGGATACAGAACAAGTTTGAGGTGAACCAGGGCTACATGAGACCCGGGGAGAGGGAGGGAGGGAGGGAGGGACGGAGGGAGGGAGGGAGGGAGAGAGAGAGAGAGAGAGAGAGAGAGAGAGAGAGAGAGAGAGAGAGAGAGAGAGAGAGAGAGAGAGAGAGAGAGAGCGAGCAGGAAGAGGTAGAGCTGGCTCACTGCCCTTTTGTTTGTCCTGAGCCTGTCTCCTGCTGGAAAGCTGTATATATTTATTCCCTTCACTTCAAACCCCACCATCACTAAATTAAACAGAATCCAGCTTTAGCACATACAGCATATTATATTTCAGAAAACATGAGAAATAGTAAGTTTTTGGTTTCATTTGGTTTTCAAGACAGGATTTCTCTGTGTAACAGCTCTGGCTGTCCTGGAACTCACTTTGTAGACCAGGCTGGCTTTGAACTCACAGAGATCCACCTGCCTCTGTCTTCCGAGTGCTGGTATTAAAGGCATACACCACCACCACCCAGCAGAGAAACAGTAAGTTTTAAAAACCATTTTTTTGCCAAGCATAGTGGCCCACACCTTTAATCCTAGGACTAAAGGCAGAGGCAGGCGGATCTCTGTGAATTTGAGGCCAGCCTGGTCTATAGACTGAGTTCCAGGTCAGCCAGGGCTGCATAGAGAGACCTTGTCTCAAACTAAATAAATGAATGAAATCACTATTTAAGGTAAACAGTCTCATCCTTATGATTCCAACACTTGGGATTCTGAGGGAGAAGCACCTTAAATCCAAGACCAGCCTGAGCTAAGTAGTGAGTTCCAAATCATCTTGAACTACAGAGCAAGTCCTAGTCTCAATAATGGTAATAAAAATAATAATAACAGTGACCACTTTTAAAATGAAGTCCAGGTAGTTTACACGAGTAAGAACTTGGGAGCGTTCTGATAGCTGCTGTACTCCATCTTAAAGAGAATTCTCACTTCCACAGCCTTCACCGAAAGGGGTGGGAGGAGGAGGGAGTACTTAGAGCCGTTTGCCGAAGACAGGATATTATTAAACCTATAAAAAGCTCCCTTATTTGCCCACAGTTGTGGCACAATCTCCAGCTCATCCTTTGTTTATTGAAAGCAAACTCAAACTGACCTATGAACCCTTGCAGTGACCTCCCCCAACATTATAGTCGGATGCCCCAGGTGCACACACCCTAAGATCCTTGGCATCACCCTTCCCTCCTCACGGAAGTCTTCTGCTGACAAGAAACACCTCAGCTCCTTGAAACCCTTCTCAGAGATCCTCCTGCATGGGTCCAGGCTCCCTCCCCTTGTAGCTGTCCAGTGCACCCTTCACCTGCTTCATTCTTTTCTCAACTTTATGTCAAGACCTTGACCTCATACAATTTACTTTTCATTGTGTTTAATGTCTGTCTTCCCCTAGTATGTGTCCGACTCCCGGGGAGCAGGGATGTTTTGGTCACTAATAGTGAAAGTACCACCGGGTGTTCACCACTAGGACTTATAGCCCCTGCGTGTGTTTTCCTCGTAGGTGTATTCCCTGGACTCTGCTGATTCTTTCCAAAGCTTTTACAGCCCTCACAAGGCTCAGATGAAGAATCCTATCCTGGAACGCCTGGCAGAGCAGATTGCAACCTTGTGTGCCACCCTAAAGGAGTACCCAGCTGTGCGGTATCGGGGGTAAGGCAACATGCTGGGCTGCTCTGGATGGCGTATTTTGTGTCCCACAAGTACAAGTTCAATCCCTGGAACCCATGAACAGATGGAAGGAGAGAACCAACTCCACAAAGTTGCCTTCACACTCATGCACATGTGCCATGCTTACATGTCTTCACACACATATCACAAAAATTACAAATAAAAATATTCTGTCAATTATTTTACCTTTTAGCACATCCACAAAAGAGCATATGTATATTTAGTTACTGAATAATCAAAATATAAACCCCTGTGCCACTGCAGTCATTTCCTGGTTTTTATTCTCTTTGAAATGTTTTCGAACCAATATCATCTTTGCAGAGGTTTTGAAAGTGAAATACAAAATCAGGCATGACGGGGCACAGCTGTAATTTTAGCACGTGGGTGGCTGAGGCCGAAAGATCAGGAGTTCACAATTGTTCTCAGATACACAGCAAGTTTGAGGCCAGCCTGGGCTACATAAGACCCTGATTCAAAATTGAGAGAGAGAGAGATGGAGGGAGGTGGGTACAGTGAATAATTCTCTAAAGGGCACTGTCTTTGGAGATATGTGTATGTGTGTACACATATGTATGTACATATATACATGTACATATATATGTATTGGGTTTTTTGAGATAGGGTTTCTCTACAAAGTCCTGACTGTCGTGGAACTCACTATTTAGCCCAGGCTGTTCTCAGACTTGGAGATTCACCTGCCTCTGCCTCTCCATATGCTAGGATTAAAGGTGTACGCCATCACCCAGCCAGTCTTTGAATCTTTAAAAAGGATTTAGTACTGGGTGTGGTGGCACACATCTTTAATCCCAGCACTTGGGAGGCAGAGGCAGGTGGATTCCTGAGTTTGATGCCAGCCTGATCTACAGAATGAATTTCAGGACAGCCAGGCATACACAGAGAAACCTTGTCTCAAATATATATATGGTGCTGAGAATTAAACTGGAGTTCTCTGGAAGAGAAGTCTACTTTCCTAACCTCTGAGCCATCTCTATAGTCCCTAGTCTATGGGTTTTATAAAGTCATTGACTCATTGCTTCCTGAATGCTGGGGGCCTAAAGACACAGTTCCACCCTTAGATGTTCCCGAGGATCGGCGAGCAAGTAATGATGGATCCCAGTAAGTGAGGGACACACTCACCAAGGCCCTGCTCACCAGTGCCTTCAAGCAGCAGACCCAAGTGGTAGGGGCATCCAGAGTGAGCAAAGGCCTCCAGCCTAGGACAGGGTAGAGTGGGCATGTGGCAGGTCTTAAGAGTGGGTTCAGATTGCAGTAGGTGGGTAAGAAAGGGTGAGGGCATTGACTGTTGCTGCTGGTGTAAGCAAAGGCTTCAGGAGAGCAAAGGGCAAGTGTAGTGTGGCATAGTAGCCATGTAGGGCAGGTTTAATTTCATGAGACCTGAGGGGTTGGGACAGGGGAACACATCAGGGCAGGGAGAAGCAGAAGGGGGCAGTGAAGCCAGGTCACCAGATGCAAGCAGAAGGCCTAGGCTTGAGTGACGACAGCTCTGGGCAGAAAGGATGGACTGCGGTCTAGGGAGCAGGGCCGCCAGCGCATGACTCTGGTTCTGAGGGCCATGGGCTGAGCCTGCCCTTCGGTCCTGGTCTGCTGAGGCTTGGGTAGCAGGAGCTGGAGCTGGGAACAGAGCAACAGGGGCACTGAGGTTGGCGAAAGCGCAGATTGCAGGCCTATCTTCTAAGAGGCAAGGGGGTTGAATGGAATGAAGATTATTTCTGCTTCTGCTTAAGCTAGAAGAAGAAACAAGAAAAATCATTTACAGGCTAGGTACTAAGCAGAGCATTTGATTTTTCTTTTTAAACTACATATGTAGCATATGGGTTTGTTTATTCTTGAGACAGGATCTTGCTATGTAGCCCAGGCTGGCCTTAAACTTGTGGTGGCTGTTCTTCCCGAGCCTCCCAAGTGCTGCCATTCTAAGCATGTGCTGCCATTCTCACATCCATGGGTCCATTCTTATGGTAAAAATTCTAATATAGAAGAAGCTCCCTCCTCTCCTGCACTGCTGGCGTCCTGCCTAGAGGCTCTTGGCATGTTATCTAGATGCACAGGTGGCTTACCCTCTGTCTTTCTCCTTTGGTCAGGGAATACAAGGACAATGCCTTGCTGGCTCAGCTGATCCAGGACAAGCTGGACGCTTACAAAGCTGATGACCCCACAATGGGGGAGGTAAGCTTGGCCTTGGACAGCAAGGCCCTCATTCTGAGTAAACAGTGTTTACGTGGCCGACCTTGAGCCGGCATAGCCCTGCAGCTCACAGAGCAAACGTGAGGGCTGCTTCTCCTTCTTCTGCACAGTGATCTCCAGTGAAGTGCCCGAGCCTCTGGGGAAGGCTGACACAGAAGCATTCAGAATGTCCTGTTTGTCCTCCCAACTTCAGCCCTGAATGCCCAGGGAACTCTCCAGTAGCAGACTAACAAAGACAGAGAGTTGACAGCAGGCGGTCTCCTCTGTCTATGCAATGTGCCTCACTGGTTCATGCGTGTACTCACGTATGCACAGTTCTCTACACTCTTAACACACAGAGTTTTGTGTAACCAATGCTGCCGCTGAGATACAGAGCTGGGGGCTAGGGCGCTGCCCAGAGGCAGAGTGCATGCCTGCTTAGTGTGTGTGAGACCCTAGCGGATTCCCCAGACACAGAACTCTTCCATTAGTGCTGTGGACTTGTAATTGGACCCCTCAGTGTTGGGTACTCACTCCAGTTAGTCGCCCATTCGTCATGAACTTGTGTTCTGTTGCATAAGCTCGCTTTGGCCCCAGCCATAGCTTCAGGGCTATGTCAGGAGGCCCCTGGTAAACCGGCATATCCCCTGCAGGAACTGGTTCTCTTGTTGGGCATCAGGCACAGCACCCACTGAGTGTAGTTCCTGCAGCTCTGTAGCAAAGCAGTTCCCTTAATTGGAGCCACCCAAGTTGGTTGTGTGGCTTTTGAAGCATCTCTCTGTTTCTTGCCAGGGTCCCGACAAGGCACGGTCCCAGCTCCTGATCCTGGATCGTGGCTTTGACCCCAGCTCTCCTGTGCTTCATGAATTGACTTTTCAGGCTATGAGTTATGACCTGCTGCCTATCGAAAACGACGTTTACAAGTAAGTAGAAAGTGACAGGGTCCACAGTGACGGGCTCTGCAGATGCCTGGGATATGTTTGTGCTTTTTCACTTTTTACCTTTGTGTGTATGCATAGTGTGCATGCGTGTCATAATGATATGCATATTTGGGGGGACATGCCCTTAACCACTGAGCCATATCTCCAGTCCTGGTAAAATATTTAAACAGGGTTTCTAACTGACTGTTCTGTGCAGTGGAACTGCTTTCTTCCTTATAAAAAATATTACCTGACTGTAATCTCAGCACTCAGGAGCCTGAGACAGAAAGGTCCTGTGCTTGAGGCCAATCTGGACAACTTACTGTGAGAGCCTGTCTCAAGACAAAGAGTGGCCTTGCAATAGAGATTCTGGGGCTGGAGAGATGGCTTAGTAGTTAGAGCACTGGTTGTTCTTCCAGAGGACCTGATTTTGATTCCCAGAACCCACGTGGCAGCTCACAGCTATCTGTAGCTGTAGTCCCAGGGGACCTGATGCCCTTTCCTGTCCTCCACAGCCACCAGGCATGCACGTGACGCAGGGACATAAATGCAGGCAAAACGCAACATAATAAAAAGGAGCCGGGCGGTGGTGCACACCTTTAATCCCAGCACTTGGGAGGCAGAGGCAGGGGATCTCTGTGAGTTCGAGGCCAGCCTGGTCTACAAGAGCTAGTTCCAGGACAACTAGGACTGTTACTCAGAGAAACCTGGTCTCGAAAAACCAAAAAATAAATAAATAAAAATAAATTAAATGATCCTAGGGCTGGAGAAATGGCTCAGTGGTTGGGAGCACTGGCTTCTCTTGTAGAAGACAGGGTTCAGTTTTTAGCACCCACAAAGAGACTTAAAACTGTCTGTCATTCTAGTTCTAGGGAAGCTAATACATTCTTCTGGCCTCTGTGGGCATCAAAAACACACATGTTACACATATATCCATACATACAGGCAAACACTCAAACACATATAAGATAAACACATCTTTTTTGTTTGTTTTTTGTTTTTAGCACATCTTTTTTTTAAAAAATGAAAGTTCAGTCTGGAGAGATGGCTCAGAGGTTATGAGCATTGCCTCCTCTTCCAAAGGTCCTGACTTCAATTCTCAGCAACCACATGGTGGCTCACAACCAGCTGTGATGGGGTCTGGTGCCCTCTTCTGGCCTGCAGGCATACACATAGACAGAATATTTTATACATAATAAATAAATAAATATTTGAAAAAAATAAAAAGTAAAAGTTTTGCTGTCTGTGGCAGTGCATGCCTTTAATCCCAGCACTGGGAGACAGAAGCAGGAGGATCTCTGAGTTCAAGGCCAGCCTGGTCTACATAAGCAAGTTCTAGTGTAGCCAGTACTATATGGAGACACCTTGTCTCAATTAATTAATCAATCAATTAATTAAAAAATTAAAAATTAATATTCTAAAAATATCCATGGCTTTCAGCCCTTCTCCCTTTTGGAATCTCCCTGGGATTCCTGCCCGGACTTCCTCCCAGGTTGTTGGCTTTGGCCAGAGCCCTTTCTCTTTGCCCAGGAATTGCCCTCTTGGTGTCCCAGATGACCTGGCCAGCTGTCAGGTGGTCAGTGGCGTTATGAGCCACGCCCGGGATCAGCCGGCAGCTGAGAACACAGTTGGTATCCTTAGGAACCGAAGGAGACATCTGGGCGCGGTGGTGCACAACTGGGATCCCAGCGCGCGGGAGGTGCAGGCTGGAGGATCAAGAGGTCAAGGCCTGGCTTAGCTATTTTAGCTTGGAGCTGGCCTGGGATATACCTGAAACCAACAAAGCATCCAGAGGGGGCCCGGAAGGTGCCGTGGGCAGCCAGGCCACCCAGGTCCTCTCTCCTGCAGATACGAGACCAGCGGCATCGGAGAGGCGCGGGTGAAGGAGGTGCTTCTGGATGAGGACGACGACCTGTGGATCGCGCTGCGCCACAAGCACATCGCAGAGGTGTCCCAGTAAGAACCCTACCGCGCCTTCCCCAGGGCGGGCCCTTAACCCAGGGCTGGGAGCGGCGCTTGGCGGATGAACTCATCCTCTTGGCACAGTTGCTAACACGCCCTCGAAACTGACTGGTTCCCTGTTCCTTGCATGCGTGTTCTTCCACCTTCCCCAACTTAAAACGCCCACCGCTCAGGACAGGCGTTCTGAGGACCCTGGGAAAGCATGGGTGGCACTCTCAGAGGGGTGCCTCGTAAACATGGAGTGTTGAAGCCAGTCCATCCCACTGCTGCCAGACAGGTCTCGGCTGGTGTGTAAACACAGTTAGAAGGAGACAGCAGACCTTTCCAGAAAGCCACACTCGTCTCCTTCAGCTGGAGTATCCTCATGAAATCCACGAGGAAAAGTAGGAAGGCTTTCCTCCCTACAGTGGTTCTGTTTAGGGAAGTGGTTACCAAAACTTTTTGATCACTCAGCCTTAAGAAATACCAAGCTGGGCTGGAGAGATGGCTCAGAGGTTAAGAGCACTGGCTGCTTTTCCAGAGGACCTGAGTTCAATTCCCAGCATCCCAGGTACCTATAATGAGATCTGGCGCCCTCTTCTGGCATACAGGCCTATATGCAGGCAGAACATTTTATACATAATAAATAAATCTTGGAAAAAAAAAATAATACTGAGCCATAGGCTTAGGACGCAGCTCAGAGGCGGAGCTTTTTCCTGCCATTGACAAGGCCCTGGGTTCCACCCCCAGCTCCACAAAAATAGTGTTTTAATGGGGGGAGATTTTTTTCTTGTTGTTTTTCAAGGCAGGGTTTCTCTTTGTAATCCTGGCTGTCCTAGAACTCGCTCTGTAGACAAGGCTGGTCTCTAACTCAGAGATCCCCCTGCCTCTGCTGGGATTAAAGATGTATGCCACCATGCCCAGTACTGGGGAGGAAATCCTGACCGACATTTCTTGTTACTAAATTTATTTATGACTGAGTCGTATACTACATAGATTTGTATTTTCCAAACATAAAACATGAATGTTTCAATATGTGTGCATTTGGAAAAGAAAATAAACATGAGTGGACATCCAGTATTGTCCCCCTGGCCCCTTGAGCTGTCTGACACACCCTGCTCTAGAGTCCAGTGGTTCAGAGGATCAGCAAGAAGAGCGTGTATCCTTCACTTTAAACGCAAACCTCAATGGGAAGAGATTGCCACCTAGTCCCAAGGAAAACTGCATGTGGCGTCAGTGGTCTCTGCAGAGAGCCAGGGGCCCTGTGTTGAGCTGCCTCCCCCCCATTTTGCAGAGAGGTCACCCGGTCTCTGAAGGACTTTTCCTCTAGCAAGAGGATGAATACTGGAGAGAAGGTAAGCCCACTCATATCTAGAAGTCCTGGGGGGAGGGTTAGTAAATCATGCTGGTGCCCAGACACCCTGGGGGTCAGTCCCTGTCTTCTCTGGGTCCCACTAGGGAGTGGACAGGGCCATATTTATCCCTCACTAAATGTCTGCTTTATTTTTACATTTAAGATTCATATCTTAAGGGGCTGGAGAGATGGCTCAGTGATTAAGAGCACCGATTGCTCTTCCTGAGGACCCAGGTTCAATTCCCAGCACCCACACGGCAGCTCACAACGTCTGTGACTCAAAGATCTGACACCCTCACACAGACAAACATTCAGGCAAAAACAACAATGCACATAAAAAAAGATTCATACCTTAAAAAACAAAAACAAAACAACAACAAAAACCCACCAAGATCTGGAGCATGAGATGTGGGTCAGTTATATAGTGCTTGCTTAACAGTACAAACCTTGGATTCGATCTCCAGCACAACAGACAGGTCCTATCTTTCTGAAAGAGCCCTTGTCTTCCGGTGTCTGTGGACAGCTGCTTCCTCATACCCCGAGAGTTGGGATTTACCATTTAGGAGTATAACTGATCTTAAGCCAGACGAATCATGAGTGCTTTCGCTTGTGGTGGACTTAGAATTCATAACCTCATCTACCGAGGTCCCCCTGGCTCTGACCTCTTTTTACTCTGTTAGAAACGTCTTGCCCAGCCAGATGTGGTGTTTGCCTTTAATCACAACCAAGATGGTTCAGCAGGTGGAGGCATGTGCTGCCAAGCCTGACAACCTAAGCGTTTAGTTCCTGGAAGCCACATGCCAGGAGAAAACTAACTTCTGCAAGCTGTCCCCAAACTGCTCTAAGTGTGCTGTGGTGTTCATACATGTGCACTTGCACACAGACTGACTGGCTAAAGTATAACTTAAAAGGTTGGAGAGACAGCTCAGTGATTAAGAGCACTTACTGCTCTTGCAGAGGACCCAAGTGCAGTTCTCAGAACCCACATCGACTCACAACTGTCTGTAACTCCAGATTTAGAAAATTCAATGCCTTCTTCTGGCCTCCACCCGAATTCAAATGTGCATGAACCCACACTCAGACATGTAGTTGTATGAATCTTTTAAGTTATGTAATTAAAAATAAAAAAATATCTAATTTTAAAAATTCATAGCTAGACTTCAGGGTTTAATTCTCCACCTGGTGACAATTGTGATTACATTTGTGACCTTTTTGTTTGTTTGTTTTGGTTTTTGTTTTTGTTTGTTTCTCAAGACAGGATTTCTCTATAGCTTTGGAGCCTGTCCTGGCACTAGCTCTTGTAAACCAGGCTGGCCTCAAACTCACAGAGATCCTCCTGCCTCTGCCTCCTGAGTGCTGGGATTGAAGGTGTGCGCCACCACCGCCCGGCCAATATTTGTGTCCTTGAGTGGGCCCTTGTGGAGTCTAAAGTGGCTGCTGTCCTGCCACGGGCTCTCCAGCTTCTCAAGGCTCCGTTAGGTCTAGTGACACCGTGCTTCGTCCCCACAGACCACCATGCGAGACCTGTCCCAGATGCTGAAGAAAATGCCCCAGTACCAGAAGGAGCTCAGCAAGGTATAGAGATGCCACTCACTCTCCCCCCCCACGCCCCATCTGCCACCCCTCACCCCCACCCAGACCATCTGACTGGGAGGAGCCAAGCTGCAGGATTTCCCACGCCCTGCTGTCCCAGTCCATTCATGGAAATCTGCAGATTTTAGACTGAGTTTGCATTAGGAGAGGAAGGAAAGGGAGACTGAAGAAAGGCTGAAACCTCATTTCCTGTCCCTGCCCTCTTCTTCATCTTTTCCTTCTTTTCTTCTCCCTTGCGGTTGACTGGAGGCCTCAGTTCCTTACCACACAGGCCTTAGCCAGTGCCGGCTGTCCTCACACAGCTCTGGCTTCCCTCAGAGTGGCTGATCAGAGAGAGGGCCAGGGGAGCGTCAGGACTCTGTGTCCTGATCATAAAGGTGAACCTGTATCACTCACCTGCAGCGTGCTTACCCGCGCTGCTCCTGTCCTGTGCTCAGGGAACTGCTTCTAGAGGGAGGTGTGCCTCGTGCCGCCCCACCCCCTAAAAGATTTCTCCTTTCTCACCTGTAGGCCGTGGATTACCCCACTCTCCCAATAATACATTTTCTGTCGTAGCTGTGGGCATTGGAGTCTTTGTGAGGATGCTCAGTGTCCCGTGAGTCTGTGACTGTCCCTTCACTGAGTCTTGTGCTTTCCCTAGTATTCGACCCACCTGCACCTTGCTGAGGACTGTATGAAGCATTACCAAGGCACTGTGGACAAGCTCTGTCGTGTGGAGCAGGTATGGCTGTCTTCCTTTCCTTTTTGCATGGCAGAGCTGCTCTGCCTATTCACCCCACAATGTTAATCTCTGACCTCGAACATCTTGCAGAATCATAGGATCTAGAGAAGGAGAGCCTATGACCCCGGCTGTCTCAGCTGTGGAGCCAGTTTGGCTCCGCTCTGGCGGGTAGGGCCTAGATGCATCTGGAGTGCTGTGCCATTTGGATTTTGCATGCCTGGCTCTTTCCAAAGGCTCTGGTTTTCCTGGAATGGCAGAAGACAGTCCTGAGGAGTTGTGAGCCTAGCCAGGCTGGCGGATGTTTGTGTTCTCCTGTGTGCTGGTCCCGCTATGATGAGACCAGTTTTGGAGCCCGGGGTGCCAATGCTGCAGCAGGGCCTGAGTCCTCCCTAAACGCTGCTAGTCACAGACCTGGGGATTGAGTTTAGATGGACTTCTGCCATTGCTGGTGTGTTTGGTGTCCTCTGCTTCCTTTTCCCTACCGGCTAACTCAGCACAGACATCATTTTCACCTGTGTAGAGTACCCAGCCCAGAAACATGGCGAAGCCGCTAAGCTGTGTGCTGTTTTGTCACTGATTTCAAGCCCCTTGGTTAGCGGTCTCAGCTCAGATCCATGCCTCACATACACCCAACAGCCCTGAACTCTGAGCCATTCTCCTAGCCCCTGTCAGCTTCTAAGGAAGGAAGAAGACACTGAAAGATTTGAAGTGCCAGTCTTGCTGCCTAGGAGGCTGAGCCAGGAGGACCATAGGTTTCAGGGCAGCCTGGAAAACTTAGTGAGACACCGTCACGCACACCCCACCCCCACAGAAGTCATTCTGAAGGCTTAGCTGGGAGTCTCATTTTATAGAAAAACATCAGCTCATGCTCAGTGTGGAGCTGAGATCGTCCTCTTGGCTCTGTGTGAGAGGCGCAGTGTAGGTTTGCATGTCCAGTAGTATTGCCCGGGTTAGAAGGGAAGCAGCCCTCCCTCCAAAACTGCACCCATTTCTCAGGCAGTCTCCGCAAATGCATCCCCTCCCCAAGAGCTCAGCCATCCAGAAAGCAAGTTATATCTCATCAGTAAGAAACAAGTTCAGGCCAGGGTTACACAAAGAAACCTTGTCTTGAAAAAAACAAAAAAAGGGAGGGCTGGAGAGATGGCTCAGTGGTTAAGAACTTTGCCTGCTCTTCCAAAGGTCCTGAGTTCAATTCTCACCAACCACATGGTGGCTCACAACCATATGTAATGAGGTCTGGTGCCCTCTTCTGGCCTTCAGGCATACACACAGACAGAATATTATATACATAATAAATAAATAAATTTTTTTTAAAAAAAAAGGAAAGAAAGAAAGAAAAAAGCAAGTTCAGATTAACTTTGGGAGTACATTTTTTTTAATTACTTAAAAATATTAAGAAGTATTAAGCTAGTTGTGGTGGTGCCTACCTGCAATCCCAGCACTCAGGAGGCAGAGGTAGGTGGATCTCTGTGAGTTTAAGGCCAACCTGGTCTACAAGAGCTAGTTCCAGGACAGCCAGGGCTACACTGAGAAACCCCGTCTCAAAAAAAAAAAAATATCAAAATTTGGTAATGGCCTGGAGAGATGGCTCAGTGGTTAAGAGCATTAACTGCTCTTCTAAAGGTGCTAAATTCAATTCCCAGCAACCCACACGGTGACTCATGCCATCTGTAATGAGATCTGGTACCCTCTTATAGCCTGCAGACATACACGCAGACAACACTGTATACTTAATAAATAAATTTTAAAAAAATAAAAAATAAAAAAAGATTGAATTAGTTGCGAGTTGCGTTTCCCTGAGCTTAGAGAATATGCCCTAGGACTGGCAAAGATAGAAGTGCATACTGTCAAGCCTGGCAGCCTGAGTTCAGTCCCTGGAACCGAGGTGATGGAAGGAGAATGAACCTCACAAGCTGTCCTCTGACCTCCACTGTACACCATGGCACTCACACTAACATGACACAAACGTGTGTGTGTGTGTGTGTGTGTGTGCAAGTGTGTATGAGTGAGTGTATGTGTGTATGAGCATGTGTGTATGTGAATGAGTGTATGTGTGAGTCAGTGTGTGAGTGCGTGTGAGCGTGTGTGTGTGTGTATGTTTAAAAACAAGACTAGGTATGATTCACACTTTTAATCTCAGCATTAAGGAAGGAGAGGCCGGAGGATTTCTTGAGTTCAAGACCAGCCTGGGCTAGATAGTGTGTACCAGTTCAGCCAGAGTAACATGGTGAGACCCAATCTGCTTTCTTCCTGCTGAGCACTGGTGAGAGGCCAGGGAGAGGAGTCCTGCCTTCCTCAGACCACACCTGAACGTGAGGTCACCGTTTGTGTAAACTCCTGGGGTCCTGAGAGGAAAAGGAGCCCCCGGTACCATCCAGGCTACCTAGCATGCTGTGGCTGTGTGGGAACAGGAAGGGTGCTCCTGGCTCCCATGGCTGTGCCCATTCCAGCCTTTCCGTCTGTTTCCCATCACCCTTTCTGTCCTCCCAGCATTGGGAGGCCTTCCCTCATTTCTCCTCACCCTTGATGAAAACCGGAGGTGGAACTCATGACTCAGTGTGCCCTCCTGTGCCAGGAGTTGGGCTATAGAGTCCAGCCATGTAGCAGCACCTTGAGATGTCAGTTTTCATGTGTGGGAAATGAGCCCTAAATCCCTCACAGGGTCATGTGTCTATCAGGTTTAGGTCCCCTGGTGTCCCCTTGCAGGGAACAGCCACCTTTACTCCAGTGTGACCAGTTACCAAGCCCGCTCTGGACTCTTGTGCATAGCCATCCTGGCTTATGCCAGCCTGTTGCTGGAGGAGCCCTGCACACAGCCTGCCCCAACCACACCACAGAGTTGGGCATTTATAGATCACGAACTTTCTGAGAGTCACCACTTGCCCTGACTGTCACAAGAAATAGGGCCAGCTAGGTGTGTCTTCTCCAGGACCTGGCAATGGGCACAGATGCCGAGGGGGAGAAAATCAAGGACCCCATGAGAGCCATTGTCCCCATCCTTCTGGATGCGAACGTCAGCACTTACGACAAAATCCGCATCATCCTCCTCTACATCTTCCTGAAGAACGGTAGGAGCAGGAGGAAGAGGTGTGGTGGAGAAGCACCCTGGGCAGGGAGAACGCGGTGGGGGAGGAGCAAGGGGTTCTTTCTGCCGGAACTGCTGTGGGACCAGGTCAGGTGCATCACACACTGAGTACACAAGAAGCAGGTGTCACAGACAGAGCCATCTGACTTTTCCTGACCGTCTGCCAGATGTGCCCAGGTGGCCTCTCATTAGTAATTGAGACCTTCCTGTAACAACTGGTATTCAAGTCTGTAATCCTTTGTGAAGTAGAGGCAGGAGTATCAGGAGTTCAAGACCAGCCTAGACTGCAAGAGACCCTATCTAAAACAGTTGTTCAGCCATGTCATTGTACAAAAAATGGGTAATGAGGCTTTCTTGCCTAGTGTGAACTTTGGTCAGGGTAAAAGTGAGGAAGGACTGCAGGGAAGCCAAGTGGATGGGAACAGACAGGGGGTGGGGCAGATCCCCAAGTCATCATGGGCTAAAATAGGGTGCAAGCTTATTTTGAGCCCACTTAGATGTGGCTGACAGAGCACTGCCTGGGACTCCGAGAAGGAGAAGGGAAGCCACTGGGTGGGAACGGCAGGGCTAGGTGTGTGACAGGAGTCTTGTTTTTCAGGCATCACTGAGGAGAACCTAAACAAACTCATCCAGCATGCCCAGATCCCCCCGGAGGACAGTGAGATCATCACCAACATGGCTCACCTTGGTGTGCCCATCGTCACGGACGTAAGGGCCAGTTTGTAGGCAGGGAGGTTGTGGGAGGTTGGCATATTGTATCCTCTCTACATTCATGATTGGCAGCACCCGTGATGTGGCCATGTACCACCCTCTGCACCAAGAAAGGGGAAAGAGGGGAGAGGGAAGGAGGGAGGGGGAAGACGGAAGAGAGAATAGGAGAGACAGAATCAGAGATGAGGGCAGAAAGGACAATGAATTCAAAGTCAGGAACTAGACGTGTCCAGGAGTCACACGATCTGTCTCTGAACTCCTCTGAAACGGGCCACCCAGTTTTCCTGTCACAGCTCGTGACCTTGCCTCATCACCCCCTGTGAGGGTGGCAGCATCACCTGATCAAGTGAGCCCTGTGGCAGTGAGGTGACTGAGAGTGACATCAGGCAGATGGTTCAGAAGGTAGGGGCTCCCCAGTGCCCTCTGCGATGGTGGGCAGAAACTCTGTTTTGGGCAGTGCCTGAATCCCAGGCGGAGGAGCCCCCGCTGTGTGTTTCCCCCTAGAGGCAGACAACCCATGGAGCAGGACTGGCAAAACCAGCTGGGATCTTAAGAGGGACTGGGTTCACCTGACAGTGACTGCAGCTGGCAGTGTCTTTATAACTTGGGTCACAAAGGCTTAAAATAGTGGAACTGATTTACCCAGAACAGCCATGCTGCTGGCGCGAAGCGGAAACCCAAGTCATGCCCAACTAGTGTGTTCTCATTAATAGACAGCTAATTTTGCTTCGTTTTGTTTTTTAAGACAGGGTTTCTCTGTGTATCCCTGGCTGTACTGAAACTTGCTCTGTAGACCAGGCTGGCCTAGAACTCACAAAGATCCATCTGCCTCTGCCTCCCAAATGCTGGGATTAAAGGCTTGCGCCACCACCACCAAACTAGCAAATTATTATTTTTTTTTTTGTCATGGGAAAAATGTTTATTTTGAAACCTTTTTAGTTTAGAAATACAAAACCTCTTGTGGAGGGGAAAAGGAGAGAAAAACACAAAGTATACAGGCAACTTTTTACTTCATAAGCTTCTCACACCCTCATTTGTTCCTAATTCCAGTGAAGAGAAAGCACTCAGCCACCCACAATAATGTTATTAATAGGGATATGGATCAGTTTCACAAAGAAGCCAATGAATCCCATGATAGCAAATCCTATGGCTGTGGCCATGGCAATCTTCTGGAATTCTTTTCTGTCGGGCTTGGTGCATCTTTTAACCAGCCGAATTGAGTCCTTTACGAACTGCCGACTTGGCTCAACGAACTGCATTACCTGATCCATGACTGATTGCGGGACGGCGGCTTGAGAAGGTAGAGACACGTAGCTTAGGAGAGGACTGAGCCCAACGGAACCGGAAACTGGTTTTCTAGCAAATTATTTTTAACTACCTTTTTGTTTGTTTGTTTGTTTGTTTGTTTGTTTTGAGACAGAGTCTCACTCTGTAGCCCAGGACTGGTCTTGAATTCATGATAATACCCTGACTTCAGCCTCCCAGTGCTGGGACTCCAGGTATGAGTCACCATGCCAGTGTGGATTTTTAAGATGTTTTTGGTCACAGCATTTACATGTTTGAACTCCTGCTTTAGTCACTGTTTTGTTGTTGTGAAGAGACACCATGATCAAGGCAACTCATAAAAGAGAGCATTCAAGTGGAGGCTGGCTTACAATTTCAGAGGTTTAGTCCATTGTCATAGCAGGGACCAAGGGGGCAGGCGTTTCTGGTGCTGGAGAAGTAGCTGATCCAGGGGCTGAGTTGGGGCAGGGTCTGGCATGGAATTGAGACCGCAAAGGCTACAGCCAGTGGCACACACACAGACTTCTTCCAACAAGGCAATAACTTGTAATCCTTCTAAGTTTTTCAAATAGCGACACTCCCTGGTACCTAAGCATTCAGATATATGACCGTTCTGATTCAGACCACCACAGCCCCATTTGCCGTTCTTCGTGGTTAAAGATCCATGCTTTGAGCTGGGCATGTTGGCTTTAATACCACATCCTTAATCCCAGCACTTGGGAGGCAGAGGCAGGCGGATCTCTGTGAGTTCAAGGCCAGGTCTACAAAGTGAGTTCCAGGATAGCCAGAGCTGTTTCACAGAGAAACCCTGTGTTACTAAACAAAGCAATAGAACAACGTTTTCTCAGGTGTCCCTTGTTTTCAGAGTCTCTTAAAGAGGTTCATCTCGGGGGCTACACTAGGCAGAACCTCTCCTTTAATTCTCATTGCCAATGCTAATTCCGAAGAGGGTCCGTGAGGGAATTTCCAGAGGTCACTGAGCCCCGGGTGGTTCTGGCTGGAGCCTGACTATGTGTGCTTGCTTTCAGTCTACACTACGACGCAGAAGCAAGCCGGAGCGGAAGGAGCGCATCAGTGAGCAGACCTACCAGCTCTCACGATGGACCCCGGTCATTAAGGACATCATGGAGGTCAGTTGGGGTATGGCAGCAGGAGCCAGGGCTGCTCTACAGGTGGTCCAGGTTCCAGCACCCCTGTTCTCGGGTAGCAGTGACATCTTGTGATTTAGTTCCTATAGGGGTGAGTACCCAGGCCTCAGGGCTCTGTCAGTCCTCCCAAGCACCCAGCTGAGGACTCATTAGCAGCCATGAGACTGCATCACTATTGCCGTGGTGAAACACACTCCTGCACTCAGGAGACAGAGGCAGGGGCTCTGTTTGAGTTCAAGACCAGCCTGGTGCATAGAGTGAGTTCTAGACATCCAGGACTGTTACATAGAGAAACCCTGTCTCAAAAAACAAACAAACAAAAAAAAATGAAACACCATGACAAGAGTGACTTGGCAAGGGAGGGGTTTGTTTGCTTTTGCTTTATCGCTGTTCATCATTGAAGGAAGTCAGGACAGGAACTCAAGCAGGGCAGGAGCCTGGAGCAGGAGCTGGTGCAGAAGCCATGGAGGGTGCCGCTTACTGCCTTGCTCCTCACGGCTTGCTCGGCCCACTTTGTTACAGCACCCAGGAATGTCAGCCCAGGGATGGCCTCACCCACAGAAATCTGTCCCTTCCTACATCAATCACTAATTAAGAAAATGCCCTGTCAACTTGCCTACAACCTGATCTTAAGGAGGCATTTTCTCAGTTAGGGTTCCCTCCTCTCCTGTCAGGAAAAGCTAACCAGGAAAGACTGACACATGGAGACCTCAGGATCCATTTGCCCGCTGCTGCAGTCTCGGGGGAATGGTCCCATGCTGTAAGGTGCCTCGGGTACAGTACCCAGAAGGGCCAGGCTCGTGTCAGCATGCCAAGTCAGATGAAGAACGTGCACGCACTCTGCTAGGGACACCTCAGGCAGCTGTGGGAAGGCCTCAGCAGGAGGCTACAGCCTCCACACCTTTTCCTGCCAGCAGACACACCTGGGCTCTGTGCCTCCAACTGGTCCCTTGGAATACCCTTGTCCATATCTCCACTTCCCACATCCTGCTTCCTCCTTCTCTACAAGGTCTCACATGGTCTCCGGCACCCCCATATGTCTGACCCTCTGACATCACAGAGCCTGTTGCGTTCCCAATCCCCAGACCCTGGTCAGCAATGTTATTTACATATATCCTTGCTGCCCGGTTGGAGGCTCTCTTTTGTTTTTGAGATTGGGTCTCAAGCCCAGGCTAACCATGAACTTAGGATGTAGCCAAGGATGACCATGAACTTCTGATCTTCCTACTTTATTGCCAAAGTGCAGGATTAAAGGCATATACCACTATGTCCAGTTTATGCAGTGCCAGGGATTAACCAGGGCAAATACTCCACCAACTGAGCCACAACCCCTAGGGTCATCTTCTTTTCTTTCTTTCTTCTTTTTTCTCTGTTTTTTTAGAAACAGTTTCCCTGTGGAGCTCTGGCTGTCCTGGAGCTCACTATGTAGACCAGGCTTATTTGAACTCAGAGATTCTGAGTTCTGCCTCTCAAGTGCTGGGACTAAAGGTGTATGCCACTATCCCCCAGCCCACCCAGGGTTTATCTTCTGATTCTGTCACTCTGTGTTCTGTGTCCATGGTACAGAGAGCCTCACACTAAGCTGGGGCACCATGTTTGTTGGCTGTGAAGGGATGCAAGGCAATGGGCTGTCATAGCTCTGTGCTGTGACTCCCGTCCCTCACCCCCACAGCGGGAGCCCTGCAGAGTCCTACGCCAGGAGGTTTTTAAGGTTGGAGGAGACAGTCTGCTCAACTTCTGCACTTGATAGGCAAATAAAAGGGAGACTAGAGAATAGGCCTGTCTCGTCTGTCTGAGTTAGTTCAGGAATTATATACTAGAAGTGCATTTATGTAGGGTGAGTCAGGGTCCTATTTTTAAAACCCGCAAAACAAGCCGGGCGGTGGTGGCGCACGCCTTTAATCCCAGCACTCGGGAGGCAGAGGCAGGCGGATCTCTGTGAGTTCGAGACCAGCCTGGTCTACAAGAGCTAGTTCCAGGACAGGCTCCAAAGCTACAGAGAAACCCTGTCTCGAAAAACCAAAATAAATAAATAAATAAATAAAACCCGCAAACCAAAAGGATAGGTGGCTATGAAACACCCAGGAATCAAGTGCCTGTCTCTGGTGCTGGGACTGAGGAAGCGGCCCTCTAGTGCATCGCCCCTGTTTCTCTGACCCTCCACAGCTGCCCTCTAAGGAGGTCTGTGTAGGCTTCTCAGCTCTTAAGAGGGGTATGGATTTCCAAGTGGCAGGAGACAGCTGGAATCCGCCCACCAGACAATTGACCCCTTGACAGACTGCAGGGGAGGTTCTCCCTAGACCCGCTTGTCACCAAGCTGACAGCACATCCCGGGTTTAATGGATTCAGTGGCTTATACACTGGAGTGCATTGCACAGATGAGGAAAAATGGGTGCTTTGTCAGGTTGGACAGTTGGGGTAGCCTGCAGGGCCAGGAGTCTAGCAGCCTTCTGCGGAACAAGCGCCATGGCCCCTGGCCTGTGCTGGCCCCTAGTAGCGGCAGCAGGCAGGTGTGGTCCTTGCCCACTTTTCCTTCACATCTCCTGCTTTCACACCTATCAGCCTCTTTAAGCAGATGGTGACCTCTGTCTCCTCCTCTCCAGGACACCATTGAAGACAAACTGGATACCAAGCACTACCCGTACATCTCGACCCGCTCCTCTGCTTCCTTTAGCACCACGGCTGTCAGGTGGGTAGATGTGGGGAAAGCAGGGGGCACTGTCTGCGAGTCTGTCTGCTCTGGCTGTGAGTGTCATGCGCCAGCAGGACCCTCCCACATCACCCATGATGGTCAGGGTACAGCAGGCCCGGGCTCACAGCAGGCTATACCGTCCTCCCTTTGGCTCCCAGCCCCGCAAGAACTCACCCCCTTGTTCCTTCATGCACTGTCTGCCTCCGCCACTACCTCCTTGTTCATCCTTGAACATGCCAGGCCTACTGCATTTACCACCACCCCAACACACATTGTCTGCAGCCAGATAAACTACGCAGCCCCCCTTTAATCTGTGGGTCTTCGTTTATTAGTGTTTCTCTTTGGTCTTCCCTATGCATCTGTTTAATCATGAGACCCCAGTGTTACCAGCAATTCTGTTCATGCAGCCTGGTGTGGGAACTGGAGCTGAGGGGGGGGAGGCCTGGAGAGCAGCCTAGGCTGCAGATAGGGCCGCCAGCTGTGCCTCGCAGGGTCGGCACTCCTCCAGCCCTTGTTGAGTTTTGTTTGGGTTTTGCTTGTTTGTTCATTTTGTTTTGTTGGTTTTTGAGACAGGGTCTCTCCGTGTAGCCCTGGCTGTCTTGGAACTCGCTCTGTAGACCAGGCTGGCCTGGAACTCACTGAGTGCTGGGATTAAAGGCGTGCTCCCCCCCCCCCCCCCGTGCGTCCCTATGAGCAGCAGCTCTTTAGAGTAGGAGCACTGTCCCTTTTCTTTGGTTGTCTCTGGCTTTTCTTCTTTCTGGCCGTAGCCTGGGGCTGGGCCAGAGGTCCACGGTGTCTCCTGCCTGCTGCGGCACTGGAGTGTCCTCTGATAGCAAAGTTGAAAAGGCCACTTCCGAATGTGGAATAGACTACAGCCACCGAGTTCTGTCCTGGCTAGGCTGACTGTGTGGAAGAGAGCAATAGTGCCCAGGGGCTTCCAGGACTGCCATGAGAGAGGGAGCTTCAACAGCCCGTCTCCCCTGTGCCAGAGTCCAGGTCTCTACTGAGGAAGCTAGGGACAGGGAGGCCTGCCAGGGAAGAGCTGTGCTGCTCGTGTGCCTTTTCCCTCCCTGGTAAGGCTGAGCAGGGCTCTGTGGCCGTTCTGTCCCATGGCACTCAGCCATTCACATCCTGCTATAGTCTAACTTCTTGGAGGGCAAGTGCTATCTTTCCCTGGGGGTACAGTACCAGGAAGCCTGGCACAGACAAGGCCTCGTTAGCACATTTGCTTGCGGTCAGTGTGCCAACCTGCTGCGGCCCTCTGCCTCCCCCTGAATGCCGCTTAGTGCTGCAGTGTCTCAGGCAAGCTCAGGACCAGGCCTGATCTGAAACAGACATCTGGATGAGAGCCACGTAGGCACAGCTGCTGAGATGAGCGGGTGGGGTACCTCGGTGTTTGTAAGAGAGTGGCAGTCACGGCTCGGGCACCTGCGGTACACTTCAGCTCGCCAGCACGGACAAGTCACCTGTAACTAACTGCTCTCTCTCCCTCAGCGCCCGCTATGGACACTGGCACAAGAATAAGGCCCCCGGGGAGTACCGGAGCGGCCCCCGCCTCATTATTTTCATCCTCGGGGGCGTGAGCCTGAATGAGATGCGCTGCGCTTACGAAGTGACCCAGGCCAACGGCAAGTGGGAAGTGCTGATAGGTGAGCAGGGCGTGCACGCTGCAGGAGTTGCTGCCCCACCGCGCTGCCACTCCATCCCATGCTCTGTGTTGCATTCTGTCCTCGTCCTCCCTCACCACAGCAAGCCTTAGCCCTGGATGAGAGTTTGTGACTGGCAGAAGCTAGGGATCTCTGCCCTACTGTGTCTCTTGCTGCAAGACAGCGTCTTGGGATGGAAAGAGTTTGGTCATAGTCTCAAACCTGTACATTGGCACTGCCAAGCGGAGTCACCTTGAGCAAGAGCGGACCTCTCCCAAGCCATACTGTTACCCAACAAAACAGGGCTGAGGGGGGAGTTGCACATTTCCAAGGTATCAGGCCTTGGACCTCACCTGACGGTGGGGCTCTCACTGCTGCCCTGCTCTACCCCTCGGCTGGAGAGAGTTAGCATGTCCATAGATACTGCTGAAGCTCACTGGCCTGGTAGTGGGTCATAAGGATTCCTTAGCCAGTTCCTACTACCTTCCGGTCTGCCACACCCTGCTTCCTGTTCACTTCCCAGAGCAGAAGCAGCTCGTAGAAGCTGGTCTACTGCAGCAGGAGGCTCTTCCTGCTTCCTGTCTCCAGGATCATCTGTAGCCTCTAAGGCTGGCAGACAATTGAGAGAGAGAAATCTGGGTTCTTCCAAATGCCGTCCTTTCGACCCCAGATTGTTGGATTGCTGTCACCCCGTTAGGCTCACTCTCTGTGGGAGCACTTGTGGGTACAGTGCAAGGCCAGAGACTGTGGGCCTAGGAGTATGCTAGGCACCCTGTGGAAACGATCCTCTTTAGGGCCCTGGCGTGCCACGTGGGCCATCTGCACACGTGCTGCTGGAGAGGAGGCCTTTAGGTGCCCAGCCGGCAAGGCTCCCTCGGCTCACAGGTGCCGACTGCTGCCCGCATTCCCAAGTGCAGTCATCTCAACCAGTGTCACTTCCATTTATCCGATTTGGATGACCAACTCATCCCCAAGCTGTCCAAGCAGGCAGGCTCCTTAGAGCAGTAGCATAGCTGCTTCTGTGTTTACCAAGACAGGCATGAAGGGGTCATCCCCTTCACACAGCTGGGGGAGGGAGACTGTACACCCTGTCCCTGCCCTCAGAGGCATCCATGATCCAGTTCTCATGCCTGTTTTCTGTCTGTGACATAGGTCCCATGCGTGTTCCCTGCTCACTGCTTGCGTGTGTTGCATGAACGTGTTAGAGGACCTGAGCTCAAAGCAGCTCTCCTGGACAGCAGCTGTCACAGCCAGGCTGTGGGTGTGGACTTCCCTTTTCTCCTCTGGACCTTCCTTAAGGTTCCTTGTGCAGGGGGAGGGTGGAGACCCGGGGACAGAGAGCTGCCCGCGTGGGTTCGTGGAGGGGCTTCCCGCAGACAGCCACCCTTCACTGTGTAGCCTCATGTGCTTCACGCATGCCAATACCGTGCTGCCTGCATGCGTGCACGCTTGTGTGTGTGCCCGTGCATGCCTCGCCTCTCGACGCCTCTCTGGCTGCGGGCGCTGGGGCCTCCGCCAGCATGTCCAGGGCGCCTCTGTTCAGCTGGCCTCTATTCTCCCACAGGTTCTACTCACATTCTCACTCCCACCAAATTCCTCATGGACCTGAGACACCCCGACTTCAGGGAGTCCTCTAGGGTATCTTTTGAGGATCAGGCTCCAACAGTGGAGTGAGAGCAGAGACAAAGTAAAAGCGGCTTATTACAGAAAGAAACTCTTCCGCTCTGAAGGGCTTTCTTTGTTTTCCCACCACTCGTTCTTTCTTTTTCTCGTTTTTCTTTTCATTTCTTTTTCTTTTTTTCCAAGAAAATGCTTGCAGTTCTTAACGCCGATTGAAAATGTGTCCAGCCTTCACGCCCTGGGCTCCACCCGCCCGCTCACTGCAGCCGTGGGTGAACGCTGCACAGGCAGCTGCCGGCCACTGGGGTGAAGCAAGGGACGGTAACTGTGATACTCAGGAGTTGAGGGATGTCTGAGGCACGGAGCCCAAGGCTGCTGCCCAGAGTGAAATGTAGCTTCCCACAGAGCACACATGCCTGAGATGGAGGCCAGTGACATTCAGGGTGGCCATGTGTACAAGGCCAAACTTGAGAGACGCCCATAGCACCTAATGGTGAGAAAGGAGAGGCAGGGAGCACCAGAGAGACTCCAGGCCAGTGAAAGGCTGAGGAATGAGCACCTTTACCCAGACTAGTAGGCATGGTGAGGACGTCAGTGTGGGGGGTGCCCACCCTCCGGGTGCTGTCGGCTTGGCAACACCACTGCTCTCTACAGAAAGTACACTCTCTTATTCCTGGGCAGGCTGGGATCCCAGCTGCCCAGCAGGCAGAGGCAGGGCCAGGGCACCTAGGCCACAGAGGGAGTTACAGACCAGCCTGGGCAACTTAACAGGATGACGTCTCAATAGTAAAACTAGTAAACAGTAAACAGTGAAAAGAGGGCTGGAGAGATGGCTCAGTGGTTAAGGACACATAGTACTCCTGCAGAGGTCCCACCTTCTGTCCCCAGTACCCACATTCAGCAGCTCACAGCCACCTGTAACTCCAGCTACAGGGACTCTGATGTCTTTGACCTCTACAGGCACCTGCATGTATGAACACATGCTCACACACTTATGCTTAATTAAAATAAAAAGTAAGAAGAGGGCCAGGATGTAGCCTCGTGGCAGACCGCTTGCCTGCCATGAGTGAGGCGTGGGAGGGAAGGACGGAGGGAGGAAGGGGGGAAGAAACTGATTTTATATTAGTGCCAGATCTTTTAGAGTTGAACAGTCGCCTCTCTCTCTCACGGAGGCCTCTTAGTGAGGTCTAGAGCCCTCAGGAGAAATCCCTTGATTTCCCTGAGCTTGATCCCCCAGCTTGTTTTCCTTGAGAGTACCTTGTCTGTTTGGCCTGCCAGACTCGCTTCTCCCACACCCTCCTCCTCAGCCATCCTTAAGTGTGTTGGGAACCTCCTGTGCTAGGAATTCCCCAGTGTTTACACCCATTTGTTTGATCATGGACCCAAAAATGTCCTTTCACTATGATTGACATGTGACCCCGTGAGACAGCAAGTTGAAATAGCCTGGAAGCAGGAGTAAGAGTCCTGGACTGGTAGCCAGGACTGGGCGACCGAGGTGGCCACCCATATTCCCTGGCCATAGAATATGAACACAGGGAAGCTGGGTCAGTGCACCAAGGCTCCCTTGAGCCAGGCTAATTCAGTAGGCCAGATGCAGGCCTCAGGCCACACTCTCTCCTCCTACTGAATCTCAGGGCATGGCCTTTCCCAAGTGGGACTATATATAGCACCAGAAGCTTAGTGTGGTGTTCCTGTTGAAACAAGAAGCAGTAGGCTACTCCATGTATCCCTGTTTCCTCAGTAGAAGGGTATCATCTCCAGGACAACAGTTATGAGCCAAGAAAATTGAATTGGCCATGGCCCTGGAGCTCCGCTTCCTTCCCTGTGCATTTCCCATGAAAGCAGGTCAATAGGACAGGGAGCAGAGCTATGCACTTCTGTCAGCCTGAACTCAGGCACCAGGGTCTCAAGTTCAAGGCAGAGTGTGTCTAAAGCTAAATAAATAAGCAAGGTATGGTGTTACACAACTTTAACCTTAGCACTTGGGAGGCAGAGGCAGGCAGATCTATGTGAGTTTAAGACTAGCCTGGTTTACATGAGAGTTCAAGGACAGCCAGGGCCACAGAGTGAGACTCTGTCTCAAAAATAAATAAAGCTTAAGATGTATATGCATACAAGGAAGCAAGGAGGCGAGCAATAGCCATCTACAGAGCCCTAACACCACACAGGCCAGAGGCAAAGAAAAACCCCTCTCCTTTTGGAGTCATCCGCGTGAACAGAGACGAATAGTGCAGACCCTTGGAGAGCCTTGGTTGTAGCTTGATGTTGGGATAATTCTTTTGTAAATGTGTCTCTGTACTTTCTTACTTGCCTAAGGTACCTTCTGATTGGTTTAATGTGGAGGAAGTCAGATACTCGGTACTGAAGAGAGGTAACAAGCCGCGTGGCAGAACATAGATTATATAAATGGTTAATTTAAATTATAAGAGCTAGTTAGGAACAAGCCTAAGCTAAAGCCAAGCTTTCATAATTAATAAAATGTCTCCGTGGCATTATGTGGGAGCTGGCAGTCCAC
Organism: Arvicola amphibius; assembly: GCF_903992535.2. Taxonomy (NCBI): domain Eukaryota; kingdom Metazoa; phylum Chordata; class Mammalia; order Rodentia; family Cricetidae; genus Arvicola; species Arvicola amphibius. Next base: position 50,745,375 of record NC_052053.1, on the reverse strand, counting down.
GGAAAGAGCCACAACAGCTTGTCCTTATGGAGATGAGGCTCTGCCACAAGGGAGAGTTCCCAGGAGACGGTACCTCGCTGTGTCTTCCTAGCTCCTCTCACTCCGGTCCCCAAGGCAGCAGACCATTGAAGAACTCCAACTTACTAAGCCTCATCTTAGTCCCCTCTAACCATCCCTCCAGACTGCCCATGAGTGATATCTTCTGATTAGATTTTTATATCCTTAACCTTGATGGTGTAGGCCAGTAGGACCAGTTAGGAGATGGTAATCAAGGTAATCAAGACAAATGAGACAGGGGCTGGAGAAATGACTTGGTGGTTAGGAATCCTGGCTGCTCTTCCAGAGGATCTGGGTTCAATTCCCACCACCGTCATGGCAGCTCACAACTGTCTGTAACTCCGGTCACGGAGAGCCAGCGCCCTCTTCTGGCCTTACTGAGCAGCAGGAACCGATATGATGCCCTTATATATACATAAAAGCAAAACACTCAGATACATAAAAATAATTTTAAAAAAGAAGCAAAATCAAATGAGAGAACTCTCTGGCTACATTAGACCTACTTGGCGCAATGCCACTTGTAAGGTTTTGTGTGTGCTTATATAGAGAACGTGCTGAATTCTGAGTTGAGGCTGTTGGTTCTGATATATCCCTTGCATGTCCCCTCTGATAAAGATGGCTTCTTTTAGCCAGACGGTGCTGATGCACACCTTCAATCCCAGCATTTGGGAGGCAGAGTCTGGTGAATCTCTGTTTGAGGCCAGCCTGATCTACAGAGCGAGTTCCAGGACAGCCAGGGTTACATAAACCCTGTGTTGTAAAAAGGGGTGGGGTGGTTTCTTTCCCAGCAAGCTCCAGGAAGTCCTTAATCAAGAGGACCATTACCCATGGCTTTGATGCATGAGATGGTCATTTGAAGAGGCCTCAATTTCATCTTTGGAGGCCACTGCTGAATTTCATAATCACTAGTTATGTGGACTGAGAGAGTCTCAGAGTTCATGAGAAAGTCAACATAGCCAAACCTCTTGGGGACCAACATGAGATCAACTGCAAAATACAGCTCACGGCTCGTCTCACCCACTTTGCAGTATTGATGGTACCAAGCTTCACCTACAGGGCTGAAACGTTCTGATTGTCAGATGTCAGGAACTGGCTTTGTATGACCTGGCTCTCCAAGATTATTCTACACTTGTTCTTCTTTAAAGACGAGCAATGTCCAATGGTTAGGAATATGATAGTATCAGAAAATTCTAGAGCATAGGTTCCTGACCTCCCTCTGACCTTCCTGAATTTCTGAATGCACATGTGAGAAGTGGAGAAACGCTTTGGAATAGGCCTGATCAAAGCAGCCTTCCAGTTTAGTGGGCCAGTGTCCAGGATGGGGAGCAGGGCATTCTCTGGCCAGTATGCTCCATGTTGACTAAAGGAAACCCAGAGTCACTCCTTGCCGGATCCAGAGCCCGGCTGCAGGAAGTGGAGATTTGGGAGACCCTCCTTCTGATACTGGCTCCTGCTGCCTCAGGGCTCCTAGGAAGACTGGCAAGCTCACTGAAGGGTCTCAGCGCCCCACTCCCACCGAGCCTATTGCTTCCAGGTCCCCAGGGAGGCACATTTTCAAGACTGGATCTTTTGTTTAGTTCTCCTGTCCCACCAGGACCCTGCTTTGCACCCACTGCTGCGTGCATGCACACCTCATGCTCACACCACCATCACCTCCATTCTGTTTAAGCCCATGTCCAAACCACTCAGCCCGTGCATCATTTTAGTGCGCCTACATCTCTATGAAAAGGCCTTCATTTTTAAATGGTTTTGTTGGTTTTTTTTTTAAATCTTTGCTCTAGAAGTATATCTGATTCCATTAGCTTAAACTTTTGCAAGCATTTTTAATCTCTTACAATGCAGGTCTCCACAAGGTAAGGCCTCAGGTCCCCTGCCCTCTCCCTCTCACACCTGAGGTCCCCCACTGTGCCTCCCAGACTTCAGTGGGTCCCCATGCCCAACAGGCACCATTCTTTCCTCTTTCCACCCAGAGACGCCTACCAGCCTCTGCCCTTAGCTACTGTCCCTTGCCATATTTGAAATTTCTCTTCCTGGCTTCATCCTGACTTCAAGAGATAATAGAGAAAACACAGCTGCCCATCACCTGGCAGCTGGCACTGGGCTCTGATTGAGAGGTGGTTCCTAGGTTCAGCCTGGGACCCAGCTGAGCCTAAATGCCTCTTAAGTCTTTTCTGACAGGGCCCACGGGTTCCATCCCACCCCCTCCCAGCTTCCACTGGACCCAGATGAGGGTTGGGGGATGGAGAATCGGGGAAAGAAGTATCCAGGCTGCAGTAGGTGAGTGGGCTCACTGTCTTCTCTGCCTTCCCAGGGTCCACGCACATTCTCACCCCACAGAAACTCCTGGACACGCTGAAGAAGCTGAATAAAACAGATGAAGAAATAAGCAGTTAAAAACATAAGCTGCCCCTCCAATCCTGGCTCCCTTCCCACAGTGCCCTGCAGCTCCCCAGCGCGATGCCTCGTTTGCTCTGCTGCCTCCCCAGCCCTGCACGCCCTGGCCACCCCGTTGCCACGCTGAGTTCTCCTGTGCGAAGACATTCTATCTTGTCCTTTGAAAAGCAAGAGAGTAATGTGTTGTTTTTTAAAAATGAGTATCTTCTGTGCTTATCCCACAAGACGTTCCCATGCAAGCGCCACACTGCAGAAGCGTCAGGACTCTAGACCGAGTGGACTCTCTCCTTATTTATGACCCCATGACTGTATATAGCCCTATGCCCTGTGCGCACATTGCTTGAGTTTAGAAAGGTAGATGTGTGGGTGTTTCTCAAAGCCTGTTTGGGCTCATTTCTGTTCTTGATGGGAATTGTAAGGTGTCTGTGCCCCGGGTAGTCCACATTTCTCTCTCCAGTCCCTGCTCACCGCCTGTTCTCAGGCACAGAGGCTGGAAATGGCAGTGAGCAGACACCTCCAGAGGCCAGCATGAAACAGGCCTCTTTGCCTGGTGTTGCAGCTGGGCAGGGGGGGAGGTGGTGTTGGATGTCCACAGGAAGCCAGTCTGGGTGCCAGCCAGTGTTGTTGCCAGAGACTGGCACTACTCCCCTGACCTGTGTCCACAGTGCTGTACCCTGAGTTAAGTCCTCCAACCTAGCTCAGCATGCCTTGTATCCTCAGTTCCTCAAGAGAGGAGTTAGGCACAACCAGCCGCCTTCTTTCCTCAGCCTGGAGAGAGGTCAAGGGTCAGGAATGGACTGGAAGATGTGGGTTGGTACTCTGATCAAAGGGTGCTTTGCTAGAGAAGGACTGTAGGCCTGAGGAATGGGGGCACCACTGATGGTGTCTCCACTCTGCAAGTGACACCAGTCAGAGGATCCTGAGTTTAAGATAGCTCATCAATCATAATTTTGTGTAATGTACAGTCATATGTCATTGTGGTTGTATGAGAAAAATGATCATTTTATTCTTTATATTGAAATCATCGCTGTATAAAACCTAGCTAGCTATAAAGCAGAAATTCCAGAAGCAGATGCTGGAAGGATGGTTTTCATCCTCAGGACGCAGCAGCTCGCCGAGCGCCCCTCGCTGTGCTGCTGCAGTCGTGAAACACAGACAGTGGAAGTCACAAAAACGTCCCCAGCCCAGCCCCCCTCCCGCAAACTTGTGTGTATTACTGTGTCTCGTGCTGTCTTGGCAGATGTGGTGACCTGTGCTCTTCTCCCCTCTCCTGAGTTCAGCCCTGCCCCGCCCTTCTCCCTCCAGTGACCTTCTTCCTTAGGACCAACCCTAGCAGCACTGGTTGATTTCTCCTGGAGCCGCTTCTTTCGTCCCTTCCCTCCGGTCAAGCAATGCTCATGCTTCAGGACCTTGTTTGTCGAACATGTGGGGTTTCCTTTATGTTATTTATATAAATAATTTCTCAAAAGGATATTTAAAAAAAGCTAGTCTGTCTTGAAACTTGTTAACTTGAAACTCTCGAATCTCAGTGTTTAAAGTGTGGAAGCGCAGCCGTGCACCACTCTACCGTCCTGTACTGCAGCATTTGAGTCTAATAAAGACATCAGCGCTCATCATGGTGCCCAGGCCGCCTGAAGCTGGTTTTACTTTGGGAAGAACAGAGGCTGGCCACCCCACAGCTGTGGTTTGGGGGGTCCGCTGGATCCAGGGGACTGTGACTTGCATCACAGCACATCGTACCTGCCTCCCCATTGGGGACAACACTTGTATCTAGCCTCAGGCAGGAGAGCAGTGCTGCCTCCGTTGGCATAGTAACGCTCACCTTTAGTCCCAGTACTTGGGAGGCAGAGGCAGGGGGATCTCTTGAGTTCAGCCAGCCAGATCTACATAATTTCCGGCTAAGGTAACAGTGAGATACTGTCTCAAATGAACAAGTAAAAATAAATAAGGCTTGCCTAGACTTTGAGGGGAGCTGCTCTTCAGCCTGTTCCTTTCTAGAACATCTGTGCCTCGGACACTGCATGCAGGACCCAACTTGAGTGGAGGTCCCAGTGCATTTAGAGTGCTGAGATGTTCCTCCATTGATGTCACTGTCCCCGCCCCCGCCCACATGTAGAAAGTGCTTCCTCCAGTTTGGAAGCCGGGTGTCCTGTGACCTGGGGAGTCTGCTATGAGGCTGGCCCAGAGGGGAGTAGACACCAGGTCAACATTACCCATAAACCAAGGACTAGGGGCACAGAGTCGTGGGGCTCATTAAATGCTCTCCTGTTGAGGTATCGATATGGCTTGTCCCTAGACATTCATGTACTGGGAGCTTGACTCTCAGTGTGGCAGTCCTGGCAAAGCTGGAGAAAATGACTGGGCTGCTGAGGGTACTGGGTTCTTGCCAGAGGGCTGTTCTGTAGTCAAGCCTGGCCTCTTCCTGCCTCCGAGTCTCACAGCAGACCCCGCTCACACCTCCAGCCATCAACCATCAAGTGCGAGGCCCTGGACCTCCATCAGCAGCTGACTGTGCCAGCCCCAGGGGCATGGGCTTACCACCCCTACTGTTTAAGAAGCTGAGACAGAAGAAATTTTCATTCTAGGGCTGCCTAGACTACAGAGCAAGGTCAAAGTCAGCCTTAGTGAGACCCTGTTTCAAGAATGAAAGATAAGAACTTGAAAGTTGTGTCCGAAGCCAGCCAGAACATTAACCTGGTGTGTGAGGCCTCAAACTTTATCCCCGCACCACAAAACACAAAAGCAGCTAATTAGTGCTGGGAAGACGGCCCCATAGTTAGGAACACTTATTATTCAGAGGTCTGGAGTTGGAGTCCCAGCACCCACAGGGTGAGTCAACACTTCCTGTAACTCCAGTTCCCAGGGATCTGATCCCTCTTCTGGCATCCATCAGCACTGCACATAGACATGCAGGCAAAATATCCATATACACAAAAATCTTTTTAAGTCAACTACATAAACCCCTGTATACATTATCTTGCCTGGGTAACAGAAAATGATATCTTCACTGCATGGAGGAATGTATCAACTCAAGGCAGCTTTATAGATCTTGCATATGTACCAAGTATTTTTGCCCAGGGTAGTGGAGGTAGGAAAGCAGACCAGGCAACAACTACCCACGTCTCTAAGGTCCCAATGACAAACCCAAGTTTGATTCTACCAAAGGTCCCCCACCCCCGGGGAACCAGGGAGTTTGTTGGGCATACTCGCAGAGCCTGAGTCCGAGGTCACAAACGGGAGCGTGGGGAAACCCAAAGCAGCCTCACCGGAAATGAGATGGAGCCCCTTCCCAAGATCCCGAGGCCATGTGCAGTTAGGGCAGAATTGCGTACAGCTGCTTGGGGGAGGTTGGCTGGCTGCACAGGTGGGTCCAATGACCCCCATCTCCTCCTATGAGGGAAGGTCAACAGTCAAAGAGCTCAGCTAGAATGATCTTTGCAAGCAGGCCTGAAATGGTGGCAGTCTGGCTTGGAGGATAGTCCATGGCACATCCCACCCAGCTCCAGCAAGACTCACCTGTGGGCAGTGATGAAGACAGTGAGCAATCACACAACCACGCCAGGCCTCTCCTAGGCATGTGTTAGCTGGTCCCTTGGTCCCTGCTGCTTCACAGGTGAGGAAGCTGAAGCTTGGGGGATACAGTGTTTCACAATGTTCGCTCCCGGAAGACTTCAGCCAGCCAGCATGTCCTGTCAGCAGAGCACCTGGAATAAGATCAAGGGACACTACAGGGAGTGACTGTAGAAGCAGAGTAAATACCGTTTACTCCTTTTCCCGGGTCACCTGTCCCCCCACCCCCCACAGTGGGAATGGCTCTTTAGCCTTTCTGCTGGCTTTCAGGGTTTTGATCTCTTGCTGGTCGCTGTTTTCATGTCGTTGTGTGCATGTGCACTGGCACGCGGGAGGAGCTCAGAGAACCACTTCAGGGAGTCCATTTTCCTTCCGCCAGGGTTCTGGGCACAGAAAGCTCAAATATGCTTTACTGAGCATATTGTTGGCCCATGTTTTCTTATTTTGAGACAGAGCCTCGCTGAGTTGCCCAGGCTGGCCTTGAACTTGTGTTCCCCCTGCCTTCACCCCTCACGCCGCTAAGATCACAGGTGTGCATGTCCACACTTGGCTACTCTCTTGTGTTTTCTGTTTTGTTTCCCCCCCCCCCCAACTTCCCTTGGCCCAGGCTTTTTTTCATTCCTCTCCACCCTGATCCCACCAAGCAGCAAAGCAGTGTGTCCTGCCGCAGCCCTAGTCCCCAGCATCCCAGGGCTCAGAGGGAGTCTCAGTCACTCCTCCAAAAGCTGGAGTGTATCTTCAACACTGCAGCAAGCCAAAGCCTGAGACGCCAGCCCAGGAACCCCGAAGCCCAGGCCATGAGTTGTGGCTGCTCCCTGTCCTTCCAGGTGCCCAGCTGTGTGTGACACCAGGCGTTCACACTCCCACGGAGTCAGAATAACCGTGGCTGGGAGAATCCCCTGAGTGGAATCCTTTCTAGTCCTCTGCTTATGATGGATGGTCCCTCCTGTAACATCCCCAAAGTTTAGCCCCCCCATAGTGAACCCACTAAGTCTCAGTCATCACTGAAGATGATGGGCCCCAGACTTGCCTGGGGACTAAAGAGCAGACAAACACGAACTGAAAAGAGCCCATTGTGACTGCTGAGATGGCTCTGTGCTAAAAGAATAGAGACCCGAGGGGCCAGCAGGGCATCTGCTAGCTGGATACCTACTGTCCCCAGTCCCTTGCTTGCATGCTGTCTCCTAGCCTCCAGGAGCTTTCCCTCCCTATCACAGCACAGCCAAGACCAAAGCTACAGAAAGAACTTCATCTGCCTGGAGTAGCAGCGAACAGATGCACCCTGCCAATAAGCTTTAAGGATATCCCAAGACTTCAGCCTTGGAGCCTCCACTAGAAGATGCCTTGTGGCTGTGCCACTAAAGGATTGGCAGGATGGTCTAGGGGAGGTGCTTCCGAGCACGGGGCCCAGTGATTGAGTCTTCTCGTCCTTGCTACGAGTCTATGAAGAGGTTCCACCTGGCTAGACCTCCAACTTCTGATTACCCAAAGTCTCAAAGTGACAGGCTAGTGATTTCTAGGGCTCTTGGTGACTGTAATCAATATCATTATTTCCATTTGGGGGAAGGAAAGGTCTTCATGGAAAACAAACTTGTACCCACGAGCCTGGCATCTTGCTCTGAAAGGCGAGGCCCTGAACAGATACAGGCTCCCCGCCAGCAAGAGGACAGTGGCCCTTTAAAACCCAGTCTCCCTCAGTTAGGCTGTTGCTACGTATAGATCCAACTTCCTTAGCAACCACCTGGCTTCTTAAAGGGGACTTGGAAACAGTGGTTGCCTTCGGCCATGGCTCCTAAAAAGAAGCTGAACAAAGGCGGCAAAGAGACTGAGGGCAAGAAGAAGAAAGGGGGCAGGAAGGAAACAAGTGCAGCCATGAAGTCTGGGGAGTCCACCATAGTGGAGGAGCTGAAGGAATTCTACCACAAACAGATCCAAGACCTGGAGGACCGGCTGGCCCGGTGGGTGGGTGGCAGGGATGCTAGTGTGCCAGGCCAGAAGCCCACACAGGCTCAGACAGGGGCCTTGGAGCTGGGTTCTGGCCTCGAGTAAGCAGGTACCACCTTAGGAGGTGAATGACCTCCCCACCCCTTCTCAGCTCCCAGAGCTTCTCTGTCCCACGTAACCCCTCCTTAACCCCTACCTCAGCAGGATGGGAACTTTTTGTTTGATTGGTTTTTGTTTTGTTTGTTTGGTTGGTTGGTTTTTTTTTTTTTTTTTTTTTTTTTTTTTTTTTTTTTTTTTTTTTTTTTTTTTTTTTTTTTTTTGAGACAGGGTTTCTCTGTGTAGCCTTGGATGTTTTGACACTCATGCTGTAGACCAGGCTGGCCTCGAACTCAACGAGCTCCGTCTACCTTTGCCTCCCAAGGGCTGGTTCAGAATAGATCTTAAGCATTTGTAGTTTAATTAGTGGAATAAATTAGAAATGGCTCCCCCTGGTGGCCGAGGAGGTCACTCATTCCCTCTTTATGCCAAGATGTTTGTTTCTCTAGGCTGGGGCTGTTTCCCTACGCTTTGTTTTACAGACAGGGTTTTACTCTACAGCCCAGGGTAGACTTGAACTCATGTTAATCCGTCTGCCTCACCCTCCCACGTGTTGAGAACTGTGAACCACTCAAGGTCCCTAAATGGGAACTAAAGGGGATTTTTGCCGTGGTGGCACACACCTTTAATCCCAGCACTGGGGAGGCAGAGGCAGGCGGATCTCTGCAAATTCAAGGCCAGCCTGGTCTCTACAGAGCGAGTTCCAGGACAGGCTCCAAAGCTACCATGTCTTGAAAATTCAAAAAAAGGAGATGTGGTTTTCTCCATGGGCTTTCCCTCTTAAGGCTAGACTTGTACGTGACACAAAGGCAGGGGAGGACCCTCTTAACATTTAATAATGGACATTGCATTTGCTCATTTTTCTTACTTTAAAACTAGTTTTTGGGGCTGAAGAGATGGCTCAGTAGTTAAGCCTCTGCTGTTCCAGGGGACCCAGGTTCAATTCCCAGCACCCATGGGGCAGCTCACAACTGTCTGTAACTCCAAGATCTGATACCCTCATAGAGACATACATGAAGGCAAAATACCAATGAAAATTAAAAATAAATTTAAAAAACCAAACAAACAAAAACGAGTTTTTAGGGCCAGTGAAATAAGTGACACTTGCCACTTATCCCCAGGACTCAGATGGAGAACTAACTCTGCATGTTGTCCTCTGACAGCCACATGCACATACAAGTCAATAATAAAATATGCTAAGAATGCTTGTAAAAATATAGCTTCTGCCATGCGGTGGTGGTGCACACCTTTAATCCCAGCACTCGGGAGGCAGAGTCAGATCTGAGTTCAAAACCAGCCTGGTCTACACAGTAAGTTCCAGGACAGCCAGGACTACACAGAGAAACCCTGTCTTGAACGCCCCCCGAAAAAGTCACACTCCCACTTAGAAAGAAATGTAGAGGGCTGGGGAGATGGTTAAAGCACCAGCCTGCCACTCAAATGTGAAGGCTGGAATTTGAATCCTCAGCACCCATACAAATGAGTAGTTGTAATCCCGGTCCCTGGGAGGCAGAGATAAAGGGTCCCTTAGGAACAAACCAGCTAGACAGTGAACTGAGTTCTGGGTTCAAATAGAAGACCCTGCTTCAATATATAAAGTGGAGAGCCTCACTTTCCTTATCTATAAAATGGGTATAATTCTCACAGCATCTGCATCCTTACATGTCATTGGGGATCTCGGCAAATGTCAACCTCTGACCTCCATACACATACACCCACACATGAATATGCACATATGCATGAATACCATAATCTGTAATAAGAAAACATATAGGGATCATACAAGAAGGCCGAGCTGTCATGATAGATGCTGCAGAACAATCTCAGCTGGTGCTGAGTCTGTGCACTCAGGAAGCCCTCTGCTGTCTCCGTTTCCTTCCAGTCCCAGCAGAGAGCGCAGCCTGATCCTGAGGCTCAGAGTCACCCCAGGAAGAGGAGGAGGCAGGGTGACATCCCTGGCCTCTCTGGCTCTTGGGGAGGCTGAGTTCTCTCCCCACACAGACACCCATACCCTAAAAATGCCTTGCACACAGAATTCATTCAAAAGCCTTATGAATACTTAAAACATTTAGGAATCAACTCTCCAAATGCTTTAGTTCTCCACTGAAGCCAGCAGCCATGATGTTCTTGAAATGTACAAATGCCCCTGACATAACACAACAGATGGAGCTGTGCCAGGCGGTTAGGTCCTGAGACAGAGGCAGGATGACAGATGGAAGGGCTCAGCCAGCTTGAATGGGCTGACTGCAGGGACAGGCATTATGGGTAAAAGCCTTAACTTCCAGGTCAGATTGGCTTGGGCTAAAGTTCTAGCCTTGTCGCTTTCTGGTTTCTTCATCTCTGATCAGTTTCCTAGTCTGTGTTGCCGGGGACAAATGCAGACTTCCTGTGAACCAGACACAGGTGGGAACATCTGTTGCCACTGTGAGGAGAGGGCAGCCTTAGTCCCCACAGGACTTACATTCGAGTGAGGTATCCAGGAGCAGTGGCGCACACCTTTAATCCCAGCACTCAGGAGACAGAGGCAGGTAGGTGGATCTCTGAGTTCGAGGCCAAGCTGGTCTACATAGTGAGTTCCAGGACATCCAGAATTATCTAGTCTTAAAAAAAATTGAGTAAGGTAATAAATATAAAATGCTGGCTGAGGAGATGACGCAGTAAAGTCCTGACGAGCAGAACTAGAGTTCGGGCCCCCAGAAGCCTTGAAAAAAAGCCAGGCATGGCAAAGTCCCTTAAACCCTACTTTTGATGGGAGAGGACTGGTGGCTCTCTGGAGCTCACCGGCTAGCCAGCCTAGTCAAACTGTTACACTCTAGACTGAGTCTCTGCCTCAGAAACTAAAGGTAGAGGGCTATCAAAGAGACAATATCGACCAAGGGTTTCTGTGCACACGCACGCACGCACGCACGCTCGCTAGCTCGCTTGCACGGCCTAAGGTTAAGGTCTCCAGCCATGAGACACAGTAAATGGGGCTGCTTTCAGACCATGCAAAGCAAAACTGTAAACGGCCCTTGATGGAAAGGAGGGTCTGGAAGAGCAGGTTCCATGGGGCTTGTGACCAGGCCTGGCAAGGCCTGACCCCACATCTCTACCCCACCCCAGGTATCAGCGGAAGTGGGATGAGCTGGCTGTGCAGGAGAAGATCTTCCGCCAGGAGTTCGAGCAGCTGGCCAATAACAAGAAAGAGATCGTGGCCTTCCTCAAGCGCACACTCAACCAGAGGGTGGATGAGATCACGGAACTCAATGACCAGCTGCAGAGCCTACAGCTGGCAAAGGAGATGGAGAAGGATGCTTTCGAGGCACAGCTGGCCCAGGTGCGCCACGAATTCCAGGAGACCAAGGACCAGCTCACCACAGAGAACATTGCCCTTGGTGAGGGGACCAGTCAGCACACCTGGGCCCAAAGCCACAGCTGTCACAGAGACAGGGTCTCACCTGGTGATTGGGGATAACAGCTTACAGCTACTTCAAACACTATCTGCCTTAACTGTCCATGCATTCCCAAGGCCAGAAATGTCCCTTCCCCAGTCTGTAGATGAGGAAGTACTTTAAAAAGATGGAGGATCTTGTCTATGCCACCCATCCGGAAGGGGGCACTGAGACTTGTATGCCCAGGTTCAGCTGCAGCGGTTACATGCCCATATTACTCTCCTGTGGGGAGATATCTTGAGATGGGCTGAACAAGGCTTGGTGAGACTAGCAAAGGGGGTAGGGGCACACTCCAGAGAAAGGCTGTGTGTGTGTGTAGGGCCGGCTCCGGTACATGCAGCCTAGTCCTGTTGGAACAGAAAGCACGGTGTGGGGAGGGGTGGGCAGGAAGACATGGACGGGACAAAGTTGAGACCTGGGGGGGGGGGTGTAACTCATGGCGCTCAGACGCTGCTCCTCACCAGCCTTGTGGCCCTTGATGGGTAGGGGGAAAGCTGGCTGCCCTGGAAGAATTTCGGCTGCAGAAAGAGGAGCTCACAGACAAGTACCTGGTGCTGGAGGAGCAGCTGCGGAAGCAGGAGAAAGAATACAAGGACTATGTGTACAACCTGGAGAAGAAGTCTGTGCTGGACAAGGACAGGTGGGCAGGCTGGGGACCTGTTGGGCCCACACATCAGTCTCCAGCTCGCCCTCTCTAGAAGGGCATCACATACTTCCCAGATTGTCCCCAAAACCCTGACCGGGATTTATGGGGGAGGAGGAAAGAGCTTCCAGCCAGTTCCCAGCGGGGCATCACATACTTCCCAGATTGTCCCCAAAACCCTGACCAGGATTTATGGGGGAGGAGGAAAGAGCTTCCAGCCAGTTCCCAGCACTAGCACTGAGCAGTCTTTTGGCCACTTGTTGCTTTCATTGCCTTTATTTAAGAAGTGTGTTTCAATGGTTCAAATTCCAAAGGACCAGAGATTCTGAGGGAAAGACAGGGTTTCTCTGCATATCTTTGGCTATCCCGAAGCTCAAGAGATCCACCTGCCTAAGTGCTGGGATTAAAGGTGTGCGCCACCACACCCGGCTATGTCCGGGTACTTTTAGATTCTCACCCAAAAAGGGGGTAACAAGACGTATACCCATCTGCTTGACTTCCTTCCAATCCCACCCTCCTGGTCAGGCTAAGGAAGGAGATCATCCAACGTGTAAACCTGGTGGCCACTGAATTCCGCAAAGTAGCCACTAACCAGATGTGGGAGACAACCAGGCGGGCCATCCTAGAGAACAACAATGTGACTTTGCAGCTGTCCTGGGTGACTCAGCAAGGTGTGCAGCTGCTTCAGGAGAATGAGCAACTCAGGAGCATCAAGGATAAACTGTACCAACAGGTGGAGCTGCTGGAGAACACCCAAGAGATCATGGCCAGAAACAGCAAAGGCCATCAGAAGGTATGACCACCATACCCGCATATGAAATGAGGGTGGGACCCCATGCCAGAGCCAAGTCATGAGGTGGGGAGGGTTTGCAGCAAGGGCTCAGGCTTTCCTTGTGAGGATGCTGGCCCTAGCTCTGGAGTCTGTTTGCCTTACACCCCCTATAATTGAGTGGAGTCCACCCCCTGCTGTTATTCAGAGGTAGTGCCCCTACTGCATCTCCAGGAGGGAGGGAGAGGTGGGCTGGGGTCCCGCCAGACACCTGCCCACTGCTGCAGGTCATCCTCATGCTGACGGAGAAGTGCCGCCAGCAGAAGCAGGGCACAACGGAGGCAGAGCAGCTGCGCCTCCTTCTGTCCCAACTGGAACAGAACTTCCAGCAGCTACAGAAGGACAACCAGACCCTGAGGTGACTTGGGTGGAAGCCTGCCAGGGAATTCCTGTTTACAGCCTCATGGTCTGGCCTATCAGACAAGCTGAAGACTGGATTTAGGGCCCGGGGAAGAGGGGTGACGGCCACTGCCGGCAGATGGGGCCAGTTGTGGGCTTTTTCTTGTCCTGGACCAGGAGTGACAAGGACCAGCTAGAACAGCAGCTGAGGGAACAGCGGGCGGAGGTGAATCAGCTACAAGAGAAGCTGACCGAGGAACAAAAGGTTCGGGCCAGCCTGGAAACAGTCCTGGCCCAGGCTACCTCACTCCTACAGGACATCGTACAGGTGAGCAAGTGTCAGGAGACACCAAGAGGCCAGTGGACGAAGGATAGAAGTTGACCCCAAGAAATTTGGCCTCAGGAGCTAAGTTGAGAGGGCCTCTTTCCTGAGACTCAAGGACTGACTCTTTTTCTGATTCTGGACCTCAAAGATCCATCCAGGAGGTTGGCTCTGGCCAGGCGGTGGTGGTTCACACCTTTAATCCCAGCACTCAGAGGTAGAGGAGGGCAGATCTCTGAGTTCAAGGCCAGCCTGGTCTACTGAGTTCCAGGACAGTCAAAGATACACAGAGAACCCCTGTCTTGGGGAAAAAAAAAAAAAAAGTTGGGATTGATCATACTGAGGAGGCTGAGGCAGGAGAATTCCAAATTCAAGACCTGACTGGGGCTACAGATTCAGTTCAAGGCCAGCCTGGGCAACTCAGTATCTTAAAATAACAAGGCCAGGTATGGCAGTGCACACCCTTAATCCTAGCACTTGGGAGGGCGGGCCTCTGGGTCTTTAACTGTCTTTCACCAACACCAACAGATGCGAACAGATTCAGAGGACGGCGACTTTGACGTGGTGTTCCAACTGCAGCGCAAGGAGATGCTGCAGCAATTGCTGGCTCTGCTCAGCTCAGCTGTGTTTTCAAAAGCACAGTTCAGTGTGAGTTGCCACCAGGACAAGCAGCCCCAAGGCCCACCCAAAGAAAGGTGAGCAGACAGCCCTGTGAGGGACGTAGCAGACCCTGGCTCTCCAGTCTCTCAGCCTCTTCTTGTGGAGATGGAGGTGATAACCCCAAGTTCCTTCCTACAGCCAACTCAGCACCCAGATATCCAAGAAGGCGGCCACGTCCCTGCTACAGAAGCTCTCTGCCATCACAACCTATGAGCCAGGGGATCTAGGGCTAGTGCCTCGTCGGGTCCACATCCCACCCAACCCTCAGGACCTCAGGTTGCTCTCATATGTCACCAGAATGGGGATCTGCCAGTTACAGAACACTAATGAGGTAGGAGTGCCAGGGACCCTGGGAACAGCAAGCTAACAGCTGACCCTAGTTTTTCCATGCTGTAGCTGGGTGGCTTCAGGGATATGGTGGGACCTTGCTGATCCTCCCCACCTATAAAATGGCCTAACGAAAACAGGCTAAGGCATACCTATGCTACCACTGGGAAAGGGTTTGCTAGACCCGTCTGTCCCCACCCCATTGGTAAGGAATGGGTTAAGGGCTTAGTCCCCGGCTCCCAGGAGACTGCAGATTTCAAGCAAGCGTCTTTTAATCTTGCAGAGCTCTCCATCTGGTGCTCTCAAAAGATTCAGAAAGTTGGCCCTTCCTAAACCTTTCCTACACCGTAAGTAGTGGACGGAGAGACCAAGCCACCACAGAAACAGACTGTGGTGTCCAGTGTCCCTCTTTCAATCTGCAAGTGACCTGGGGCAACCCAGAAGTTATATAAAAAGTGGGTACCACATGTGTCACGGCATTCCTGTGGCTGTGTCTGGGCTTCAGCAGGCAGTCAAACAGGTAGATGTGTCCACTGGTCTCAGAGGCTCGATGGTGGCCCCTGGCTTCGAGAACGGATGTGGTCCAGAAGCAGGTCGGTGGCCTGATCCATCAAGGAGGACAGCAGCTCCTGCTCCTCTGGGGAGAAGCAGCCCAGGACATGGGCCTGCACCGTATTAGGGTGTGTGGGGCGCCCGATGCCTACCCGAAGCCTCAGCATTGCCTGTGGGGTGCCAGAGGAATGAGAGGGCCTTGGTGACGTACACTGGGGAGCCCATGCTGGCCACCCCTACCCAGGGCAGGGCAGAGGGGGTAGACTCACACTGGAGTTCAGACAGCTAATGCAGGAACGGACTCCATTGTGGCCCCTTGGAGGGATTTGAGGAACAGTTAGTACTTGCTGAGGCAGCCCCCTTCCCTTGCCCAGGCCTCCAGCAGAGATAGGCTCAGCAACCCTACTCCACCCCAACAGAGGCCAGCATCCCTACCCAAACCTGAGCACACGTGAGCCTCACCTTGCGCTGCCCCCTAGCTTCAGAGCCAGCTTTCCCAGGGGCTTGTCAAGTTCATCATGTACCAGATAGATCTCCTCTGCAGTCAGTCCAAACAGCTGGGCTTGGCACACGGAAACACCCTAGTTATTGCCTATCTGCTCAGAGGGACTACAACGACCCCCACGTAGAAACAGGCTTCCAAGTCCTCAGCGTAGTAAGCGGGGCTCACCAGGCACTTGCTCCCTGTGCTCTCTTACCCATGAAGCCCACAACTCACCAGCTTGGGCCACGCTGTGTCCATTGACATTCATGAGGCGCCGTGGCCGGAGCAGTATCAGCTGGGCATCCCCAAACGGGGCCAGGGCGAGGTCAGCAGCGCAGCGAGAGTCACGTGTCCAGCTCTCCGCCACTCCTAGTCGCCTCGCTATTTGCCCCAGCACCTCCATGCCCACACTGTGCCGTGTGCCAGGCATTCCATGGTTCCCCAGGCCAGCCACCTGCAGGCAACACCATGGAAAACAGATCGGATAATCACACATAGGACCCTAAACAGTGGTCAGGAAACAGAGAAGAGAGCCAGGGTCGGGAAGGAGCGTTTAAGGGCCTGGGAACTCCTGGAGGCCCCACAAAACTGGGGGTGCCGCACCCCTGGTGCGGAGGCAAAACTCCTAAAAGTTTGGAGTCAGTCAATATTGCCGGTCACCTATTTAACTAAGTAGAAAAACTGACAAGGAGTTCGGCAAGATGGTTCAGAAGGTAGGGCACTTGCTGCCCTGAAAACCTAGGTTCGATCCCCGGGACCCACACGGTGGCGAGAACCAACTCCCAAGCTGCCCTCTGACAGCCACACAGCACTTGCACGCACAAATAAATGTGACCTAAAAGTTTAAATGTTATAAAAGGGGACGGCTGACAAGGAACACAATGGGGCAGCATCGGAGCCGGGTCACCCACGCCCCACTCACCAGCCACCTCTTCCCGGAGAACCGAGCCTCCGAAACGCACTGCCTCAAAGCCCAACTCCGCCGCATCCCGGAATGAAAAAGGCCGGACCGCAACAAGCCGCCCCAATTCACGGCCAGGACCCCGCCCCCTGACGTCGGGCAGCCCTAAGCCAATAGCATCGCCGCCTGTCCAGCGACGACCAATCCGGACCGAGTGAGGCGGCCTCCATGGTTCTGCGGGGCGGAAGTGGGCGGGGCGCGGGCCACGGAGGGCCTCTGCGTGCGTTCCAGGTCAACGCGTCACTCTATACCGCCCGGGGCTTTTGCTCAGCCTTCGGCTCGAGCGCGGGCTGGTTCTTCCCTTGACGTAGCCCTTGGCCCGCCCAACTAATTTTCTACAGACTCTCGAGGCGTGGCTTAATGGGCGGAGCCTCTGGGCATCCCAGGGGAGCAGTTGCCTAGCAACAGGGGAGCCAGGGAACCAGGGAGTTAGCTCAGCCCGAGGTCAGTCTGGAAACCGGTCATGACTGATGACAGCCAGGTGAGGGCTGGGGTGAAGCCGGTCAAGCCCTTCAGGGAAACGTGGGAGGGGAGAAGGGTGACTGGCAGCCTACTCCCAAAGGAGAGGACGGAGAGGTTTTTAATTGTTGTTTTGAATTTTCAAGACTGGATTTCCCTTTGTAGCCCTGGCTGCTTTGGAACTTGCTCTGTAGACCAGACTGGCTTTCTAACTCAGAGATCCGCCTGCCTCTGCCTCCTGAATGCTGGGATAAAGTGCGTGCGCCGCCACCGCCCTGCTTGTTTTGTTTTTGATAGACAGGGTTTCATTATGTAGACCAGGCTGGCCTCTAACTCAGAGAAATCTGCCTGCCTCTGACTCGGGTTGTAAATGTTGGAGCTCAGGTGGTGAAGTATCTTGGCAGTCGGTAGCCAAGGAATACCACGTCACCTAAAGCATAGCAGTTCACAGCTGTGCTCCAGGTTTCCCCAGTGCAAGTGTAACCGCTGTTCTGAAGTTTCCACAGTGAAAGGGTTACAGTTCTTCTGCAGCCAAGTATGATAGCTCTGTTTAGCTTAGGTGTTGAAAGGCCCCCAGTGTGGGGAGACTCTCACTCAAGTCTCAGGATGACAGGACCCCCCCACACACACACCGTAACTCACGAGAGACCGCCCTTGCTGCAATCACACGAGGGTTTAATAGATGAGATGGGAACCAGTGCACTGGAGCCGAGACTCATAACCCACGCAGGGGAAGAAGAGTTTGACCCAGAGTGACCGGGAGGAGTTTTTAAGAAACCACAGCCCAGTGATCCGAAAGGGGCAGGGAAGGTCACAGAAAATTCCGAAAATAACAGTGTTGATCACAAAGGGGCAACCCCCTGCCTCTCAAGATCACTCTCAAGGTCATAATCAGCTAATTCCTGAAACAGTATTCCAAAATCCCAATGACAATCACAAGGGGGACGCTCTCAAGATTACAATCTAACTTTATCTTCAGCTAGTTCCTGAAACACAGTCACTGAACCTGCTAATCCTAGATTTCTGATTATTCTCTTCCTGCTTAGATTTTTGGCTATTTTCTTCCTGCTGGGGGGGGGCTGGATTTATCCAGGGTTTTCTTTGGGGAGACCTGGTCTTTCAGTGTGCCGGTCCAGTCCTGTAACACCCCGCCTCCCAACCCCTTGTAACAACTCTGCTCTGTCGGGAGAAGTTTCCCAGCGAAAAAGTAACAATTCTGCTCTCTCTAACTCTGATCAAAGCTATTACAACAGGGCTCCGCTCTGGTAAAAATGTCACCCCTCACTACAAACCTCACTCAAGAGTGGGGAGAGAAAATCCAGGAAAGTGGCTCCCTTTAGAAAGAGGGGCAGCCGCAAAACTGAACAGGCTACAGCTTACATGAGGCTTCTTGGGGGGTGAGCAGAACTTTCCAGGGTGACTTGGGATTGGTGGATCTTTGTAGCCCTGGTTCTGAGGCAAGCTCAGGGATTGGTGGGATTTCAAGCCCTGGTTTTGGAGTAAAGTTCAGGTCAGGATGATTTTCCTTGGCCCAGGTCTACTGAGGGTCTGGTCAGGGGCGGGGTGTGTTCTCTTGGCCCTTCTCATCCTACAGTGGTATTAAAGGTGTGCGCCACCACCGCCCAGCCCTGATTCTGGTAATGATGGGAAGGGTAACCACACAGAAGTGAGAGGTCAGGGGACATGTTTGCTCAGTGTGGCCTGCCGGGTGTGAGAGTCCCAGGGGATTTATAAGAAACCTTAAAGCCCAGATGTGGAGCAGGGTCTGAGCTGGGGCGCTGAGATTAGTGGACAACTATATATAGCACGAGGTGAGAACAGGGTGCAGGGTCTACAAGGACCCTCATCCCCCTGAGCTTGACCACAGGAAAGGTGGAGAGAGGCCGGGCTAGAGAAATACTGGAACCCAGCTGAATCCCAGACTGGGTGTTCCTTCTACCAGGGGCCGTTCCCACACCTCCTCCACCAGGCAAAGTCCCTGGGGAAAGAGTGGAAGTGGTGTAGGGTGCCTCCTGAGGCCTTCCAAGCTTCCTGCCCGATTCATTCATTCCTAGGTGCCTGACAATGCCCACTCGAAGAAAGTTCCAAAGCTACGTGTTCATGTTCCTGAAGACCGAGAGGAGACCCTGCAACGTGTCTTTGGGACAAGCCAGGTGTTCTACAGCTTTGATAGGAAACCAAGGACAGGATCAACAGTACCTGTCAAAGTCAAAGAGTAGTGAGTGACTTCCAGGTCCCCAGCCCCAGGTTCCTGCTTCACACAACCATTAACATGGAGTACAGCCCTGGGCTGGGCCGCTGTCCCTTCTAGGCCTCAGTGAACACTAATCGATAAAAGGATAAAAAGAGCCAAAAGAGCTCCAAGAAGGCCAGCCTGCCTTCCCTGGAACGCTGCTTGCTTTACCAGCCTCTTTACCTCAACCCTCCCTCCCACCTGCCCCGCGTAGCCCTGAGAATATAGCCCCACTGCCTGAACCCTCCTGTCCCCACAGCTATCACCAAGGCCATCAGTGCCTAGAGCATGAGGACTGGGAGAACGCAGTGCTCTTCTTCTCCCGCGCTCTCCACCTGAACCCCAACCTGGTAAGAGGAGGGTGAGTCAGCACGGCCTCCGGAAGCCCCTCCCTCACGACATACCTGCTAGACCCTTCCTCCCTGGACCCTTCAAATTCCCCCCGTCCGCCCTCGAGATAGGGTTTCTCTGTGTAGCTTTGGACCTTGTCCTGGAACTAGCTCTGTAGACCAGCTGTACCTCACAGAGATC
The DNA here is from genome assembly GCF_903992535.2 of Arvicola amphibius. Taxonomy (NCBI): domain Eukaryota; kingdom Metazoa; phylum Chordata; class Mammalia; order Rodentia; family Cricetidae; genus Arvicola; species Arvicola amphibius. Next base: position 50,725,543 of record NC_052053.1, on the reverse strand, counting down.
TGCCAGCATCTGCCTCCCACGTGCTAGGATTAAAGGCGTGCGCCACCACTGCCCAGCAAATTGTTTTAGGCCAAGGGGCAGACGATGGAGAGGACACAGCAGACTGGGTCTCTCTGCTTTCAGGCAAACTTCTATGTTTTCCGTGCTGAGGCCTTCATCCAGCTCTGCGATTTCTCCTCTGCCCTGCAGAACCTGCGCAGGGCCTACTCCTACCAGCCAGAGAACAGCAAATACCTGGAGCGGCTGGCCTTTGTACTCTACCTACAGGTGCCTAGGCGGCTCCCACCCTCAGAAGAGTGCACACCATACACTAGCCATAGGCCTGCCCTCCGGCCAGTAGGGTCGCCACCAGCCACATGAAAATGTTGAGTTATCAAAATGTGGCAAGTATGACAACTAAATTTTACATTTGATTTATGTGCATTGGTAGGGGTGTTGCTCAGTGCCAGGACACCTGCCTTGCATACAGGGGCCCTGGGCGCCATCCTAGTACCAAGTAAAAGGTTAATTGCTCGACATTTACTTTCACATTTATTCATACATTTATAATTATTTATCCAACTATTGAATCAGTTGTCTCTTTGTCCCATGTGGGCTCTGGGCACCAAACTCAGGTCATCTTCCCAGTGAGTTATCGCACTACCCTCAGCCCTCAAGATCTGTTTCTTTTTGTTTGTTTGTTTGTTTGGTTGGTTGGTTTTTTTGTTTGTTTGTTTTTTGAGACAGGTTTTTCTCTGTGTAGTATTGACTGTCCTGGAACTTGCTTTGTAGGCCAAGCTGGCCTTGAACTCACAGAGATTCACCTCCCTCTGCCTCCTGAGTGCTGGGATTAAAGGTGTGTACCTCCACCACCCAGCATTGTCTAATTTTTTTTTGAAGACCAGATATTGGGTAGAAGTTGAGCTGGAGTGTAGCAGTGGTAGACCTTTGCCTGGTACAGCAGGGGCCTGAGTTAGAGCCCTAACACCACAAGACACCAGATCATTCAGTTCTTACAAAGAAGCTTTAGGGCCAGTGAGAGGGCTCAGCGGGTGAGGGTGCTTGCCTCTAAGCCTCAAAATTTGATATCTGAGACCTACTTGATAGAAAGAGAACTGACTCCTGCAAGTTATCTAGGCCTTCCACATGTGTGCTGCAACAGGGGCCTGGCCTCTTCTACAAAATACATAGATGAGCCAGGTGGTTGGGGCACACGCCTTTAATCCCAGCACTCGGTGGATCTCTGTGAGTTCGAGGCCAGCCTGGTCTACAGAGCTAGTTACAGGACAGGCTCCAAAGCTACAGAGAAACCCTGTTTCAAAAAAAAAGTAGACAGACAGACAGACAGACGAATAGAATAGAATAGAATAGAATAGAATAGAATAGAATAGAATAGAATAGAATAGAGAATAGAAAAGAGACATTGGGCCAGAAATGGTGGTTCAGGTTTGCAATCCCAGCACTTCAGACACAGACAGGAAGCTTGTTCTGAGTTCAAGTTCAGTGTCTGCTCCAGTGTGAAACACTAGCTAACCAAACACACCTGAGAAGAAGGGGAGACTCCTCCCAGCACTCAGATAACTGTCCTGCCATCTCACTTCCGGTGTGAGCTGGGGGGGGGGGGGGGAGGAGTCACTTTACCTCTTTGAGCCAGCCCCGCTGCTATCACCCACCGTCCCACTGTCTCTGCCGCTGTCACCCACTCTCCCGCCGTCTCTGCCGCTGGCACCCACTCTCCTACCGTCTCTGCTCTTCCTCTGTTCCTCGACGTCTCTGCTCAGCTCTGCATCTCTTTCCATCCTTGTCTCTTGGAGTCTGTCCAGGTGTCTCCCTGTCCTCTGCCAGCTGTGGAGTCCCCAGAGCTGGAGCAGAACTGACAGTGCTCGACTCCTCAGGGCCAGTGCTTGTACGAGCTGTGTGACTTCCAGGAAGCCCTGTACGTCTTCTTGCAAGCCTCTGACCTCCAGCCCCAGAACCCTTCCTTCTGTTACCGCTGGTGAGTGTGCCGCGCTGGCCTCCCTCCCCGCAGCCTCTTACTGCCCCAGGCTGAGTGCACCTCTGCCCTCCACCCCCAGCATAGCCTGCCTGCTGGCCCTCAATCGACATCAGGACTGCCTCTCACTCATCACCAGGGAGGTGAAGCAGGGCAGGGCCAGTGCCGATGTCTACATCCTCCGGGCCCGGATCTACAACTTCTTCCAGAAGGTAGTGCACAGTGGGCAGGGCAGGCATGTGGCCCCCAGTGTGCCCAAAGATTACAGAGGAGGCAAGGCCAGGTGGAAGCCTTATTCCTGGGGACCCTGCCTAGTAAGGTAGCTGTCCTTCAGTCACTCAGGCTTGACTCTGTGCCAGACTGTACTAGTTTCCATGGTAACCACAAAAGGGGTGGGGAATGAGTATGTCACACTATCCCTGTGTCTTCAGAGCTCTGGACTGAAACTTGGGCCCTGGGGATCCAAGCTGTGCTCCTCAAGCCTGTGTAGGAAGCGGCTACTGACTGAGCCCTCGGATGTGTGGCATCCAGGACACCGTAGACATTAGAGATACAGAGCCCTTCCTGCCTTCCTGCCGGGCTCTCTGTTCTTTCTTTCTTTTTTCTGGGGGAGGGGTAAGAAGGGAGGGTCTTTCTTTTTTTTTCTGAGACAAGGCTGTCTTGGCGCTCACTCTGTAGATCAGGCTGGTCTCTAATTCAGAGATCCTTCTGCCTCTGCTGGGAATAAAGACATGGGTCACTATGCCTGCTATCCTGCTTTCTTTTCTTATTTGCACAGTGGAAAGTTGTAAAGCTCCGTGACCCCCTGCTGGTCCCAGCAGGGGAACAGAGAGTACAGGGGACAGCTTGGGGGACAAGGGATGCTGGGTCACAGGTTAAGGAGAACGTAGGCAGAGAGGAGGGGCCTGCAGTCTTCTGGGAGAGAGTGTTCCCTGGAGCAGGGAACCTCTAGGGCATGGCTCCCGCAGCAGAAACTGTCAGCTGGAGGCAGAGTGCAAGAGGAGGGGGAGGGGGATGAGGAGTGGGTCCTGCCTGCAGTGCTGACGTGCTGACGCAGTGGGAGGGAAGAGCTCCAGAGCAGGGCAGCGTTCCAGGTGAGCTGGGTGTTGGCAACAATGTGGGGAGGGCCAGAGAGGAAGGAGGGGCCTGGCAAGGAGGGAGCATGGCTGAGTAAGAATACCCAGACAGGCTCTGGTCAGGGGCTGGGCTTCAGTGTGACGGTGGTGACTCAAAGGCACGAGTGTATTCATCATCACTCTTTGTTGCTGACTCACACCTCCACTCGTGTCCTGTGGGCAGCTATTCCAAACCCAGATCTTTGTCCAGGTTCATTCCCAAGACTGCTGGGAACACTTGGAGGAAGGTGAATGATTGAGCAGCCCAGAGGTGACCAAGGCCATATAGCCAGTTCTCCAGGCCGAGCCCAATCAGCCACTCCCTCCCACCATTGCTCAGTACTCCCAGTGTCCCCCTCCAACCAGTTACCCAAAGGAGAATGGGGTGCTTGCTAAGAATATGGAGCGACTGGCCAGCCTGCGCAGCAGCAGGAGGCGGGCGTCTGATAGGGTGTGCTCTGCCCGCACCCAGACCAGGGTCAAGGAGGTCCCACCTGGAAAGGAGGCTGGGGTAGATTTTCCCCCAGTGCTTCCTGCCTCATTCAAGAGGTGAAAGATGTAGGAGGGATGGTGTGATGCTAACTTGTCACCTAGAGGCCTGCCCTTCTTTACTCCCTACTGGGACAGTACCACCCCAGCATGCCACCCCTCCACCTGCAGCCCAAGCTCTGCTATCAGGACCTTCGAAGCGCCTTGCTCTTCGATCCCAAGCACCCACAGGCCAAAGGGCTACTCCAGATGATGGTGAACCAGGCCAAGCAGTCCTTTCAAGACGCTAGCATCCTGGCCGTGCAGGGCAAGCTGCACCGCGCATTGAAGCGTATCTGCTGTGCCATTGAGAACAACCCCCTGGACCCCAACCTCTTCCTCTTCCGGTACCAGGGTGGAGAGGGGCTGCTCCTCCTGCAAATCTGTTATGTGGTCTTCAAAGAGTCTCTGGCTCTCCCCAGGCTTCAGTTTCTCTCTAGTGCCTTCAGCTGGGGTCTTGGCACCATCGAGGTGGTCTCCCAGTACCCCAGCCAGCCCTGCTGAGTAGTTCATGCTCAGAGGGCATGAGATTAGGGGTTGTATCTGGTCCCTCAAGAATTTGATGCCATTCAATCTCCCTAATTCTGTGTTTTCTCATCTAAACACTTGGCTAAAGTGTGTGTGTACAAAGGCCTGAACGGGGCACGTGAGATGGCTCAGTGGGTAAAGTAGCTTGCAGAACAAAGCTGTCGACCTGAGTTCAAGTCCCAGGACCTGTATAAACGTGGGAGGAGAGAACTGACTCCACAAAGTTGTCCTGAACATAGAGGCTTGCACATAGCTCTTCCCAAAATGGGAAACTGTTTAAGAAGTAAAAAATCCTGGCAGCAACTCAGCCAGCACCAAAGCAGAGCTGGTGCTTGAGGCAGAATTCATGGCTATAGTCAAAGGTCATGGATTAAAGGCCCAGGGTGGGCAGTGGCTTTCTAGTCAAATGGGATGCTTTGGTCCTTATGTCCTCCCTGCTACATGCCATGTCCACCACCATAGGGGTACCATGTACAGACGGCTCAAGCAATTTGACCCAGCTGTGGAAGACTTTCTGAAGGCGCTGGACATGGTGACTGACAGCCAGGGCAGCCTGGTGCAGAAGACACAGCGCCAGCTGCTGCTGACCTACAACGACTTTGCTGTGCACTGCTACACCCAGGGCTCCTATCAGGAGGGTGTGCTGCTGCTGAACAAGGCGATCAGGGACGAGCAGAAAGAGAAGAGCCTGTACATCAACCGTGGGGGTGAGCTGGGTGGTCAGGCCCCTGAGAACGTCCGAGGTGGCCAGACTGGGTCCTGGTTTAGCTCTGGGAGTTGGGGATGCACTCAGACCTTGCCCTCGGGTCCTAGACTGCTTCTTCCAGCTGGGCAACCTGGCCTTTGCGGAGGCGGACTACAAGCAGGCACTGGCACTGAGCCCGCAGGACGAGGGAGCCAACCTACGCATGGGTGTGCTGCAGGAGAAGATGGGATTCTGTGAGCAGACACGCAGGTGCCTGGGGGTGGGGAGGGGTGTGGCCAGGGAGGGTGGCAGGCCGGGTTCACCAGAAGCCACCTGCTAGTTGTCTTCTGGACAGAGGTTTTAATCACATCTTCACCACAAATAGTTTCATTTGATGATATTAGAAATTAAGCTTTTTAATGAAAAAATTAAATATTCAGTAATATATGATTCAGAATGACTTTTTTGTTTGGTTTTGAGACAGTTTCTTTGTGCAGCCCTGGCTGTCCTGGAACTAGCTCTGTAGATCAGGCTAGCCTTGAACTCACAGAGATAGAGCTCTTCCTGCCTCTGCCTCCTGAGTACTGGGATTAAAGGCGTGTGCCACCACCACCAGCCTTAGAATGTATTTCAAAGGCCTACCTACCTGCCCATGAGCCTCCCTCTAGATTCCTCCAGGACTTAGGTTGATTTCTAGCACCCACATGGCAACTCACAGCCATCTGTTACCCCAGTCCCAAGTGATCAGGCATGTAAATGGTTCCCAAACATACATGCAGGCAAAACACCCATACACATTTTGAAAAATGTTAGCACTGGATGTAGTGACCCACACCTTTAATACTAGTGCTTGGGAGGCAGAGACAGGTGCATCTGAGAGTTTAGGCCAACCTGGTCTACATATCAAATTCCAGTAAAGCCAAGACTACACAGTGCGATCCTGTTTTACCCTGCCTTGAGAAACAAAACAAAGCCAGGCAATGGTGGTGCACGCCTTTAATCCCAGCACTCCAGAGAGAGATGGGCAGATTTCCTTGAGTTCAAGGCCAGCCTGGTCTACAAGCTAGTTCCAGGACAGGCTCCAAAGCTACAGGAGAGAGAGAGAGAGAGAGAGAGAGAGAGAGAGAGAGAGAGAGAGAGAGAGAGAGAGAGAGAGAGAGAGAGCGCGAGAGCGAGCAAGAGAATCGAGAGAGGCTTCAGAGAGCTTCTCTTCTCCCCTCTTTTTCTCTTTCCTCTCTCCTCTCTAGAGGGAGACACATGCGTGCAGGTCTTCCAGGTTTCATCCAAGGAGAACCTATATTATTTCCACACACCAAAGTTATATCATGCAAGTGTCAGGTTCTTCAAGAGAGTGGCTGACAGGAGAGGGAGGGAGGAGCACGGTGGGCGGAAGCAGAGGCCCCTACTTTTCCTCACCTCCTCGGTGCCCATCTCTTACGGGTGGCCCAGCTCATGGCAGCCTTGGGCATGTCCCTCAGGCAGTTCCATACAGCGGAGGACCACTTCTCAACAGCCATCAAGCACAACCCGGAGAAGCCCCAGTACTACATGCACCGGGCCAAGAGCAGACAGCTCATGCAGAACGTTTTGGGGGCCCGCGAGGATGTTGCCACTGTGCTGCTCCTGAACCCCAACTATCCAAAGGTGGGCTCCTACTGAGCCAGGAAGGCTCACACCCTGGCCACTGTTGCTAAAAGAAATCAGTAACAATGAGCTGCAACTCCCTCTCGCCCTCCTGCCCGCTGGCATCCCCTCCCTCCATCCACCCACAGGTACAGAGGGAGACTCAATTCAGGCCTAGCTCCTCTGAGGTTAGGCCCTGCTCCCCATTAGAGAATGGTCTGTTTCTCTTGATCACCTGCTCCTTCGGGGGCAAAAAGGCCCCAGTCTAGAAAGTTTGCAGAAGCCTTCTCTGTTGGTCCCTTGAGGGCAAGGTAGCACCAACCCCCTGCTCACTGTGCACCCCAGCAGATCGCCCCACTGATGACCAACCTCTTTCCTGGCATGACTGTGGAGGACGTGCTTAAGAGCCAAGTGGCCCAACTGGCCAAGCTCCAGCTAAGTCGGATGCTAGAAAGTGGTCCGAAGGCCATCCACCCACAAAGCATTGTGGTGTAAGCTTGTGGGACCTCTGGCTAGCCGTGGGAGGCAGGTGGGGATGCACAACTCATCTGGTCTAGTTGCCTCATAAGGCCGGCACTGTCTGGTCCCTGAGGACAGCAGGCTGAATTCCAGAGACTGATCCAGGGCTGGGGTCATGACTTGACAGGCAGAGGTTAATGGAGCGCCAGAAAGCACGAGCCTTGATGGAGTCCTGGAACCGGGAATATCGTTTCACGGGGAACCTGGAAGAGGAACTGGCTACTCAGACCTTGCAAGGAAAGACTGAACTCAAAAGAGGAGGAGCACAGGATAAAAAGGTGAGTGGAACTTATGCTAGGGCCCACACCCTGGAGTCTAGTGTGGCTGACCGCACCCAAGATGGGAGCCACAGCAAGGGTGCCCTGTGATTGTGATGGTTTTCGCAGCAGGAGGGCGATATGGTCAGACTTGCTTTCCCTCTACCCCTCCACCCTACAAGGTTTCTCTGTGCAGCCCTGGCTGTCCTGGAACTTGCTCTGTAGACCAAGTTGGCCTCAAACTCACAGATCTGCCTGTCTCTGCCTCCTGAGTCCTGGAATTAAAGGTGTGCACCACCACACCTGGCTTACATTTGCTTTTTATGGGGTTACTCTGGACTGCTTCTAGAACTTCATCTATGGGGCTGAGGATGTAGCTCTGGCCCGAGGGCCTCCCCTTCCATACAGATGGTGGATGCAGCAGGAGCCAGGTGGAGAGGGGAGTGGTGCGAGGTTCACTGTAGAAATTCTTGGGTACTCACTCAAGAAGGCTGGACTGGCGTGCAAAAGGCAACTCGGGTGATAAGGGGCTGAGGTGTGTGTGCCCTGTGAGCACAGGCAACTTCATGTGCCTGCGTCACACCACAGAACCGGTATTCAATGCAAATACACTGGGGTTTATTGATTACAAGCTAGCTAACTCAGACTTTAAGGTTAGGTCCTTCTAAAATGGAGTTCTTTCTCAAAATGGAGTTTGTTCTGCTCCTTCAGTATGTGTAAGAACCTCCCTCTCTCTGATAGCAAGATGATCATGCTCTGCTTGGGACACTGGCCACTTGTGCCTTGCTTTCCTTACAAAGTTTTTCATGAAGTCTTTTCAATGAGCTGGGCGGTGGTGGCACATGCATTTAATCCCAGCACTCGGGAGGCAGAGGCAGGCGGATCTCTGTGTGTTCGAGACCAGCCAGGTCTACAAGAGCTAGCTCCAGGACAGGCTCTAAAGCTGCAGAGAAACCGTCTTGAAAAACCAAAAAAAAAAAAGTCTTTTCACTGAATATAGCATAGACAAGTACACAAAGTGTGTGTGTGTGTGTCTTGTGTTATATCTATGCTGTCTGTGCAGGGCACATGCCCACGTGGAGGCCAGAGGACGTTAGATGTCCTTCCTTCTCTACCACGTTTCACCTTACTGAGAATAAGATAGCCTCAGAAACCCTCCTGTCTTCACTCCCTCCAGTGCTGGTGCTCCAGGTACACACAGCCATCGTGCCCAGACTGCACGTAGGTGTGGAGTCTCAGCTCAGGGCTCACACGCGCATAGCAAGGACTCATTTCCTGACCTCTCTTCCTGCCTGTTGTTGTTATTGCTTTGCAAGACAGGCTCTCACTACATAGTCCTAGCTAGCATAAACTCACTAATATAGACAAAGCTGCCTTCAAACTCACAGAGACTGGCCTGCCTCTGCCTCCCTAGAGCTAAGAGTAAAGGTGAGTGCTGCCACACCTGGCCCTAGTCTGTCTTAGAGTCAGTGTCTTGCTATGTAGCCCAGCTGGCCTAGAACTCGTTATGTAGCTTAGGCTAACCTCAAACTTTCAGCAATCCTCCTGCCTTAGCTTCCAAAGTGCTGGGACTACAGGCATGAACCATCACACCCAGTTTCAAGTGTGGTTTAAATGAAGGGCTAGCCTGCCATGGCCTCATCACACAGGTGAACACATTCTCAGCTCCCAGAAGGCCCTTTGTGCATGCACCTTCCTAGGTCCCTGCCCCCTCCCCACTTCTGCACAAGGTTGCTCCAATTCCTAAATCCTTTTTTTTTTTAAATGAATAAGTATGGCCTGCTGTCCTATCTCTGGTTCCTTTTATACAGTTCCCCTAAGGAATGGCTCACCTGGCCTATCAACCAGTTTTGCTGCCCACAAATATCAAGTACGGCTGTATTGTATTCAAAGACGTTGTGCAGCCATCGTGAGTGCGGCACCAGTGCCCTTCCTAGTTCCCCAAATAGGGAGAAGAGATGTGCATCCATGTACCCACTCGTCATTGTAGGCATCGTCTGTGGGAAATGCTCACATGGGCACAGTGGAGAGCCCCAGGGGCAAGGGATGGCCAACAGGTGGCCCCTGTGGGTGGAGGAGGCCACAAGTCCTGCTAGATACAAAACTTGTTCTCTCTGCAGCAACAAGTGGCCGCAGCAGACTGCTTATGTGCTCAGAGCTCTGTTCTCTGAACTATGAAATAGTCGTGGGGCTGGAGGGATGGCTCAATTGAACCAGAGGAGCCAGGTTCAATTCCCAGTACCCACATAGCAGTTCACGACTGTCTGTAACTCCAGTTCCAGGGAATCTGATACCTTCATACAGACATGCATGCAAGCAAAACATCAGTGCACATAAAATAAGAATAAATAAATCATTAAATAATGTTAAGAAAAGAGAAATAGTTGTAGTAGAAGCATCCCCCCTGAGTGGATGGAAGAATGGGATGTGGGAAATAGAGGCTCCTCAGCTCCAACACACACTCTTCAGGGTTCAGTTTGCAGAAGCCTGGCCCCATGTGAACCAATGTTCTATTCTCCTGCCTGCAGTCTTAGCCCCTGGGTGCTCCCATCCATCCCAGAGTCTGTGAGGAACTCTAAGCTAGGGAGACAGAGTGCTGGAGTGGAAAAAAAGAGCTGGAGATATGGCTCAGTGGTTAAAAGTCGATCCTGCTTTGTAGAGGACGCGAGTGTGGGTTCCAGCACCCAGTGGGTGGCTCACAGCTGCCTGGACCGCCAGCTCCAGGTTACTGGCGCCCTCTCCTGGCACCTGCACTCTTGTGTACACACAATCACTTGTGCATATGTTCCCCCGACCCCCCGATAGGGTTTCTCTGTGCAGTTTTGGAGCCTGTCCTGGAACTAGCTCTTGCAGACCAGGCTGGTCTCAAACTCACGGAGATTTGCCTGCCTCTGCCTCCCGAGTGCTGGGATTAAAGGTGTGCACCACCACCGCAGGGCGTGCATACACATTTTTAAAAGTGGAAAATAAGCCGGGTGGTGGTGCCGCATGCTTTTAATCCCAGCAATATGGAGGCAGAGGTAGGTAGCTCTCTGAGTTCAAGGCCAAGGCTACACAGAGAAACCGTTTGGAGGGGTGTTGGGGGGAGAGATGGCTGGACTGTCATGTAACCTTCCAGACACATAGCTGTGGGTGCAGCAAGGGTCCCCCAGCTTGACTCTTGCTATAGGTGAAGCCCCGCAAGGTGACATCCCTGTCAGACAGCTACGTGGACCAGACCTCCTCAGGCTCAGTCTTCAGCAGTAAGTCCCTGAAGAGCTCCTGCTCAGCCTAATAGACCAAAGCAGCAGAGGTCAGAGGTCAAGTGCTGAAGCCTGGGTTCTGCCCTGGACAGCTCTGACCCTGTACAGTGAGTCTTCAGTGAGAAGCTGCAGTTCCCACCTTACACAGCATGTGTAAGGACTCAGTGGGATGGTGTTCCACAGGGCAGGGACCGGTTACCCTCAGGCCAACTTCCCCCTTCTCCCTCCAAAACCTGCCCCTTTTCCTCTCTGCTCCTTAGTGGGTCCCTGCACTGAGCCACACACCTCATGTATACTCAACAGGTTTTGACTCCCAATTTTTCTATCACCAGCTAAGAGGGGATGAAAGGGCAAAGCAAGAAAGCCGCTCCCCACGAGCCCTGGTGTGAGGTGGTAGCAGCAGAAAGGGTGTCCCCATTGCTCCTTGGTGCAGGGTGGTAGAATTAGTCCCCTTTATTCCATTTGGTTATCATCTCCAAACTGCTCTGTGTTGCTCCAAGTGCCCGGAGACAGGCTTGCACCTAATAGCTGGTAACGGGTAAGTGGCCCCCTCCTTGTCCAAGTCAGCGAGGGGAACAGCCAGCCAAGCACACGGGGCTCAGAGGGCAGGGGTGTGATTAGACCTTTCAAGAGCTCAAGGCAGACCTCAAGGAGCCAAAGGAAGGGCAGGAGGTAGCTGTGTATAAGCGGGGATGGGGATGGGGATGGGCAGGGCACTGCTGGGCCAGAGTTCTGAGTCTGGTGGGAGAACAGGGCTGGGGAGAGCCAGGAGAGTGGCTGGGTGGGTCAGCAGAGTGCAGGCAGCTGCTCACCCTGTGCACAGCCCAGGCACATGGAGGTGGCCTGGAAACCCCTTTTCCCGGAGCTGTCTGGAAAGGCAGGCAGGCAGGCCTAACAAGCCGCTCTCCACTCTTTGCCAGTCCTGAGCCTGAGCACCTTGGGCATGGAGATAACAGACAGTCAGGAGTACAGGAGCACTTCCAACACAGCTGTGATGTCGCCTGGACATTCAAGGCCTCAGTCCTCAGGTCCCAGGAAGAACAGGGAGAACCTAGGCCTGAGCAGGGCCCCCAAGGTCACCCAGGCCTCTGAGAACCTAGACCAGAACTTGCTTGAGACCACACCTGCCTATGGCCAAAGACGCCACTCCAGCAAGGCAGAAGCCACGCAAAGCCCAAAGCCCGGGAAGACAGAGCCTCCCCAAAGCCCAGGAAGACAAGGCCCCAGCCAGAAATCCAGAATGACAGAAGCCACCGAGGGTCCAAAGCCTAGAAAGAACAGGCCTGCCCTGACCCCGAAGCAGAGGCTCAGAAGAGCCAAGGCTGTTCGTGCCCAGAGCTGGAAACCCAGGTCCCAGGTCCACAGCCAGAAGCCAACAAAGACTTCCAGCGAGACCATTTCCCATGGCAGAAGCGAGAGTAGTTCCAGTGAGACCCAGGACCAGAGTCCAGGGCCCAGCAGTTCTGAGGACACCTCAAGCTACAGTGAGAATACAGCATCAAGCTCCAGCAAGACCAACCCCATCCCGGAGCCGAGCCTGCAGCTCGGCAAAGCCCAGGATCCCCAGGACGGGGACCTGAGCTCCAACAAGACCGACCTCCTCCCGGAGCCGAGCCTGCAGCTCGGCAAAGCCCAGGATCCCCAGGATCCCCAGGACGGGGACCTGAGCTCCAACAAGACCGAACCCCTCCCGGAGCCGAGCCTGCAGCTCAGCAAAGCCCAGGATCCCCAGGATGGGGACCTGAGCTCCAACAAGACCGAACCCCTCCCGGAGCCGAGCCTGCAGCTCAGCAAAGCCCAGGATCCCCAGGATGGGGACCTGAGCTCCAACAAGACCGAACCCCCCCTGGAGCTGAGCCTGCAGCTAGGCAAAGCCCAGGACCAGAACCTGAGCTCCAGCAAGGCGGAGTTTTCACCCACCCCTAGCCAATCTGCTGCCCCCTGAATGGGCCAATGAGAAGGCCTTGCTGAGGGGAGGACAGATTTTGCTCAACACCCTAGCTTTCAAAAAAGCTGCCTCCGCCAAGGGCAACAAGAAACCTCGTCAATGTTCCGATCCCATGGCTACGTTTATTAACCCTGTTCTCTCGTATAAAATTAAAAACTGTGAAATCCAGGCCCAGGTGGCAGCTCGAGCCCTCCATTTGGTCCAACTGTGAGGTTCCAGTCTGGCCTTGCTGGATTTCCAGGTCCAGCCACAGGCTAAGATCTCGCGTAGAACCCAGCCGGCAAGGTGTGCAGTTAAAAGCCCTGGATGGGAGCAGCCACGAGCCGTCATCCCTGAGTTACAGTTCACATTGAGAAGGCTCAGGCTGCAGGGCAGTGGCAAGGCTGTGAGGTTCTGGGGTGCCCAGGAGTTTCCTGGTGAAGATGCCTTCTAGGCCTTTCTTCCTTGGCCTGGCCAACATCCTTCTTCATCTTAATTCTGTGCTCAAGGTCCCACCTTCAGGAGACCCAGGCCTTCCTGTTTGTTCTGTCTAGACAGAGGAGGCGGTGATGCCACCTGGGTTCTCAGAGGAAAAAGGTGACTCGGGAGGCCACTGTCTTGCAGCCGTTGGAGGAAAAGAGCTGCTCATCCTCCGGGAAGTAGGTGATGCTGTCCAGCACAGCCAGAACCACTTCCTCCTGGGGCTCCAGGCCCAGCTGAGCCAGTTCGTTGAGGATACAGTGGCGCACGTGATGCCGCTGGAGTGGGAGGAAGGGCACCACAGCATCGATCAGGCGTTCCTCCATGTTGCCAGACCGCCAGAAGCCATCTGCAAGAAGGGCAGGTAGGCATGGAAGCCTGGTGAGCTTTTCATGTCAGGAATTCATGCCCCATGCTGGGGGGTGTGTGTGCAAGCTGAGTGAGTCGGGCTGTTTCTCCGCTGCTCAGGTAACTCAGGTAACAGCGGGGTGTGCAGAGGCCTGGGGGAACAACTACGGTGCAATGGACACCGCTTCAGACGCTAGGGTCTAGCCCACGAGGATGTCCCAGAGCCGACTTACGGTGAGGGTTGTCCAACACAGCTCGGGAGACTGCTGGCTCCAGCTCCTGTAGGCTGATTTCTTCCCTGTCCCTGTGGCTACGCCATGCCTCCAGGGCTACCTGGTTGATCTGCTCGCCACCAGTGTTGCTAAAATCACAAGCACCCAGGCTGAGACTCATTGAGGGGCTAGAGGGTGACACCTAACATGACTCAGTAAGCAGAGTGGGTCCGTGTCCTCCTCCTCCCAGTTCCCATGATGACCAAGTCTCTGTAGCATGCAGGTACCATGCACTTTGCAATTCACAGACCAAATGGGAGGTGGGGTTGACACAGTGTCTGGCTACTGAAGCCATCCTCCTGACTGGGTCCAGAATGCTGGGTTACAAGTGTGCGCCATCCCACTCAGGCTACAGCGTCCTTTGGTCTATGTATTTCCCCTTTAAGTAGCTTTCCCCAAGGGGCCAGTGGGGCATTAGCACTGATCGAGCTTCTGAAGCAGAGGGTGGTGCTCAAAGAGGCTCGGCAGTTTGGCCTAAGGAGTCATGGCTTGGGAACAGGGATGGAGTTAGAAGGTGGGGGCCAGTGGTCCTTTTCTCACAGGCCTGTGTCCTCTCGGCTACCAAAAAGGGATGGCCAGGCAGGGGTTCCGCACAGCAGCAGGGATCTAAAAGTCTGAGGGAAGTCAGCCACCTCCGATGAGAGTTGCCAGGGACAGTGTGAGGAGCTGGGAGCACAGGCCCAAGTTGGACAGCTGACCCTCTGACCAGTGTCCCCACTGTGCCTGCTCCCACGCTGAACCCACCTAATAAAGATGAAAATGGCTTTGCGATAGTTGGTCCCGTACACGACCCAGGAGGGGCCCAGGAAGGGCTGCAGCACCTCCATCAGGCCAGGGGGCAGCTTGTCCACCTCATCAAAGAGGAAGAGAGATCTGCCACAGGCAGTGAGGTTCCCCTGGACCCAACTCTTGAGTTCCTTCTGTGGGGGTAAAAACAGGAGTTCCAAAGAAGTCCAAGACTTGCCCCAATCCCAAACTTCTTCCCAAGCCAAGAAAAACTCCCCAGAGAGATGATCTGTTTCCAGAGAACACCAACCCCTTGAGACAGATGGTAAAAGCGTAGCCCAGAGAGGCTCTGACACTTGTCCAAGGTCACACAGCCAATTAATAGGCGAGCAGGGCCCCAATTGTCCATTCATGACAGCTACTGATTAGTATGACAAGGAAGCTAAACCTTCCCCACAGTGTTGACAGCTAAGATGGATCAGGAGCAGCAGTAATCAGAGCTGGCACCAAATCGGGGCTAAAAGCTAAGGGGGCCCCAAGAACGCAGACACAGATACTCTGTACTATCTGCCCCATGGGTCCCTACGTCTCTCTTGATGCCTCCTCTCCAGTATCAGAAAACAAGCTCCTCCTTGACACCCCGGTGAGCCCTGTGTGTGGTCTGGAACCCTCTCCGGGTTAGGGCTGGGAAGGGGACCTGGACACACCCACCTTACCTTGTACTGCTCGGTGTGGCTGGGATGTGGGAAGTGGATGATGGGGGAGAAGTGGTGCACGTGAGGGCTGCGGAGGCCGCCCTGGAAGAGGTGCTGTGCCAGCAGGGAGCTGACGTAGGACTTGCCGGTGCCTGTCCAGCCGTGCAGGGAAAGGACCAGTGGTTTGCTGGGGGCCGGGTTCTGGATAAAGGCCTTCAGTGACTTCCCCACCAGGGCCTTGGCCAGATGCTGGCCAGCCAGGTGCTGGGCCAGGTCACACTCCAGACCTAGGGCCACAGATAGAAAGTGTATCAAGGCAGATGGCAAGGCTGGTGATTCACGTCTGTCACTCAACACTCGGAAGGCAGAAACAGCAATAGTCCAGCTAACCAAAGGCTAGCCCGGGCTTACGGTGAGTTCCAACATGCCTTTAATCCTAGCACTCAGGATGCAAAGGCAGGGAATCTCTGTATAGGCTAGCCTGGGCTACACAGTGAATTCCAAGCCAAGACTCAGATGATGAGACACTGCCTCAAAAAAACAAAAAGTAAATAAAGACAGGAAGAAAGAAAGAAAAAGAAAGGAAAGGGAAGGGAAAAGAAAAATCAGCCGGGCATGGTGGCACAAACCCTTAATCCCAGCCCTCTGGAAGCAGAGCCAAGTGGATCTCTGTGAGTTTGAGGCCAACCTGGTCTACAGAGTTCTAAGAGAGTCAGCACTATGTAGAAAAACCTTGTCTCAAAAACAAAAAAATTGCCCCTCGACTGAAGAATGGATAAGGAAAATGTGGTACATTTACACAATGGAGTACTACACAGCAAAAAATTAACATCTTGAATTCTGCAGGCAAATAGACGGAGCTAGAAAACACTATTTTGAGTGAAGTAACCCAGACCCAGAAAGACAATTATCACATGTACTCACTCATAGGTGGTTTTTAAACATAAAGCAAAGAAAGCCAGCCTACAAACCACAATCTCAGAGAACCTAGACAACAATGAGGACCCTAAGAGAGATGTACATGGATCTAATCTACATGGGAAGTAAAATAAGACAAGATCTCCTGAGTAAATTGTGAGCATGGGGACCATAGGAGAGGGTTGAAGAGGAAGGAGAGGAAGGGAGGGGAGCAGAGAAAAATGTAGAGCTCAGTTAAAAAAAAAATCAATTTTTTAAAAAAGAAAAACAAAAACAAAAAAAAACAAACAACGGGGGCTGGAGAGTTGGCTCAGTGGTTAAGAGCTCTGACTGCTCTTCTAGAGGATGGGGGTTCAATTCCCAGCACCCATATGGCAGCTTACAACTGTAACTCCAGGATCCAGCACCCTCACACAGATATACATACAGGCTAAAAACACCAATAAAATAATTAAAAAAAAAAAAAGGCATCACTCAAGGCAAAGAGGAAAGGCATGTCCGAGGCCTCTGGGATATTTGTCCAAAGGAGAGACCAAGAAGCCACTTCAGCAAGAGCCTTGCGGCAGCGCCCCCTCGCCGCGACTCCCTGGATTGCACCAGCCCCGAGTGAGCGCCAGCCTCAGGTACAGACCAGATCCGGGCCGCCGGCAGGTTTCTCCCCCCGCGACAAGGGAGGCCTACCATAAGCCACCAGGCGCCCCTCTCCACAGAGCACCCACAAACCCTTGCCTCAGGACTGTGCCGGAGGCTCTCTGATTCCCCACCCCCCGGCGGGCCCCGGCTGCCCACCCCTCCGCCTTGGCTCCCACCCCTCACCCGGCAAGTCCGGCCTGAAGTCACATTCGCAGAACGAGCTGAAACTGCAGTACAGAGAAGCCACGTCCCAGGCGGTGGCGGTGGCCAAGACCAGTCCGAGCAGCCCGAGGATAGAGCCCCGGGGCCAGCAGCCTCGGCTAGCAACAGCCATCCGGTTGAGTCCCGATTTCGGCCTGAGGCCGCCCATCGCCTGGACCTGTAAACTACAGCTCCCGGTGCGCACCGCTCCGCAGCAGCCACGCCCACTGCCTACAACTCCCGGCTCCCCTTTCTCGCGTCTTTAAAACCCGAAGGGTGCTCTGGTAGCAGTACCAAAAATTGGCCGCCAGGGGGAGCCAGCGAACCGCCTAATCCGAGGCTGTAGCCCACGTTTCGTGGCCAAGGGTAACTAGGGGCCATCACCCTACCTCAGAAAGAATAAAGGATTGCTAAGAGGGTGACGCAACGATAATAACAAAAATTTGTGCGGAACCTTACACTTTGCTGGGCGCCTTTTCCAAGCTCTTTAAAAAAAATCTGTGTAACAAAGCGTGCAAACTTAGGTTTTCTGACAGCGTCTCTCTGCCTGTGTCAGGTAACAACACCTGCTATATCCAGGGAAGTGATATTCAGTGAGATGCGGTCACATTAAGTGTTTTTGCTCAGAAGATAGTCAGCAGGGCTCACGAGCCGGCTCAGTGTCACCAAGCCTGAGGTCAGTCCCCAGAGCCTGCCTGCTAGAAAGAGAGAACCATTTCCTGCAAACTGTCCTCTGATATCCACATGTGCATGCAAACACGGACTAAATGGATAAATAAGTAAATTAAAAGGCAGCAATTTTCTAAGTCTGGGTAATCAAAAAAATTTCCCTTCCTTCTGTCTCTCATATTTTTCCAGACAGTGTTTCTCTGTGTAGCCCTGGCTGTCCTGGAACTCGCTCTGTAGACCAGCCAGGCCTCAGACTCATGGAGATCTTCCTGCCCCACCTTCCGAGTGCTGGGATTAAAGGTGAACAGGTTCCTGAGGTCTGAGGCTTGACCTAGGATTACCGTCAGCCCGTACTTCCCCATCTGCTTGCCTATTCTGTTATGCCTCAGGAAAAGTCCCTAAAGGAAACTGGGATCCTTTTTCTGAGGATTATTTTTTTGAGGTGAGAGGTCTTATGCAGCCTAGCCCGACCTCTGCCTCCAAAGTGACAGGATTAAAGGTGTAATCACCACACCCAGTTGAAAGGTTTTTTAAAATGTGTATGGGTGTTTTGCCTGCACATCACGCGTGTGTGGTACCCACAAAGGCCAGAAGGCACCAGATCTCCTGGGACTGTCGTTAGCATTCATGAGCCACCATATGGCTACTGAGAATTGAACCCGTGTCCTCTAAACCATCTCTCCATAACCCTAACTTCAAGGAGCCCTTCTAACCCAAACTCTGGGCTTCTTGCTTATTTATGGCTTCTCTGGACAGGCCGTGAGCTCAGAGGAGAGTGAGGAGTAGGCCCCTACTTCCTGCACTGGCTTGGACTGATTGCCTCCCCTGCTAATGCCTGAGGTCCTGAAGTCAGGGAGTGACTGATTGATCGTCTGCCATAACCCTGGTTGGCTGTATAATATGGAAAGTCCTTGGTGCTGAAGTTTTTCATTCACCATTGACATGAGGAAAGTGCCTCCTCCTAGCCAGGCCTCGCAGGACAGAAGAAAGCCATTCAAGTTTATTGTATGAAAGAGAAGGTGTGGCTTCTGTACATATATTTACAGATCGGACTTATTTACAGCAAGATGGAGAGCCGGAGGAAGGTAGAGGGACAGGGAACCTCCCCTGGCTCAAAAACAGGGCACCTCGGCAGAGATGGGAAACAGCGGAAGCCGGTGGGAAGAACAGAGGTTCCTGTCCTTTTGGAAGGGAGACTCTGTGTGTGTCTGATGGAAGGATGGAATTCCGAGTCCATTCAGAACCCTGGAAGTGCAAGGGGGATCCTGGAGTTGAACCCAGAACATTCTTGGGCCGATCACAGTGTTCCTGTGGTGTCTTGGGAAAGTCCTGAACCCCTCTGCCCCCAATGCTGCCCGCAGCTGCAGAGAGGCAAGTTCTCCGGGGTCACAGCTCGCTAGAGCGGATGGCAGGTTCCAGCTTGTGGGACAAGGCAGTGAGGACTTTTTCAAACTTCTCATAGCGCCGGGCCTGGCTGCTGCCAGCACCCTGGCTGCCCCAGAGGAGGCGCATCTGAAACTCTGTACTGAACACTTCCAGCAGCTCCGGCCGGGCCTGGAACCCTGTGGGGGAGGGGGAGAAGAGGAGGACACATCAGGGGTCTGGAGAAGGGAGACACGGCAGGGGTCTCGAGGAGGGGTCTCATCCTTCAGGGCCCTACTCATAGGAACCTTTCCCTAGCCCTGCAGGGACCCAACAAAACACACCAGAGAATACGGCTTGCGGTTGGCACCTAGTCTTCCTTCAACTATTTGCAGCCTGGGATTTGTTAAAGACTAGGTGGTGACTTGTGTTTGTGTGTGTGCAGGTGGCACCGGGGTGTGACCTGGGGCTTTGTGCGTTCGAGACACTCGAAAGATGTCAGTGCCTCTCAACCCACCTCACACCGGCAGTTGATGCTCTGGCTGACAACTGCTTGTGGACCAAAGGAGTGACAGGATTGACGGGGTGAGGGAGGCAAGACTGAGGAGTGGGGAATGTCAGTGCACGGCTAGAGACAGGGAAGCAGCGTGGACAGAGGGAGACGAGGAAAGCCAGTAGAGGGCAGGATCCTAGAGACATGGCCGCTACTCACCCTGCAGCTTGACCTCGGCGTTGGTGTGATAGAGACCCCCGTGCTGTGCCACAGTGCGGGCGGCCTCCAAGTGTGCTAGCACAACCTCCACGCCGTGTTCTGTGCTGCCCCAGGGTTCAGGGCCCTCGGCGGGGGCCGAGTCACACTCCAGCAGAGTAATGAACGGCAGCACGTGTGGGAAGGTGGTGTTGCTCAGGGGCGGGCTTTCTGTGGAGGGCGCGACGGGCAGTTAGTCCACTACAGTCCCATAGAGCACCGGTCGCCTGGGACAGTCCCCTCTTTCCCTGGTGAGCCCACCCTGGACGTGGGCAGGGCGGACATGGCCATCCCACAGGGAAAAGGAAAACGGTCACATTCTCATCCTCGCCACCCCAGGAGAGACTCTGGTAACCCAGAGAAGGCAGAGTCAGAAGTAAGGTACCTTTGCCCTCATTGAGACTTTTGAGGAAAGGCTTGAGCTTCTTCTCATACAGAATGGCACCCTCCGTGTGCCGCTGCCGCAGGGTCACCCACGTCTGTTCCAGCCGCGAGATCTGGGGAGACCGGGCTATGAGACACCGGCTAGGAAAAGACCCCCCTCCAGGAGCAGCTGGTCACAGGCCACCCCACGGACTGAACGGACACCCAGATGTGGGGCAATAATTATTTTCCTGGCTGTCGCTCATAAAATGGGAATGGTGCTTTTCATACGTCATCCATGAAACCATGGCAACACATTCACAAGCCCTAAATCTCAGCTTCGGACTGAGTGACCGCTCCCAGCTGCTGCTTTGCCTCTGTAAGACAGGACAACACCGAGTCTCTCTCACGAGGCAGTGAAGGGCTGAGGGTGCCTCACCTACAGAGAGCTCCCCAAACCACAGACACTGTATGTCTTGGTTGTTTGGGGAGCAGAGTGTCATGTACTGAATTTCTGGTCCCCCACCTCCACTTCCCAGTGCTGGGGTTATAAGCACGCACCACCATGCCTGGTTTATGAGGTGCAGGCAATCGAATTGTGCCCAACATGCATTCAAATAACTGAGTTGGAACCTGCTCCCACTGTATGTTCTGTTTTCTAAAGATTTTCTTATTTTATGTGTACGTGTGTGTGTGCCTTAGTGTATTTTTGTGCCCCATGGGCACGCAAGACTGGAAGGCGGAGTAAGAGGTGTAAGATGTTTGTGACTTGGAGATTGGGAATGGACAGACCCTTCGCCCTCTAGCAAGAACAGGATGCTCTCTTTGGTTGAGCCATTTCTCCAGCCCGCCCACCAACACACTGTCTGTATATTCTTTAACCTCAGTGTTTCTCATTCATCTGACAGGTAGGGCAACAGAGGCCCAGAGAAGGGATCAGATGGTAAAACGTGGGAGAACTCTTCTGGATCTTTGACAGAGGAACCCAGAGACTCAGAAAGCTCTTCTATCCCCCCACCCCCACAGGGGACGCGCCCCGGGCCACGCCCCGCGGACCCCGCAGTACCTGGGCCATCTCCAGGGCGCCCATGACCGCAGCGAAGCTGAACATGTTGCCCATCGTCCCCCGCAGCTCGGCCGCCAGCTGGATGGTCTTATGCAGCAGCGCTGCCCGCTCCTCTGCGGAGCCCGTGCAGCCCAGGATATCCACCGCCAGCATGATGGACATGGTATGGAATCTGTGAGAGAGGTCGGGTCAGAGGGGAAGTGACCCACGGCGGGGCCAGGCTTAGGTCTTAAAGGGCCGAGGCCGAAAGCAGAGTTAAGGACTAAGGGGCGCAGTCGGAGTGACAGGCAAAGGCGAAGGAAGCCCAACGGGACAATATAAGTCAGGGGCGGGATCGGGATGCCAGGAGGAGGGGCTTGTAATTGATCGGCGAAATCCAAAGGGCGGAGTTTTAGAATGAACGCAGAGGACAGTAATGGTGGGCGGGGCCAAGGTTGATGGATGTGGGGTTGCGAGAAAAGAAGCCAATCGATCAGCTGCTGTCTTTGGTAAATCAGCCTGGCTTTGAGCCGAATAGCAAAGGGTTGCGATTGGCTAATGGAATGGGAGGAGTGGTCAGAACCCTGGGACAGCCGGTAAGGCAGCCCTTGGCTGGTGCACACCTTACCTTTCCAGCAGGTCTAGTCTTAGCTGCCGGCCGTGGGGGAGGGTAAGCAGCTCCATGCCCCAGCGGACTCCCATTAGGGTCTGCATCTCCTTGGTAACGCCCAGTATCCTAGCAACCTGCAAAGACGCCCAAAGGGCTGATTAATTTCCTGTCAGAGTTGGTCCAAGCCATCTGGGAGTCAGAGCGTCAACTAAGAGGGTCGCCTGACTGCGAGGCCACTGAGAACACGGAGCAAGTGATTACTCCTTTCTGAGCCTCAGTTTCCCCATCTGTAAAATGGGAGGACGGGAAAATGTCCAGAGGTATGTGCCATGTTAAATACTCACTTACGATTAAGAGCCAGGATGCCATTATCCTAGACTGCCAACCCAAGGCACACACTCGGGCCTGCAACCCAGTTTCTCCCTCTTCTCGCCTAGCAACATCCCTTCCGTGTCTTTTCTCACTTCCTGGTTTCTCAGACCAGCATATATCGCAAACTACAGAGAGAAGTGAGGTACAGGAAGAACTAGGGTTCATAGCAGGATCGCACTGTGGGATCTTGACAGTTTACCGGTGAGAGAATGGTTTTTGCTTGCCGTCCACTAGGGGGTGTGGGGGCGGGGGCCAGGTTCCTCTCCTCCCTAAATCAGGAGCTGACTTTCTTTAGGCTGGAACCAGGACATTCTCTAAGTTCCCTCAAAACGTTAGCCCTCATTCCAAACCAACTTCTAGAGGTTGTAGGAATATCTTGGGTTTGGCATTTTTTTTTTTTTTTTTTTTTTTTTTTTTTTGGTTTTTCGAGACAGGGTTTCTCTGCAGCTTTTTTAGAGCCTGTCCTGGAGCTAGTTGGGTTTGGCTTTTTAAAATAAAAAAATGGGCAGGGCCGGTGGCACTGAGGCAGAGGCGGGCAGATCTCTGTGAGTTCTAGGCCAGCCACAGCTACATAGTGAGACCCTAACAAAACAAAGAAAAAGAGAAGAAAGGAGGTCCTCGTGCCAGATGACAGATAAGCCCAGTGTCCCAGAACCTAGAAAGACACCTGTGAAGCCGGCATGGCTTCACTGTCCTCGGGGGGAGTCAGCCCCTCACCATTTGACTCCTGACCGCAAGGCCAGAAGATGAAGGTGCGTTTCTAACACCTACCAGGCAGTCAACCTTGGTGACGTGCCGGGCCAGCGTCCGGGCATCCACCCCCGACAGCAGCTCCTTGACCTTGCGCAGAAGGCTCGCCTCCAGAGGCCGGTTCTCCTTGGGGATCAGCTGTGACTGGAAGGTAGCCAGGTTGAAAGACGAGGTGGCTTCCACGACAGGGACTGTGAAGGTCTTGCCCCACTCCCCGTCAGGGACCCCATTTTCCGACAGTTCCTTTTGCCTCTCCCCAGAGCTCCAAGTCTTCCGGGGGGCCTCTCCCGCGGCCCACTCTCGGCTGCCACGGACAGGAGGCTGGAGCTGACAGTAATGGCCAGAGTCCGGGTCACTGTAGCTGTTGAGGGATGGGGACGGTGGGGCTTTACAGAAGGTGTGAGATGGGCTTGCGTGGGGACCCTTTTCTGACTCCCCAGGAGGCTTTGGAGCACTTCCATGAGATAGCTGAGGTTCACTGGAGCGGCGTGCAACCGGAGAGGCAGGCTGTGCTGTGGTAGACGGGGTGTTGGGGGCGGCATGGACACGGGTTACTGCAGAGAGGAGAAAGGAGATTAGTTATCTCGGCTGCCCTTAAAAAAGTGTTCCCCTTCTCCACTACCCCATCTTGTGTATAGAGGTGGTGTCCCCACCTCCCAGCATGTAGAGGCGGACGCTCTGTGATACTCAGCAGTCCCTAAACCAATGGTGCTTGCATGCCCCTGTCCCGAAGAGGCTGCAACATCAGAAAGCCACAAGTGGTCCAGGGAAGCAAAGCCTACTGGAGTCTATCACCCAACAAGTAAGCAATAATGATTTATGGGGTGTGGGGTGTGTGCCCAGAGCTGGTAAAGAGCTAGAGACTCACCATCAACAGTAAAACCAACAAAAAGAGGTGAATGCTACCTGGCAGCAGTGGCATAGGCCTTTAATCCCACCCAGCAATTGGGAGGTAGAGGCAGGCATATCTCAATGAGTTCGATGCCAGTCTGGTCTACAAGGATCTCAGTCAATTCGAGGCTAGCCTGGTCTACAAAGATCTCAGTGAATTCGAGGCTAAGCCTGGTCTGCAAGGATTTCAGTGAGTCTGAGGCCAGCCTGGTCTGCAAAGTGAGTTCCAGGACAGCCAGGACTGCTATGCAGAGAAACCCTGTCTTGCCAGGCATGGTGGTATACAACATCAGTCAGAGCCACATGAGTTCCAAACCAGCTTGAGGTACTTAGAGAGATCCTGTCTCAACAAAGGGGGATAGGGCTAGATGGCACAGTGAGTGAAGACATCACCAAGTCTAACAGCCTAAGTTAGATCCCTGGAACCCACACAGTAGAGAGCAACAACATTCTGAGTTGCCACTGACCTTCCCATATGTGCTGTGGACCATTTGTGCCCCTACCCCATATCACACATGCAAATAAGTTAGTAAATGTAAAGAAATTATAAAACAAAACAGTAAATCAGGTGTGGTGGCTCATGCCGGCAATTCTAGCCCTCATGAGGCAGAGACAAGCAAGGTGTGGCGGTGTGATCCTTTAATCCCAGCACTTAGGAGGCAGAAGCAGGCAGTTCTATGAGTTTGAGGCCAGCCTGATCTACATAGTGAGTTCCAGGCCAGCCAGGGCTACACAGTGAAACATAACATAACATAACATAACATAACATAACATAACATAACATAACATAACATAACAGTAGCCGGGCAGTGATGGCACACGCCTTTAATCCTAGCATGCGGAAAGCAGAGGCAGGTGATCTCTGCGAGTTCAAGGCCAGCCTAGTCTACAGAGTAAGTTCCAGAATAGCCAGGGCTGTTGCACAGAGAAACCCTATCTCAAAACACCCAAAATAAATAAATAAATAAATAAATGTTTTCACATGGAGGTGCTGTTTTGAAAGCAAGTGTGGCTGGGCACTGGTGTACTCCCAGCACTTGGGAGGCAGAGGCAGGTGGACCTCTGTGAGTTCGAGGCCACAGTGAGTTTCAGGACAGGTCCTAAAGCTACAAAGAAACTCGGTCTCGGAAAACAAAACACACAAAAAGACAAACAAGCAAAAAAAGAAACCAAGTGTGTGCACTGACAAAGCTGGTGGCCTTGAGTTCAAGGGGAGCCATGGGGTACACGGTGACATTCTAGAGGCACAGAATGCTTCCTCCAGGCCAAAGCTCCCAGGAGACAGTGCCTGTCACAATGCTTTGGCCACTCTGGGAATAAGACATTTTGTTTCACCATTTGAGGTTTGTTTTGCTTATATTTTCAGAAATAAACTGGGGGCATGTGCTGACTTTTCTTTGAATTTATAAGCACAGAGTACCGTGATCTCAATTATGTTACAAACCTTAAACTACTCTAAAATGTAAAATGCTTGCTGGGTGATTAGGTTTCAGTTTGTTAGACACTTTTTAATCCCAGCACTTGGGAGGCCGAGGCAGGTGGATCTCTGTGAGTTCAAGGACAGCCTGGTTTACAGAATGAGTTCCAGGACAGCCAAGGCTACACAGAGAAACTGTCTCAAAGGAACAACAAACAGCAAAGCATACAGGCCTGAGTTAGCCTGGTCTAAACTAACACTAGAGCCTAGGGACGCACTTGCTGGGTCCTTGCTAGGCAGCTGCAGTGGGAGCTTTGCCTGCGGAGGCCAAGCACTGAGGCATGAGTGTATGTATGTACATCCTCAAGCCCTGGCCCATGCCGCACCTCCAGAGGCTTCCTTCATCCTGGGGCTCATGCTGAGAACCGATTTCATGCCCACTGCCTGGCACCCATGGAAATGCTGTGAACTGTTGATGCAGGAACAAGCCATAGAGACTCCCCACCCCCTCTGCTAGCTTACCAGTGCTATAGGCAGGGGAGCTGGGGCTCTCGGAGATAGGAGACAGGGGTGAGTGAAGTTCTGGGATCTGGTCCATGCTGAGGGCACAGTTCCTGATGGCGTCCCGAGGATGGGGCAGCGAGGTGCTGTGGATAGGGATTCAGTGAGCCCCGAGGTCAGAAATCAGGGCACCCTGCTCCCCACTCCCTTAACTTCAGAAGCAGAAAAAGTGACTGTCATGTTCAATTTCTCAACGGACAAATGCAAAAGCTGGAGACGGAAGAGCTCAGGCGTAGCAGACAACTCCCAGCCCTGGCCCCAGTGGGCTTTGACCTCAGCTGACCCACAGCAGGTCCCAACTCCCAGACACAGCCCCCAGTGGGCCTGACTTCCACAGACCCCGACCTTCAGTGGGCACAGCTCTACCTGCTTCTACTGACTTACTTTCCAGTCACCTCCCTCCCTCAATTACCCTGCTTTCCCTATCTATCCCTACCCAGAATTCTCTTCTCCTAGGCTCGAGGCACAGTTTGGGGACACCTGGCTAAGCTGAGGCTTCTCGGGCTCCTCTACGTCTCTCTTGTCCCTAGAGGAATGACAGGAAGAGACATGCAGGCCAGAGCCCAACTTATCCCCGTGGTCTCTGTAAATTAGACCATAGACCCCATCCTCTGCATAGACAGCCTCTCACTGGTGCCCTCAGCCTCCCACTCCCCTGCAGAGCCTCACATAGCTCAGGGAAATTGGGCCTCCCTTCCATACCCGTTTTCTCATTATTGACACCCCATTTAACAAACCGGGAGAGTGGGGACCTAGCTAACCTGTTGGGGCAGCCATTGCTGCGGGTGACCTTGTCAGTGGTGAGCCCGTCGGTCATGGTAACGCTTCGCCTCTTCATGTGGCTGCCCTTGGAGCCCGAGGGGCTGACGGGGCTGGCAGCCTTGCTGCTGGCCTGGCTCAGGCCATAGCTGGCCTCGAGGTAGCGCAGTGGGAAGGTGCGGTTGACAGGGCAGTAGATGATAGCCCCACTCTGCTCGGACACAGCCTTACGGCTGCCCACGTGGTAACGCACGAGGGCTGGCACATGGTCGAAGCTCTCCTGCTCAAAGAGGTACTGGATGTGGGTGTAGCTCTCACCCGCCTTCACCACCACCTTGTTAATTTTGAAGTGCAAGGCCTGGTTGTGCCAGCGGCACGTGAGCACATAGTCCCCCAGGCTGGTGAGTGAGTCCCGGATGAGGAAGTCGCCGTTGCGCTGCACCAGGGTCTCAGAGACCTACAGAAAGTATGGAGAAACTAAGTTTGCCAGAATACCAGAGCCGGGGTCAGGGGACATGGGGACTTTGAACTGGGGACATCAAGACAGCATCTAGAGCACAGTTGGTAGACATCGGACAGCTGAAGCTTAGAACCAGGTTCCAAGGTGGCAACTCAGCTGAGGCCCTGGGTCAGATGCACAGAGGCCCAGGAATGGCAGGAGGTGGCACTTGGAATGTGCACAGGGCACAATGACTGTAAGCGTTGGGATCACTGTGATTACACACCTAGGTCTCAGACCCAGCCCCTTTCAGGGTTCTTGTCAGGCAAATGAGTTCCAGACACCGTCCTCCACCCACCCTGGACCCCAGGGTATCTCTGGGTGTGTCTGCTCCCTCAAGATACCCTCTCTGCCTAGAATACAGCTGACAAATCCGTTCATCTCCCACAGGCTCCACTCAGAGCCCTTCCTGCTGTGTTTCTGCCCAGAGCTCCACTTGTATACTGTGAAGACCTGGTGCTCTGCGCACACCAGGGCCACCAGCCTCCAAGGAAGCTGCCACCATATCTATCCACCTCCACAAACCCGATCCCCTGTGCTGGGACACTGGGCCAGGTGACCCATCAGTCCAGGTCTGTGATTTTACAAAGTCCACTAAGCCCAGCTACTCCATGTGGCCAAAACTGAGACCCAAAAATAAATGTTCTCAGCCAGGCAGTGATGGAGCACGCCTTTAATCCCAGCCCTCGGGAGCCAGAGGAAGGTGGTTCTGAGTGCAAGGCCAGCCTGGTCTACAGAACGAGTCCCAGGACAGCCAGAGCTACACAGAGAAACCCTGTCTCAAAAAGCCAAAAGGCTGCTCTCTAACCAAGCTCACATGAGGCTGATCTATAAACCAGAAATTACAAAACATAGAACAACATTCCTCGGGCTCACACGCAGTGAGCCCGACATCCTACCTGACCCACACTAGCTCACCTCACCTTCACCATAGTCCCTGCGTTTGAGACAGGGTCTCACTAGAGAGTCCACAACCGCCTTCGGAGGAAACATTCTCTCCATCGTATGGAGGACAGGCCCGGAGAAGTGATGGCACTTTCTCAAAGTCACACAGTAAATGTTAAATATAAGCCTCATCCTCACCAATGGACAGGCCAGAGACTGGGGTGACTGGAGCCGGGCCGAGGTTGGCCAAGGTGTGGGTAGAAGGGTCCAGGGCTGAGATCCCTGCCTGGGGCCCGCTCACCTCCCGAGGGATGCGTCCGTGGTACCAGGCATGGCTGCGGAGGTCTGTGCTGTTGAGCTTCAGTTCCTCTTCCAACTCCTTGTGCAGCTTCTCCGGCGACGAGTCAAGAATGTACTTCTCCTTGGAGAACTGCATGGGGAGAGTGAGATTGGTGTCCAGTTCCTCTGCCCCTTCCTTTTTCCTCTCAACCCATTCTTCCCCAGCTCATCTTTAATCCCGGGATTGTTGAGGACTCCTCACAGTGGGTCCCTATCCCAGACAGTAAAATCTCAATTTATTCTACCAGAAGTACCTATGCAAGGGGTGGATGTAATGAAGCCCAAGTCAGGCCCTGTTCTCCATCCAGTAAGTCCCCAAACTAAGACAGGAGCTTAGCCAAGCAAGGCAGCTGCCATCAGCACCAGGGTGCTGGACAGCGCCAAAGAGTCTCTGCTCTCTCCTGACCAGAAGATTAAGTCTGTGACTGAGGGACTAGAGACGTCCTGAAGGAGACCTCTGTACAAAAACCCACTAGAGTCCACAGGGCCATCTTGAACTACAGGTCAGTCTGAGAGACCTGGACCAACTAGCTAAACAAACGAGGCTACACGTGGGAATGTGAACTGCATGACAGAGGGCCAAACAAAGGCAGTCATAACAGGGGCAGGGGCCCCTCACAGCTGGCTTCACTGCCTATTACAACTTTCCAAGCCCCCCCCCCCTGCAATCTCAAGTGATCCTACCAGACTGGAAGCTGCAGCCCTGCAGGGGAGTCTATAGTCATCACTGAGTTAATGCCAAGGGCTCTGCCTTCCCAGCTACCCATGGTGGGCAGTTTTGGTTTTAGAGGTGACCCAACCCCAGGCATCCTATTATCAGAGGACACCCGTCATAGAGGCAAGCCCACTCCATCTGAGCAGTCTGGGCCTTAACTCTTTCCTCAGTAAAGTAAGTGGGACTCCAGGATCTGCCTCACCTAACGGCTACTCCCCTGTGTGGCTTTGCCAATCCCTAAAGATGGCTGCCCAGGACACATATTCTAGAACTGGTCAGAAGTATATGGATGGGTACGGCAGGAGAACGGAGTCTCTCCTGGCTGCCCCCAGTGTCTGGCAAGTCACTCCTCAAGCATTTCCAGACCTAAGTGCACTCTCCACACAGACCCCTTCCTTGTCTCCACCGTTTCCCAGCAGCAAGATTCCAGCTCCAGTAACAGGGAGACTCCCCAGCTGCGTTCACTCAACCAGAACCAGGCTCAACCTGAGTGTATGCTGAGGCTGGAGCCCAAGGTGCCAAGGATAGCCCACTGTCCTAGAGGTGTCCAGGATAGCCCACTGTCCTAGAGGTGCCCAGGATAGTCCACTGTCCTAGAGGTGCCCAGGATAGCCCACTGTCCTAGAGGTGCCCAGGATAGCCCACTGTCCTAGAGGTGCCCAGGATAGCCCACTGTCCTAGAGGTGCCTGGGACAGCCCACTGTCCTAGAGGTGCCCATTCAGACCCCCACACTTAATTCCAGGTGTCTACATCTTCAGAGATGAAGTGCTCCTTGCCCGGTCAGAGACGAGAAAAACAGGATGGAAGGCAGGTGGACAGGGAAGAGCTGGGGCAAAGATGGGGCCCTGTGGGCAGATTTGGGTCTATGGATGGTGGGCAAGTTGGGCAGAGTATGATGCTGCCTGGGGAGCTAGGACATCACCCAGAAGCCTAAGAAGAGTGCAGCGTGGTGCAAGCCTCACTCCTGTCCGTGGCAGAGGAGCAGGAGGCAACGAGGAAAGGGTGTTAGTTGCCAATGCTTGGGTGTAAGGGAAAAAGGCCGAGGGACCAGGCAGGATGGACACCAGTGGGAAGCCTGGGGACAGGATGGGTCATTCTTTAAAAGGCAGCTAAAGCAAAATCAAGGAACACATGGCAGTGGGGCTCTGAGCTGCCTCCGGAGTTCTAGAGACAGAGGAAACCATCTGGTCGCGCAGGGGAAAAGACAGGGACTGCCCGCAACACAGCAGAAATCAATGCCCTAGCAGGACAGAGAAGTCTTGGCTAAGCTGAGATTTGGGCCTTTCCAGACTACACTTCTCCAAGAGGTCCCTTTATTCCTTAGGATCATTAGCCTCCTCCCTTTTTCTTTTTCTAAATAACTCATTTTTATTTTGTGTGTACTGGTGTTTTGCCTGCATGTGTTTCTGTGCCTAATCTTGGAATTATAGACAGGTGTGAGCTGCCATGTGGATGCTGGGACTCAAACCCGGGTCCTCTGGAAGAGCAGCCAGCGCTCTTCACCCCTGAGCCATCTCTCCAGCCCTAGCCTCCTCCCTTTCATTCTGAAGTGCCCACACCAATGCAGGCCTCCCCCCCACGCACCCCTTCAAACCACAAAGGATTCTGGGAAAGAAAGGTGAGACACACATGAAATGGATCCTGTACCCAGTCATACACACACACACACCACCCTCTGCTCCTAACAGCACACACTGGAACTCCCCTCCCAATTCTGGAATAAATTAGGGATAGACTGTGTCCCAAATAACATGGACAAGACACTGTGTGACCTTGGACCAGTCACTTCCCCGGCTGGGCTTATGTAGCTTCATCTGTAAAGGGGTTCTGGAGACTGGTACCTCATTTCCAGCCCTAATCAAAGGTTAGAGTTGGGGGTGAAGACCCCAACCTCCCACACACCTAGGGCTAGGAAGCCCTAGGACCCCTGTGACCTCCTCCTCACCCTGGGCCTCAGGGTCCTCAGCTCCCAAGAGTTGTTGGGGGGGGGGGGGTGGGTGCGAATGCAGCATCCCTGCGCTCGGAGCAATGCGATTGGCCAGAGATGATCTCACCGCCTCCCGGCCTGCGCACGCCTGATTGGCCCGTGCGGGGATGCTGCGCTCCGCCGCCGGCGGGGCCGTCATTCAGGCGGGCTCGGAGCAACTGTGTGTGTGAGGTTGGGGGAGCTCAGAGGTGAGGTGCCCCGCGTCTCCCAGGAAGCCCGAGAGGCAGCAGTGGGGAGAACCTCTGTCAGGGTCTTAACCTCTTCCCACCAGCCAATGCCCAGCACTATTCCCCCAGCTCCCTTAGGTATCCCAACCCCTGACACAGCCACCCCAGAGGATGCTCCGCAGAGAGGCGGGGTCCGGGTCCTCCCCTCCACCCCCTTCCGTTTAACCCTCGCACCGCCGCTGCGCGCTCCTGCACTGCTGGGCCAACTGGACTGGGAGACCTGCACCCCCAGCACCCTGAACCCACCCAGATGGCTGGAGGGTAGCGACACTGTAGTCTCCGCCGCGTGCCCTGTAGCATACTGCCCTCAACTCAGCTTCTAGACCCCAGCCCTGCGTCCCTGGTACAATGGGGACCCAGGTGGCTCAGGGTCAGCAGCAGGGACCCCATAGCAGACTGGAGGAAAGCCCACCTCCCAGCCGAGTCCCAGTTCCAACTCGCTCCCACGTCTCTTGTAGTCCAGAGTGTCAGGAATGACCCCCTGGATCCGCGCCCCGCGGAGCGCCCTGGGTACCCCGAGGTGAGCTTGGAGCGACCCCGCCCCCTCCCTTCGCCCCTGGCCCGGCCCGCACAACCCTGCGGGGATGCTCTCGGACTGCGGTACCCATCACAGCCGGCCGGGCGCAGTGACCCGGGTCCCCGCGCCGCCCCCTCACCTGCACCTGCACCAGTGAGCCACGGTAGAAGCAGCAGGCAGCGGCGGACAGCGCACTCCACAGGCTGCAGCGCTCCGTCATGGTGCAACCGGGAGACCCAGGTCCCCCGAGCGTGTCAGGGGTGCGGGAAGGGGCGCGGGGACCGACCGGGCTGGGCACCGGCTGCGCGTGCCTCTCAGCGGCGCGATTACCTCATCGCCTGGTCGGAGGAGGAGCGGGGAGGCGGGGCGGGGAGACCCCACCCTCCAGCCAGCTGGGGAGGGAGGGGAGCGAGGAGAGGGAGGGGAGGGGACCATTGTTCCTCCCTCCACCACCACCCCATTCCCCTATGTGGGTTCCCCAGGACCTGCAAAGAGGGATGACACCCAGGGCAGCGGGGTGGAGTGGGAATCCCGAGGCGGGCAATAAGGCTCCCGCTTTTCGTTACTCTCGCTCCCCTCTGGGTCTCTCAGACCCGGAGCCAGCAGGGACCCTGAATTCAATTCAATCTAAAGCTACAAAAATCCTCATGTTTAACCCAATCCTTTGTGGCTTCGGGTTTCTCATCTCTGATTGAGAACAGCTGATTCTGGCAGTGCCACAGTCAGGAGGCTGTTGGAGCGCCAAGCGCAGCCCACCTGCCTCTCTAACTCCCCAGGCTCCCCACCCTGGGGTCCTTCTCTTTGAGCCCGGAGGAGACGTGTGGAGACGTCTGGAATACAAGGCAAAGACGTGCAGAACTTTGTGAGTGTCACCAAGCTCAATCAAAAAAGTTGCCTGGTAAAGATAACTATCCATAAAGACGCCCTATTAAGTGGGTATCACAAAACCTGAGTTTGGGGTAAGAGCTTGCCTAGAGTGCATGCCTGCCAAGGGTTAGGCACGGAGTCCAATGCCAGCACAGAAGGGATCACACAATCAAAGTCTGGACTTGCAGGCTTGGATGTGGTTTAGCTGGTAGAACGCTAGCTTGCCCAGCATGCAATCCCACATAAACACACCCCAGTCTCGGCACTCAGGAGGTGGAGTATCACAAGTTCAAGGTCATCTTTGGCTACCCGGTAAGCTCAAGGCTAGTCTGGGCTACATGAGACCTGTTATAATAACTAACAACAACAAGAAGAAGATAGGGCATCCAAACTCTTCCTTCCCATAGGTTGTGTGACCTCATGCAGGTGAGTCCACCTCTCTGGACCCTAGATGATTATTTTCTATAGATATACCCGAAGCTCTGAGCATAAAGTGTGAAACCTTATGGGCTCGGTATTTTGAAGTCCTGAGAGTCCAGGGTCCCTGTCATTGTTTGGGGACTTGGGAGTTTTGGACACTCTTCATTGCTGAATCGTTCAGGGCAGGAACAAAGTTTGGAAACAACTGATTCCAACCCTCACCAGTAGAGACTTTAAACAAAGCTAAACTTGCTTTAAGGATTGCCCAGCAGTTCCAGCGAGCAGGTGTTCCTCCTCTGAGGGTTTTTACAGTCTTTTCCCCTGTAATGGAGATGGAACCTGGGGCCTCAAGCAAGGTAGACAAAGGCTATACCCTAGCTATGTCCTCAACCCTGAAATCTATATTTTAACTCCATAAAGAGAAAAGAGAGCCACCAAACTTCATAAGGTTTTCACTGCCTTGCCAGGCATAGCTGATCTGTGGCATTCCAGTCCCACCCTGGCTCCGCCCCCATATAGCCCCTCCCCTGTGCTACAGCAGCTCTGTGACTTGATGTCCCTGAAATCTGGGTCCAAGCCAGCCTGCCCTGGTCCAGACTGAAGCATTCCCTAGGAGGCACAGACTCACTGAGCCCCCAAGGTCCCCTGCTTCACATGAGCAAATGCTAAGTCTCAGAGAAGCAAGTCACTGCCAAACTTGGGACCAAAATCCAGACCCAGGCTATGGCTCTGTGTGTAGGGTGCTGGCCCTGCCTGTAGGAAGCTTTGGATCTGATGCCCAGCAGCGCATAAACCAAGTGTGGTGGTGGATGGCTGAAGTCCCAGCACTCTGGAAATACAGGTGGGAGGATAAGAAGTTCAAGGTCATCTTTGACTATGTAGTAAGATTGAGGCTACCCTGGGCTACATGAGACCCTATCATGCATACATACACAGACACACACAGACACACACACATGCACGCACACATGCATGCACACACACCTATTGTTGACACATATCTTTAATCCCAGCACCACAGAGGTAGAAGCTGGTGTTTGAGACCAAGTTGGTCTATATAGTGAATTCCAGGACTACACTATGAGACTGTCTTAAAATAAATCAGTCGATCAGCCGGGAGGGGGTGGCTCACACTTTTAATCCCAGCACT
Source organism: Arvicola amphibius (assembly GCF_903992535.2). Classification (NCBI taxonomy): domain Eukaryota; kingdom Metazoa; phylum Chordata; class Mammalia; order Rodentia; family Cricetidae; genus Arvicola; species Arvicola amphibius. The sequence goes on along the minus strand of NC_052053.1, from coordinate 50,691,720 downwards.
CAGGAGGCAGAGGCACGTGGATCTCTGTGAGTTCGCGGCCAGCCTGATCTACAGAGCAAGTTCCAGGATAACTAGAGCTATTATACAGAGAAACCCTGTCTCAGATAAACAAACAAACAAACAAATAAATAAATCAGCCATAAGTTTAATGGATTAGAGAATGTGCCCAAACCCTGAGTAATTCATAATTCTCGGGTTCCTGCCTGGACTGAGAACCCTTTGCGTCCATGGCATTTTTCCTTGCCCTCTGCAGTATTTGATGTTCATCCAAGGCCTGGCTCAGGAGAAACTTCCTGATGGTAGAAGGGCCAAGGACATTGTCTTGAGTCTGAGCATCAAGCGTGGGGCACAGTACCAGCTCCGCCCCACAGAATCGCTCATGAGTGTGAGAAAGTCCTAAGTTTCTAACCTGCAAATGGAAAACCCAATATGAGTTGGGTTTCCCTAAAGAACAACAACAAAGGATTCAGGAGACAGCTCAGTGAATAAGGGCACCTGCTGCCGAGGCCAGCGACCTGAGTTCAGTCCCCAGAACCCACATGGCAGAGGGAGAGAGCTGACTCCCACAGTCTGTTCTCTGATGCCAGCATGCACACCCTGGCACATTTACAATGAACAAACAAACACAAACAAACAAATAAACAAATAAAAAGTTTTCTAAGGGGACTGGAGAGATGGCTCAGCGGTTAAGAGCATTGCCTGCTCTTCCAAAGGTCCTGAGTTCAATTCCCAGCAACCACATGGTGGCTCACAACCATCTGTAATGGGGTCTGGTGCCCTCTTCTGGCCTGCAGGCATACACACAGATAGAATAATGTATACATAATAAATAAAAAATATTAAAGAAAAGTATTCACTTTATTTTAAAAAAAAGTTTTCTAAGTTTGCAGAAGAGCAAACAGCCCTGCTGTTCGCAGCAGCCAGCATTAATTTCCAGAGAATCGGCTTTCAAAATGCTACTTAGTCTTTGTTATTACTACTGTTATTTCCAAACCCATGTTTTCCTGCTGAGACAGGACTGTAGACAGTCCACTGTGTCCTGAAACCGCCACTACCCGCCGTCCTCCTACCTCAAACTCCTAAGTTGCGCGCGGCAATCACGTGCCATTGTGTTCAACAAACAAAAACGACAACACCCTGCCTTGTGTGATGGGCTCACTCTGTAAAGTGTCTGGCACACATGCACGAGGACATGCGTCCAATATCCAACAACCGTAATTAAAAACCGAACCAACCAAACAACAACAAAAACGGGTGCAGTGGCTCTTATTTGTAATCTCGGCACCGGGAGTGAACACAGGAAGATCCTGGGGGGCCATGGGCCTGTCAGTGAAACCCCAGGTCACAGCAACACCCACAGTGGACAGGAGCAACTACACACACACACACACACACACACACACACACACACACACACACACACAGATACAAGCGTGTACTCATATACACACAAACTGCATTGTAAACACTGCCAGTATTTACGATGTTAGGCTTTTTGCTTGTTTCCTTTTAACTCACAGAGATCGGCCTGTCTCTACTTCCCGCTCCAGAGTGCTGGGATTAAAGGCGTGCACCATCACCGTGTGGCCTTTTGCTTGTTTCTTTCTCCTAGGCTGGCCTCAAACTCACTTTGTAGCAGAGGATGACCTTGAGTTTATCCTTCTGCCCCTTGAGTGCTGGGGTTACAGGCACACAAGAGCACTCAATGTATATGGTGCTGGGGATTGACCCCCAAGGTCTCTGCAGACTAGGCAAGCACTCTACCAACTAAGCCATAGCCCTAGCTCCCGAACTAGGCTCTTGACGTCTGTGAATTGTGCCCAGTCTATGCTGAAAAGCTGAGCTACTCCTCCTATTCCCCTTCCAGCACCAGCACTCATTAGATCCCAGAGACTGGGTGGGATCTCACTGTGGTGGTCACTGCATGGGGACATCCTCGGGATGCTGTCCAACTGGACATGGTGGGTCTGAGACCAGCAGAGTGACAGAAAGCATGGGAAATAACTGCCCAGAATGATCCCCTGTCCCTGAGGGCTGCCCACCCCGACCTTCTCCTCCCAGGAAGAAGTCAGGTTCCTAACAGGCACCGGGTGCTCTATCCGTCTACAGTCAACCCCACCCCCCCGCCCCGCCGCCCCTCCTACCTTCACATAGTCGCCAGCAGCCTCCAGTTCTCCAGCAGCCCTGGAAGAAGGGAAAAGAATGAATATTCTCAGTGTTTCTCAGATCTCTTAAGTCTCCGCCTGCCTCTCGGCCTGGGGCCTGGCCGTTTTGGGAGCCCAGAATGCTTATACAGGGCAGGAGGATCCGTGGCTGTTCCACCCTGCAGGCTGTGCAACCCTGCGGAGGTTCCTTCACCTCTCTGATCCTGGGTTTCTTCTCGATAGATCAGGAACAAAGACAGCCACTGCCTAAGAGAGTTGTCTGGAGGACTCAGGGTGAGCATCCAGCTCATGACTTGTACTTTCCTGGTGTCTGCTTCTTTTCCCTGCTTCCCCAACCTGATCCCTACCCCTAAGCACTGGAGGGCCTAGGCTGAGGCTCAACCCCTCTCCTAGCCCTTCACTCCTTGGTCTACATTGCCAGCATATTAGCTAGTCACTGTACAAACCCAGCCACCGCTGGTTACATCCCATACACACATATTCTTGGTGGCTATTTTTCCAGGATATTGAACAAACAACCTTCCCCTATGTGAGTCACTTCCCCTAGTCACAGCTTCGTGTGTGTGTGCATGTCTGTGCACACGTACGCACATGCATATACGCTTTTTTATTTTGCATTTGACTGAGACAGGGTCTCATGTAGCCCAGACTGAACTCAAATGTGCTAGGTAGGTGCGACAGGCTTTGAACTTGCTCCTCCTGCCTGTACCTGAATGCTGGGATTACCAGCCGTGGCCTAAAGAACTTAAACCTTCCTCTAACACAGGCCCATTCCTCACCCAGGGCTCTCCTGTTCCCTTCAGTCCTCTTAATGTCTGAGGCATCTCCGATTTGCCACCCACAAGCAACTCCTTGTCCTCCACTGCCTTCCCTTCTTTGGGTCCCAGCTCCCTCCTTCCTGCTGTGACAGCCAAAGGCTCGGGTCCACTTTCTACCCTTGGCCCACCAGTAGGCTATGGCCCATTCAGCAGCCCTTGATCCATGCCACAGGCCCCGCCCCGCCAAGCAGGAAATCCTCCCTTAGAACAGAGTACAACCAAGTCTCCCCCGAAGCCAGGCCACCCCTGACTCTTGCTGTTTCCCCATGTCCACTTGCCCGAACTATTAGTTTCAGTTCTGATACCAGACAGCGACTAAGTAGCCAAAGCAGGTGACCCCACTCCCCAGGAGTTCCCCTCAATCACCAAGCCTCACTCAGCCACTTAGTCTGGTCTGAATTCCTAGACTCAAGACTGCCGCAGACTCTGGAATAGCCAAGATTATAGGTGACAACTGCAGACCTGTCTAAAATTCCTTCCCTCTTCTCCAGTGCTGGGGAGGAGAGGCCTGGCCCTGCATGCTCTAGGCAGCACACTACAGCTGAGCCGCAACCTCAGCCCTATCGGCTAAAGAATAAAACGTATTCTCTCTCCACAGCAGTGCAATTTATCATCCTAAAACTCTGTCTGCTTGAGAATAAAGGGGGCTGTTATGACGATAGCAAATGGATATGAGTGGGCCTGCAGGCCCCACCTCTGTGGCTGTGTGTGCTGGTGGTGCCGACTGCCTACCGCACCAACACTCCTCAGCCATCCTGCCCCTCATTCGGCCCCAATGCATTGGTCTTCCCAGCTCCTTCCCGCCTCAGGGCCTTGGTACTTACTTGGGAGAAACTGCCTGGACCTCCCTTTTCCCAGATTTTCACAAGGCTTCCCTCACCTCCTCTTTCTTCGGGGCTCAGTTTAAAGTCACCTCCTCAGAGAAGCCTCTTGGGGGACACCCCACTTACAGCCCATCCTCCTCACCCTCCACCTCCCTCCCATCTGCCTCCACTCCCCTAATCTCGCCAACCCCCACCTGCAGCAACCATTTTGAATTTGTCTCTCAAGTGAAAATCAACAGAGACCCTATGAGGGTGTGACTGTCATTCCCCAGCGAGGTCGCAGCTTAGCACGTGAACAGTAAGCAGCCCCTGCCAGCGGCCATCGCGCTCAGCCATTCTCTTAGGCTGAGCACTTGCTCCCAGACAATGGCCTCAGGTTTCCCACCTGCAAAATGGGAAAGAAATGTATGCTTAAACACAAGAGCTTAACATTCCAAACAAAAAGATGAGCTGAAAGGAAAAAAGAAAGAAAAGAATGACCCCCCCCCCCAGCTCCTGAGAGCACGGGCCCGTTCTAACATTCTGAAGTCCTTTAGACTTTTCCTCCTAGAATGTCCTTCCTGGCTCTAACCTGTCTCTTAAGCTGCAGTCTGCAATAGCACGGGTTTCCAAAGCCTTTTGAATGCTCCCCAGTCAATGACACTGCCAGTGGGGAGCCCCTCCCCTGTCTGTTCTGTCCCCTCTTCCTGGGTGAGGTGTCCCATCCCAACGTTTCCGGCCATTCAGGTCCGGAAATCCTCCCACTGGGAACAAATTGTCAGGGACACACTGGGATCAGCCCGGTGCTTCCTCTTGCTTCCTGTCCACTTCCTCTCGGTTCCAGGGCAGGAATACAGCCTCGAGGATGGGGTACTGCCCTAGGGATCAGCTTGCGTAGGTGGCCAGAGCCGGGGTGGGGGTTACCCAAGGCAGAGCCCCACGCCAAGGAGCTTCCATCCCTTAACCTCCCTTGCCAGCCACAGCACCGTCATCCCAGTACCCGACATGACTATAACACAGGCCAACTCCTGGTGGCCCTGTTCAAAACTGGAGCACAGCTTCCCTTGCCCCACCCTCTGGCAGCAGGGGCCCAGCCCCATCAGCCTGGAAGTCAAGGTTCCTAACAGGTTGCTGGGGATGGGCTCCTTCCTGCCAGGCCCAGGCACTCACTCCGCCCGCTGCTCCAGCCAAGACCTGAGGGCGAGTACCCAACCCGTAGCAACTCCTCAGGGCTGCTCTTTCTTTATTCCTTTCTTTTTATTTTCTTTTTCTTTTCCAATTTCAAAACAGGGTTTCTCCGTGTAACAGCCCCGGCTGTCCCAGAACTCTTTATGTAGACCAGGTTGGCCTGAAACTCAGAGATCCACCTGCCTCTGCCTCCAGAGTGCTGGGATTACAGGCGTGCGCCACCAACGCCCGGCAAGGCTCTTTCTGTTCCTACACTTTCCCCTCCAGACATTGGCTCAGAACAATGCTGAGAAACTGACAAGCACCTGGGTGTGTGTGTGTGAACGCAGGCCCATGCGTACCACAGCACTCATGTGGGGATCAGAGGATAACCTGGGGTACTGGGGTGCCAGTCTCTGCCTTCAACCTTGAGATGGGGTCTCTGCTGGCTTCCTACTGCATTTGCCATGCTAGCTGGCAGTAAGTTTCCCAGGCTTCTCCTGTCCCCATCTCCCACCTTCCCATTAAGAACACAGACTGCAGATTCTCATGCTTATGTGTCTGGCTGTCTCGTGGGTTCTAGAGGTTTGGACTCAGGTCCTCAGACCCATGAAGGAAATGCTTTAGTGCCCGGAACCATCTTGCCAGCCCCAGCACCCAATGACTCATGTGTGACAAGCAAGCCCTGTACCGCTGAGCTACGCGCCTCCTCTGGACATGCTTCCTCTCTTTTCTTTGCCCTTTCTTGCTTTCCAGCCGCCATAAACTATTTCCAAAGAACCCCAGGGTCTACAGCCTCTCGGCCTTTGCACACGACATTCCCTCTGCCAGGGCTGTCCTGTCTGCTTCCAGCCAGGGACCAGGCTGGTTCTTCCTTGGCCTGTAGCTGTCAGTTTGCTAGGAGACTTCTAGACCTGCTCCCTCTCACTGTAACGATCCAATGCAGGAATCAAAGTGTTCGTGAAAACTCAGCTTCGTGAATTAATTCATTATTTCTTACATTATATACTTCAAAGACACTTTCTTCTTAATATTAGCGGTGAAATCAATTAACAAGCAATAGTGACAACTGAGCTAAATCAGGCCCACTCATCGGCAACATTCATTATTTAAATAACCAACCCCTTTAATTGCCTGTATTAACTGATTTGTTCTGATAACTGACACCATTCATTGCATATACCAGCTTAATTAATTGCATTAATGAGTAGTAATTAGTACCCATTATCCTTTATTTCCCTAATGCATGCTGGAACTTTACCTTCAGGGACCTCTGGCCAGGACTGGAAGGAAGGGTGGACTTCCAGTGGAGGGGGAGGTTGTCCCACCCTCCACCAGGCATGGTTGCCCTCTCTCTTTCCCCAGGTTTCTTCCTTTGGGCCTCAGGGTCTGGTCAGATGGCCTGAAGAGAGAACTGTCCAGCTCTGCCACCTGCCTTACTCTCTCTGAGGCTGGCTTCCTCGTTTTCAGAGGGTACATCATGTCTGTCCTGGAAGGCCACGGTGCTCATATGAGGGTGAGGGCCGGGTCCCCTTGCCCATGCGGGCTCCAGGTTTCAGTGCCACTCTCCTGGGGGATAGCCCTAATTTTTATTTTTTCTCAATAAAAACCTAGGCTGGTCTCAAACTTGCTATGTACCCAAGGCTGGCCTTGAACTCCTGATCCTTCTGCCTCTACTTCCCAAGTATTAGGTCAGATTACAGCAGGTGTTTGCTATCAGATATGGCTGGCTTGCTTTAGATTTGTTTGTTTTGTTTTCTGAGACAGGGTTTCTCTGTGTAACAGCCCCAATGTCCTGGAACTTGCTTTGTAGACCAGGCTGGTCTCAAACTCACCTACCTCTGCTTCCCGAGTGCTGGGATTAAAGGTGTGTGCTACACTGATCAGCTTTTTTTTTTTTTTTGTTTTGTTTTGTTTTGTTTTCGAGACAGGGTTTCTCTGTGGCTTTGGAGCCTGTCCTGGAACTAGCTCTTGTAGACCAGGTTGGTCTCGAACTCACAGAGATCCGCCTGCCTCTGCCTCCCAAGTGCTGGGATTAAAGGCGTGTGCCACCACCGCCTGGCACTGATCAGCTTTTATCTTTAGATTTTGAGACAGGGTCTCACTCTGTGATTCAGGCTGACCTTGAACCCATAACCTCTCTCCCGGGTTTCTTCTTCCCAAATGATGGGATTACAGATGAACAACACCTCAGCCATCTTCCTCTAAGTTTTGCTCACTCCTCAGGGATTGGCAGTGATGCTTTCTGGTGTGTGCCTTCAGCTTCAGTGTCCTAAGTAGAGAAAGCCAGGTCTCTTCTGAGACAGTGACAGCCGTGGGGACTCAGAGTCTCTACCAAGAAGTCTCTGGGATTTACTCCCTTCACCACCCCGTAGCACAGGCTGCCACTGGGTCAGTCACATCCCTGATGTCCTTCTGGCTTTGGGGAGCCATCAGGAAAGGCACTGGCCTAGGAGGATGGGCAGAGTCAAGGATGCTGAGCCTGAACTGCTAAGGGTGGCTGGGAACCTGCTGGAGAGAGGCACAGCGAGGCCCCTAGAGGGAAGAGTGTGGGCAGTGGCTGGCTGTGGTGGCCAAAACTATACAGCTGAAGTGGCCTGCCTGCCCCAGTGTCTGTTGTGCCCCCCACATGGAGTGACACCCCTGGAAATGAGGGATTAATCCTGGGTGGAAACAGAAAGAAGCTGGGGAGGAGATGGGGCTAACCAGCATTTCACCCAAATGGACAAGAGACAGGATTGGGGAGAGGAAATGGAGTGGGTAGGGTTTGCAGAAGATCCTCGGGAATTCTGAAAGGCACCTAAGCAGGAGGTAGGAAGCTATGGGACTCAGTTTCCCCTCCTATAACCTGAGCACCTGGCCCTTGGTCCAGGTCCACGTCATCTACTTCCCATCCTATCTAGCTGTCACCATGCAGGAAAACTCACTCAGTGACAAACATCCCTGGGTGTCTAACCCCGTCCTGCTTAGCCTTCACCCCACACAGGTCCAGCTACCTGCATAAAGGGGTCTCTCAAGGGCTGGAAGCAGTGTGGAGGTCAGGGTGGGGGAAAGCTCATCTTTCCTGAGACAGTCAGGTTCCCACAGCCCAAGGCATCCTGGGGTCTCAGGGACTGTGAGAAAGTCTCCACAGGAAATGAGAGCCAGCAGCAGCTGGGCCCCTTCACAAGACATGGACCAGCCACCCTGAGCCCAGGGAGACTGTGCAGGCTAGGCCCACAGTGACCCCCCTCTCCACGGGTAATCGGGTAATAGCTACCAGATGCCTGGCAGCTGACGTCACTCTGCAGGGCCGAGAGGGTCGTGGGACTCTGGGGAGACTTGGAAATTCTTGAATCAGAATCAACATTCCAGAAGGAAATGGGGAAGGGGGGTGTCCTGGCCTGTTTGCCGTGCCTGGCACTGTGGCTTGGACAATATAGGGTGCTCTAGCTCTCTTTTAGGGTGTCATTTACCCTAGTCTCAGTGTCCATCCAAATAGCCTTCTTGGGATTGGATCTGGTTGTCTGGGAAGATGGCAAAGGACATTCAAGGGAGACACTACGGAGGACAGAATCTAGATCCCCCGGCAGATGTGCCCAGCCTCCAGGCTCCAGTGAGGCTGAGGACAGCTGTGCATGCAGCCCAGCATGCACTGTAACAACATAGACACAGTGTCAACAGGCTGGACACAGCTCAGCGGGTAGAATGCTTGCCTAGCATTCAGGAAGCCCTGGGCTCCATCCCCACATCCCATAAGACCAGGGGTGTACTGTGCCCTATAATCCCAGCGCTTGAGAAATAGGAGGATCAGATGTTCAAGGTCACCCTCAGTTCTGTAGTGAGTTCAAGGCCAACCTGGGCTAAATGAGACCCTGACACAGAAGGTGAATAAAAAGTTGACCATATCTGCAAGGAGAAAGATTCTCTTGAAACAAGTCAGTAAGGCACCCTAAACTCATCTCCTCTGTTTTCTTCTCCCGTCTTCAGTTCGGGGCGTTCTGATCTCTGCTAATGATCAAATAGGTCAAAGGCGCCCCCACCTCAGGGCCTTTGCAAATGCCACTATCCCTTCTTGGCTCACCTTTCCCCAGTCAGTAAGTAGATTCATTCTTTCTTTGTTCAATTATTTTTCCTCCCTAACTTTCTTTTTTCTTTTTTTCTTCCCAAAATCGGGGCTTTTCTGTGTAGTCCTAGCTGTCCTGGAACTCTGTAGAGATCCACCTGCCTCTGCCTCTGCCTCTGCCTGTGCCTCTGGAGTGCTGGGATTAAAGGCGTGCACCACCACCGCCAGCTTCTTCATAACCTTTCTAAATGGACACCACTGGTCACCTCCCCGAGACCAGTCTCCTCGCCTCATTGTAAATCTTCTCTAGCTCTACCATCTGACTCTCTGGCTCTGGGATGAGGTCTCCATAGGTTCAGCTGTCTGTGCTCGCTGCTCTCTGCTCAAAGCCTAGGACAGTGTGAAGCCCGGGTATAACTCAGGAAATAGCAAAAAGAACGATGCCAGTGAGTGATGCAGCCTGACCGATGGGAGCTCAGTCCCTGCATCCCACACACGGGAGAGAGCCACAAAGCCATCCTCTGGCCTCCACACATGCACACATTGGGACAGGCCCCACACCAATGTAATGATAAATACAAGTGTAAAAATACATATAAAAATAAAATCAATGAACTGCTAACTCGGCTTGACTGGTGTAACCTTAAGTGCTCTTCTGGGAAATACGCCCGGATACCAGAGCACTGTGGAAAGTCATTTGAAACAGCGGCAGAAAAGGCTCTGAGGCTTTCTCTGAGGGAGGGAAGTATGGCCTAGTGGTTAAGAGCTTGAGCTGAGAGTTGGTCATGCCTGAGAGCAAACTGCAGTTCTCACAAACGCAGAACCCCAGGAGAGCCATCTTCTCTAGGCTCTGGCCTAACCACTGGGCAAGCAAAGCAAAAGAGCTACTCACTTTCAGAGCCTTGCTAGTTGGTAAGTCATGGGACCCTGGCTTTATATTGCTGTGTGGGTACATGGGGCATGTGTGGGTCCCCTCCTTCTCCAGGCCTGGCCTCATCCTCTGTCACACTGATTTAGGGGCAAGGGGCAGTTGGCCCGCTGTCTCATTTCCTTCAGCAGAAGGCTGTGTGGAGGATGCAGGCCAGCTGAAAGTCTCCTCTGACTCCTTCTACCTCATCCTCCATGATCTCAGCAAAGATAGGGCACCAGGAAATCCCTGCAGCCTCACCTCTTCCCCTTCCTTCCTCCTGCTCCAGGTGCGCCCTGCCTTTCCAGGATGGGGGAGGTCACCATCTCCCCAGCCTGGGCTACTATGACATTCACCAGATTGACCCCTTGGGACACTCAGGAAGGTGGCCCCATCCTGCTCACTGGCACTTTTAGCCGTCTGTCCAGCTGGACGGCTCTTCAGAGAGCATCTCGGAGCCACTGGGCTCCTGAAGAACCAGAGGCCATCGGTGCAGCAGAGCTAGCCCGGACACCCACTGCTCTCCCGACTCCAAGGGACTCCTGTGACAAAATGTTCAATAGTCCCCAGAGATTGAGGCTGTTGTGGGGACACCGTGTCCCGGGGAACCAGAACAGGGTTTGATCTGGCATGCTAACACCATCCTGAGAACCTTTGAACACTTCAGGAGATGGGAGACAGAGTGTCTCAAATGTTTCTGTTTGTCGGTTCCAGGAGAAGCCTGATGTCAAAGGCATCCCTGGGACAAGCATGTGCCATAACAGCTTGGGTGGAGGCCTAGACGTTCAAAAGGCTTCTGAAGACCCTTCATCAGGGCCCTGGCCCTGCCTGAGGCGAATGTGTTCCTGGAGGTTGTTAGCCAGAGCCCAGACTCCAGGAGGTGGAGTCAAGCTCTCATCCTGACTTCCACTAGGTGGGCCAAACAGGCAAACTTTTCTGTCTTGATTTACAAGATGGGTTCTATCTCCAGGAGCTGCCTGAAGATGAGGGGACAGAGAGAGAGAGAGAGAAAGGAGAGAGAGAGAGAGAGAGAGAGAGAAAGGAGAGAGAGAGAGAGAGAGAGACAGAGACAGAGACACAGAGAGAGACAAAGACAGAGAGACAAAGAGAGAGAGAGAGACCAGGTATGCTCAGGGACAAGCAGAGAACAGTCACAGCCCAAGAGCAATCCCAGATGCTGCCAGGTGTGGTGGCACAGGTCTGTAAGCCCTGCCCTTGATTCATGTGCAGGAGGATCAAGAGTTTGAGCATAGCTGGACATCAGGGCACTCGCCTTTAATCCCAGTACTTGGCAGGGACAGGCAGATCTCTTTGAGTTCCAGGTTAGCCAGGGCTACATAGACCCTGTCTCAAAAAAAAAAGTTTGAACACAGCCTGTGCTACATGAGTCACCGCCTCATAAAGAAAAAGAAAGAAAAGTCCCAGATGTTAAACTCATGGCAGTGTGTGTCAGCTGCCTCTGGGACGAGCATCTCCCCACAGGGCCACGCCTGCTGTCCCCTGGCTCTCCCTAGAGTTTGTTCAGTCACTCACCTTCGGGGCCCCAGCGCAGAGCACCTTCGGCCCACTGCAGTCATGGTTCCCCTTGTCACCTCCTGCAGCCCGGGAACTGTCTCAGTCTGACTCTCCCGCTAAGAGTAAGCTGGAGCTACGGAGCTTAGTGTCGGACCCTAGGGGCAGGGCCAGACCTGAAGACCACGCCCCAGACACGCCCCCGGGCCGCTACGTTCCAACCAAAAACACACCCTCCTCTACTGGCTCTGATCTCGCTCCGCCTCCCCTCCCTGTCAATCACTGTCCCGACTGGAGAACTCGCCCCCTACCGAACACACCCCTCTGCAGCGTCTTGCCACCCCGCTCCAGCGAACCAATCAGCGTCTCTGAGTGGGAGGAGCCAAGTTACCGGTAAACCCTCAAGCCCGGAAAGCTCACAACTTCAAGGATCTGGCTGGCTCTCCTCGCCAATAAGATCCTAGCACCTTAAGTGCTGAACGAAGTCGAATTTTGGAGAGGGTAGCTGGAGAAGACAGCCTAAGGCAGCGAGAGATGGTGGAAAGTCTTAATTTTATTAATCATGAAAATAGCATTTCCAGGGTGTTATCTGGTGCTATTGGGCAGATTTACAAACTCTGTTGCCAGGGCTTGGAGATGGCTCAGCGGTTAAGAATATTTGTCAATTTGGCCCATACCTTTAATCCCCGCACTTGAAAAGAGGAGGTAGGTGGATCTCTGTGAGTTCGAGGCCAGCCTGGCTACAGAGCTTCTTCTAGGACAGTCAAGGCTACACAAAGAAACCCTGTGGTGAAAAATCAAAAACTAAAGCAAACCAAAACAACAACAAAGAATACTTGTTGTTCTTCTAGAAGACCCAGGTTCTGTTTCCAGGATCCACTTAGTGGCTCACAACCGACTGTAAACTCCAGACCCAGAGATCTGACGCCCTCTTCTGGCCTCCTTGGGCATTGCAAGCATATGGTACACAAACATACATGTAGGCAAAACATATACATAAAATAAAAATACATCTTTTTAAAAATTGCCCAGTGTGGTGGCACACACCTTTAATCCCAGCACTATGGAGGCAGAGGCAGGTGGATCTCTATGAGTTCAAGGTCAGCCTGGCCTTTGTAGCAAGTTCCAGGACAGCCAGGGCTATACTGTGAGACCTTGTCTAAACAAGCAAACGAAATTTTGTTGCCACTGAACTGGGGGTCTGAACCTAGCTGCACCTCCGCACAGGGATGCTGGATTTGGTCCCAGGGAAAGTCTGTCCAGAAAGGCCTCACACTGGCTCCAGGGTTACTTTTCGTTCAACACATCTGGTTTGTTTTGTTTGACCAAGGATGCTGAAGTTTTCAAAGCTGGAGTTGAAGGGTGTGAAGTCCACAACCCTGGGGATTAGAAGGTGACCACAAGTGTGTGAAAACCTAACCAGTGGAGAGAGGCAGAGCGCAAACCCTACATCTGTATGACTACCTTGACCGAGTCTCGGTTTCCTTATCCAAACCGTGTGGGGCTGTGTAGCCCAGGCTACCTTTGAGCTGGTGACCCTCCTGACTCAACCTCTAGAGCGCCGGGATTAAGGGCACCCACCACAACACTCAGCAACAGGAACTTTTAAAGTGCTCTGTGAGTGCACTCCGGAAGCAGAGGCAGGAGGATCTGAGTTCCAGAGCAGCCTGGTCTACATAGCGAGTTCCAGAACAGCCCAGACTAGAGACCCTGTCTCAAAAAGAGCAAATAAAACAAAAACAAACAAAGAAACAATCAATTAATAAAATGTTCAGTGAGTCATTGTTGATCTTATCACTATTTGTGCTTTTTTGGGGGGAGGGCAAGTGAACAAGCTACCCCATGCCAGTTCTCTCCCTCCACCATGCGGGTACTGGGGGTCAGACTTGTGTTGCCGCTTGGTAATATGCATCTTTACCTACCGAGCCACCTCACCCGTTATTTATTTATGTCTCTGCATAAGCTCAAATTACAGGGTGCTAGAAGCAAATCCACTGACAAGTGACTTTCTAGATCCTGCAGGGCTTGCCATGTTGGTTTCCAGAACTAAAGGTGAAGGGCTCTGGGCGTGGGATTCGGTGACTGGCCACAGTGCCCACCTGGCTGCCGAGTTCATGCAGGAGTTCGCTCTAGGCTCTGAGTTCAAACACAGCTTCCTTGCTGACAGGACCCATGTTAAGCCTGGCTGAGCAGACGACTTCCCCTCCCTGTATCCGTTTCCTTATCTGCTACAGAAACTGTGTATCTCTAGCGGGTTTTCTTTTGAGAATTAGTTACAAATGTTAACCAACAGTTCCTAGTCTGTGAGAAGCACTTGGACTTCCCATCGCCTGCCTGTTTATGCCCCGCCCCCGCCCCCCAACTCCACATAAAACCAAGGACCACCCTGAACTTCTGATCCTCTGGCTTCCAGCTCCCAAATGCCACCACACCAATTTATGTAGTGATGAGGATTGTGCTGTATATTTTTATGTCAGCTTGACCTGATCTAAAGTCATCTGAGCGAGGGAAACTCACTTAAGAAAATGATTCCTCTTATGGAGATGTTGAGCCGGGCAGTGGAGGCACAAATTTTTAATCCTGGCACTCAGGAGGCAGAGACAGGCAGATCTCACTGTGTTTAAGGTCATCCAACCAAATTCCAGGACAGCCAGGGCTTCACAGAGAAACCCTGTTCCCAAACAACAAAAACCTAAAACAAAACTAACTCCATAAATAAATAAAATGGGACTGAACACAAGCCTGCAGGGCATTTTCTTAATTAGTAATTGATGTGTAAGAGCCCTGCCCATTGTGAGTGGTGCCACACTCACACCTGGGCTGGTGGTCCTGGGTTCTGCAAACAGACTGGGAAAACATGAGGAGCAAGTCAGTAAGCAGCACCCTCCATGGCCTCCCCATCAGCTCCTGCCTCCAGGTTCCTGCCCTGTGTGAGTTCCTGTTCCTACTTCCTTTGATGATGAACAGCAATGTGGACGTGTAAGCCCAATAAACCCTTTCCTCCCCAGTTTGCTTTTTGGTTACGATGTTTCATCCCGGCATTAGACTGACTAAGGCAGGGATCAGCCACAGGGCTTCCTGTGTGCTAGGCGAGCACTCTCCCAAGTGATCGTTACACTAACCCTCTGGGTCACTTAAACACTTTATTTCTTTTTTAGCTTATTTTGTGTTTTGTTCATTTTGTTTTGAGACAGGGTTTCATTCTGTAGTTCAGGCTGACCTCTAACTCACAGCAATCCTCCGGTATCAGCTACCTCATTGCTGGGATTGCAGGATGTACCATTCCCTACACCCTAGCTTGTGTTGGAGCTGTAGCAGCTAGAGATGGCTACAAATCCAACAGAGCATGTCCTACCTTCCCTGCCCCTGTTGGCACCTACCTTTCCCGGTGCACATCCCCAGGAATCTGTTCCTCCTTTGTGTCTACTGTGGGGTCCTCAGGCTCCCTCATAGGGTCCACCTCTACTACTGAAGGTGTGGGTTCCACTTCTGGGGTGTCCTCCAGTGGGGCATGCGTTTCCTCCACTGCCTCATTGGCTGCCTCTAAACCGGGTGGGTCCGGCAGCCCTTGAGATGCCAGGTGGGACTCAAGGCTGACCTCTTGGGCCTTCTGGGCAGCCTGTTGCTTCTGAGCCTTCTTGATGTTAGAGCGAGGCATGGTACCCATGTGGCTGTACATGTCACTGGAACGAGCATAAGCAGGAGGACTCTTGGGGACTGTCACCATGTCATCCTGTGTGGCTTCAAAGGTGTCAGGCTCCAGATGAGAGCGGATACTAATGGAGGCTGAAGACCGTCTCAGAGAAAAGGACCGAGGGAGATTGGAAAGGCTCCCAAGACCTTTGAACTTGAAGAACTCTGGCAAGAGAGGAGGAGAGGAAAGAATTAATGACAATGTCAACAGGAATGTAGCGACAATAAAAATCAACACAGGCCCACCAAGTGAGGGTACAAAGAAAGTTCAGGATGTCAAGACCTGTTCCTCGCCCTACTCCTCTCTCTCTCTCTCTCTCTCTCTCTCTCTCTCTCTCTCTCTCTCTCCCTCTGCCCTTCCCCTCTGTTTTTGTTCTTGTTTTTCAAGGCAGGGTTTCTCTGTGTAGCTCTGGCTATTCTGGAACTTGCTTTGTAGACCAGGCTGGCCTTGAACTCACAGAGATCCACCTGTCTCTGCTTCTTGAGTGCTATGATTGATGGCATGTGCCACCACTGTTTGAGGATATAATTTTTTAATACAATTTTTTGTTGTTTGTTTTTTTTTTTTTTTTGAGACAGGGTTTCTCTGTGCATCAGTCCTGACTGTCCTGGAACTCACTATGTAGACAAGGCTGGCCTCAAACTCATAGAGATCCGCCTGCCTCTGCCTCCCAAGTGCTGGGATTAAAGGCGTGCGCCACCACTGCTCAGCTTTAACACATTAAAAAAAAAAAAGAAGAAAGAAATCTGAGGTTAACAGCACTGGTTGCTCTTCCAGAGGTCCTGAGTTCAATTCCCAGGCACCACATGGTGGCTCACAACCATCTGTAATGAGATCTGGCATCCTCCTCTGGCATGCAGGTGTACATGGAGGCAGAATGTTGTATACATGATAAATAAATCTTTTTAAAAAATAAATCTGTTTAAAAAAAATAAGACAGAGAAGGATAAAAGAAGACACCTGATGTTGTACCCGAACATATTCATGCACACACATGCAGACCTTTTAAATAATATGCTTCATGTGCTGTCTGGCATACACGGAAAGATATCAAAAATTGAGACAATGATGACCAAAAATGTTTCTCACTTTGTCAAACACAGTGTGTGAATTCTTAGCATATGAATAATATCCTGTTTTCCACTTAGTGAAAACTCCCATTTTCAGAGGAGTGAAATCCCATAGCATGTCCCAAAGCCTGGACCAGAGAGAGAGAATGAGAAGGAAAAAGAGAGACAGAGAGTTGGGTAAGGAGCGGTGTCCTCGGCAGCCTCTGGCACCTGGGTTGAGAGGAGTTGTGTGCATCAGCCAGCCGAGGAGTGCTGGCCTATCTGTGGGTGAGTGTTTTCGCCTCTCTGTGGGCTAAGCCCACGTTCCAAATTCCACAGGCAGGGCTCCGTGATAGCATCTTCCAGCAGGGTCAGAAGTGTATTCATCAGATTCTCCCTCCCTGCATCTACCACAGGCTGTGGGACTGTCCCTTCTCACAGTGTCACCTTCTGACTTCCGTAAGGCCTCCCGATGAGGTAAGCAAAAGGGGGAAACACTACCCTTCCATTTCCCTGGCCGACTCTGCACTCCCTGCATCATACACCCCTGACTGAATACAAGCAGCGTGCCCACATTTGACAGGGACAGGATCCGTGGCCCAGAGAGGGGACGGGGTTTGCCTACAGTCACACAGCACTCAGTAAGAATGGGACTGAGCCTGGGTGGAAGGAAGCTCAGGGCTCAGGACCTCAGAATTTTTTCCTGCCCATTCCCCCTGGTCCCAGTTCAGACAGTGCTGGCTCCTGCCCTGCTTCTAGAAAGGCGGACCTGGGACAGAGATTTCACTAGTATTTAGCAGACGGTTCATTGATTGTCTCCTTTCTCGGTATTACAGGTTTTGTTCGTTTTGTGTGTTTGTATGAGACAGTGTCCTCTATGTAACCTGGTCTGGTCTGCTCATGAGCCTCCTGCCTTTGTCTTCTGAGTGCTGGGATTACAGATGTGTGTGTGTCCATCTGTGAGATACATCCCAGAACACACACACACACACACACACACACACAGAGAGAGAGAGAGAGAGAGAGAGAGGAAGAGCGCTGGAAGGTCGGAGGTGTCAGGACACAGGAGAAGTTTGGGGCCCCGAAACGAATGGATCTGGAGAAATAAATAGCAGTGCATGGGTGTATTTCACTCAGAAAGCTGGCTGTAGTAGCTCCCAGCCTCACTGCTGGTGGGGACCTATGACAGCATCTGTAGTCCCCAGACCCACTAGCTCCCCAGAGATCTCCCTGAGATCTATGTTGAGCTGGGTTCCAGACATGATAGTACTCTATGTGGGTATGTGGGGGTCTCAAGGTCAGAGAGAGGCCAGGATGGCACAGAAGATGTAAATGCTGAGGGGCTGGTTGTAGCAAGAGGGAAGCAGAGGGATGGAAAGACAGACACAGACAGAGAGACAGATAGATACCCTGTACCACACCATGGGTGGGCAGTAACACTCTGGTGAGAGAAAGAGAGAGAGGGTGGGGGTAGACAGCGGTGAGAGCAGAGAGGCCAAGCTGAACGGACTGCAGGAAGGTAGATAGTCTGTACTCACTGAACTTTCTGCTGGTTTTCTTGGGCATCTCCGTCATGTTGGCGAGTTGTGCAAAGTCCCTGGCTTGCTAGCATGTGGCTACTCCAGGCTCAAGGCATATAGGTTGAAGGGCCTCCCCCACACCCCTTCCCCTTTCTCTTGCCCTCTCAACTTGCTTCCTCTGTGTATTTTTAAACCTAACGAAACTCCCACAGCCCCACCCTCCCACCCTCCCCACGGGGGCGGGGGCTGGAGCTGGGGCCTCCTCAGTCCAGCCCCTGAGGGCCTCCTCAGCCAGCAGCAGGGGCAGGGGGCACACCACAAACCCATGGGACCCAGAAGGCCAGAGAACAAACCGCAGGCTCTGGGAACAGAGCCCACTAGGCTGGGGGCCACAGGGGACCTGCCAACAGCTGTCAGGGGCCCAGCTCACAGGATGCCAGGCAAGGAGACAGGCCCAGGGTTGGGTAGTTTATACTGAGGCCCAGTACCTAGGAGATGGACTGGCAGTGATAGAGAAGAGAATGCTGGACGTGGGCTTGGGTCACCCAGGCCCAAATTCAACTTCTGATTGGCTACTTTGTCACAGTGTGATCACAGGGGAGAGATGATTCACCTGCTTGAGCTTCGTCATTTTCCTTTCGGTGAGCGGGTTTCTTCATGGTGTCCAGAACACCAGACAAAGCCAAGCATGAAGTCACCTACTGGGCATGATTGTCCCTGTCAAAGTTAGCAAAGACATGTGAGGACAGGTCTTCCATATCCTTTGGACAGAAATAGGGAAACTGAGGCACAGTGAGGCAAGGGGATTTCCACAGGTCACAGAGAGAGCTGGTGGCAAAGACAGGGTCATTAGGACCTTCCAATAGTATACAGGCTGGTGCCATACAAACACAAATGCGTGTGTGTATGTATGTGTGTGTATGTATATATGAGTGTGTGTATATGTGTATGTATATGAACATGTGTATATGAGTGTTGTATGAGCGTATATGAGTATGTGTCTGTGTGTACATGAGTGTATAAATATGTGTGTATATGAATGTATAAATATATGTGTGTGTATGTGTATCTGTGTGTCTGTGTGTTCTGTGCCCATACAGACAGACATAAGGAAATTAAATCCTATGTATAGCTATAGAGAAGGGCGGTAGCCCAAGTTGGAACTGGAGAGCCACAAGGTCTAGCCCACTTCTGAGTGACATTGCCTCTCTAGCCTTTGTGACAATAGGGACAGTGCACGATAGGCAGTCATCCTCCGGAGACTTCACTTCCCTCGCTCTTTCTTCTTCTATGCTTGGGAGGGAACTCTGTCCTTCACACACTAGGCAAGGGCGGCCTCACTGAGCCACACTCCCACCAGCCCAGAGTGGACATTTTTGCTGTTGCTTTGAGATATAAATCTGACATAGCCCGGTTGCCCTCCAATTGAAGATCTTTCTATCTCAGCCTCCAAGTCCTGGAATTACATGTGTGCAACCAGCCTGCCTGGCCCCATCTGTGTGAGATGCAGTCCAGGACAGCGGGTCCCACCCTGCATCCTCCATCAAAGTCTTGTCCCCAAAGTCAAGTCACTTGGGGCTGGAAGTTGCCAATCCAACAACATAGCCCTGTCAGCTGCAGGAAGAGAGGTCAGAGGTCAGTCTGATCCTTGATGGGGTGAAGAGGACCCCAAGGTCCTGAAAGAGAAAGAGACCCAGCCCTACAAGGTTCTGGCTGCAGGGTCCTATTTATGGAGGCCTACACGGACCTCTGCTCACCGGCCAAGGAGGAAATTTCTAGACCTTTCTTTCTTTCTTTCTTTCTTTCTTTCTTTCTTTCTTTCTTTCTTTCTTTCTTTCTCTCCCTCCCTCCCTCCTTCCCTCCCTCCCTCCCTCCCTCCCTCCCTTCCTTCCTTTTTGTTTTTTGTTTGTTTTGTTTTGCAAGACAGAGTTTCTCAGTAGCTATGGAGCCTGTTCTGGAACTCTCTCTGTAGACCAGGCTGACCTCGAACTCTCAGAGATCCCCTGCCTCTGCCTCCCGAGTGCTGGGATTAAAGGCATGTGCCACCACTGCCCAGCCACAGCTACTTTCTGTTGCTGTGACAAACACCACGACCAAGACACTTAGAAAAGTTTACTGGGATCTACCAGACAGTGGCAGCACACACCTTTAATCCCAGCAATCAGGAGGCAGAGGCAGGTGGATCTCTGTGAGTCCAGGGCCAGCCTGTGTACTATGTGACAACCAGGGGTGCACAGAGAAACCCTGTCTCGAAAAACAAAACAAACAAAAGTTTATTGGGACTCATGATTCCAGAGCAGACTTCTAGGGTGACCCCTTTCCTCTTCAAGTTACCATCAGGAGATAGGGAGGGGTCTACACCCCGGAAAGAGCTGAGGGTCTCCCAGTAGAAGGCAAAGTAATAGTCTCCTGGCTGCTTGCCTGGGAGACAGTTACAACCCAGGCTGTGACATCAGTTGGCCAAACCAGTGCTGGCTTTCTGGCCAAACCAGCTCTCCAACTGCTGTGTGTTACGCTTCTCTGGGACTCAGTTTCCTTACCTATGAAATGGGAGTCACAGAAACTACTGTTTCATTGGAGAGGTCTCTGGCCTGCACACGGTGGTCCTCAGCAAGCCCTGGCGCTGTGGCTGAAGAGTGGCCACATTGACAAGGAGTACAGCAGGCCAGGCCAGGCCAGCCAACAGCGGTGGGTAGGTAGGCCTGCGGTATGAGACCTGGGAAGCTGGATCTTGGAAGGTCTGTTGCCATGGCATAGATGCCTCAGCAGGGCCAGGCTTGCCATTGGCCCCGGCGCCAGGATAGTTGCTGGTGTCCCTGGGAATGAATGGGGCTCAGTGTGGTGAGGAAGCTCTGCTCAGAGCCCCCTTTGTGCTGCTTTAAGTGGCCGTTGGTAGTGTGGCGGGGAGACCTGCTGGCTGGCGGCTGTCCTGCTGTCCCTCCACAGCCTGTGCTGGAGGTCCAAGCAGGCAGCCCTCTGCTGCAGCCCTGACCACAGACCCTAGTGCCTTCCCTCCTCCAGAGTGAGGACTTTGGTCTAGGCTTGACCTGCACTGCCAGGCCACGCTTCTCTCCCTCCAATCCCTTAGTCCTTGGATTCCTTCCAGTCCCTCCAGTGAAGGACTCAGCTAACGCTGCCCCACTGCTGGAAAAGGAATGGGTCTTCCTGGTCCATACTGACCCTGCTCTGGGGCTATACTGTAGATGCTTCCTTAGTGCAGTCTGGTGAGTGACTCCCAGATACTAAAGGCAGTGTAAAACTGAAAAGAAAGAAAATGAAAGAAAAAGCAGCCAGTGGGAGTGCCACACACCTTTAACCCCACCCCTGGCACTCGAGAGGCAGAGGTAGGTGGATCTCTGTGAGTTTGAGGCCAGCCTGGTCTACAGAGTAAGTTTCAGGACAGCTAGAGCTACACAGAGAAACCCTGTCTCAAAAAAAAAAAAAAATCAAAGCGAAAAATCAGAATTAACAAAACCAAAAGCACTGTAGCAGGGACCTAGGTTTGAACCCCAGCTCCACAGCTCTTTGGTTGTGTGGCCCTAGCCAGGCTACTGGACCACCTGGATCCAGTCATAGCAGCCTCCTAAGAGACACTTAGGGAGACGATGTGTCAACACAAGGCCAGGCAGAGACAGCAAAACCAGTGCAAGCAGAACTTCCACAGTCGGATGGGGCCCTGGGTATCACACTGCTCTCTGTTCTGCATCCTCAACGAGTATACCCCAGCTTGCGGCTCCCACCTCACGAGGCTGCTTTCACGTCTCTCCTCAGACCCTTGCCCTATCCGAGCTTGGGAGAAGAAAACAGGGTCCAGGCATTTTAGGCCGTGTGCTATTGCTGTGAAGAGATGCCAGGACCAAAGCAATCCTTAAGAAAGAAAACATGTAGTTATGGGCTTGCCTACACTTTCCGAGGCTTAGTCTGTTATCATCATAGAAGGGAGCACGGCGGCGGGACCATGGCTGGCAAATGCACGGCACTAGAGCAGGAGCTGAGAGCTACGTTCTGATCTGTAGATGGAAAGAGACTGGGCCTGGCTTGGACTTTTGAAACCTCAAAGCCCACTCCCAGTAACACACTTCCTCCAACAAGGTCACGGCTGCCCAGCAAGGCCACACCTCCTAATCCTGCTAATCCTTTCAAACACTCTCTGGTGATTAAGCATTTATTATTCAAACCACTGCATCTGGTGGGAAAATCAAAATGGAGTTCGACTAGTGGCCATACCTTTAATCCCAGCCTTCTGGAGGCAGAGGCAGGTGGATCTCAGTGAATCCAAGGCCAGCCTGGAAAAGTACTTTACTACAGGCTCTTTATTATTTATTTATTTAGAGACAGGGTTTCTCTGAGGAGCAGTCCTGGCTGTCTTGAAACTCGCTTTGTAGACCAGACTGGCCTCAAACTCACAAAGATCTGCCTGCCCCTACCTCCCAAATGCTGGGATTAAAAATATTCACTACTACTGCCTGGCTTTTTTTTTTTGTTGTTGTTGTTGTTCTTGTTATCTAGCTCTGGCTGGCCTGGAACTCACTATGTAGATCAGGCTGGCCTCAAACTCAGAGATTCACCTGCCTCTGCTTCCTGAGTGCTCGGATTAAAGGTGTGTGTCACTATGTGTGGCTTTATTTTTTTGTTTTTTAAACAAGATCTCCTGAGTTCTAAAATGGACTTGAACTTGCTCTTTAGTCCAGACGAGCTCTGAACTTTCAACCTTCCTGTTTCAATGTCTTTAGTAGCTGGGATTCCAGCCCACCAGGCCTGGCTCCCTTAGTTGTTAAGTGGCCGCAGAAGGGACTCTCTTGGATTGTCATCACCCAGTCAGTCAGCACGTCTCCAGTGAGGTTGCGTCACATGCTGGGGCATGGTGGTTCTGGCAATCCATAGAAAGCAGGCAGTATTTGAAACCTGCAAATCAGAAGTCAAGATGGATTGGAAATGGCCAGCTTCTCCCACTGCCCTCCTGCATTTCCCAGTCATGAAGGGTCGAGGCTCTGGACCTGGGCAGTCTTCCAGAGCCCCTGACCATTCTTACATCCCCTGCGGAGGGCTGAGGGCCCTCCATTCTGAGGGGGAAGTGACTGGAAGACATTAGGGCTCTTGTTGGGGGCAGAGGTGACAACATCACAGGAAACTCTGCTGAAGCCTCTCTACCCACAGGATGTGACTTAGGGAGGGCTCATGACAAACAGGCACCAGCCTATAGCCTGAAAATCTGATAGCAGCACCCACACGAACCCATGACAGCCTTTCCCCTCGGTGCTACCGTTACCTACCACCATCTCCCATGATCACCAAGGCAAGTGAGACTGTACCCAAGTTTTGCCCTGGTTGGGATCTGGGATGTTGACATAAGCAACTGTTTTGAGTTTATGCCAAACTTACCTGTTTCAAAACCAGCTTGGCCTCTTAGGGCTGTGTGACCATGGCCTAGAAATCTCACCTCTGAGCGTCAGGGTCCTCGTGTACAGTGGAGGCAAGAGTAGGGGCCTCTGCCTACTACTGACAACAGAAATAACTCCCATACAGGAGCCACTTATTTTCTTTCTATAATTGTAATTACTGAAATTACTCTCTCACACACACCAGAATTTTCCCCCTCCCTACTTCTTGCTTTATGTAAGCCATGGAGCCACGAAGGAAGGCTCCTTGTCATTCCCTGACATGCGGCTCGATTTCCTGAAGCCCCGACGGGCCCTATGGAGTGCCTTGAAAGTCCTCCCTGGCAGGACCCTTCTCACGGAAGGTGTTCCTGGGACACCAGGGTCACCAAAACCATTCCTCCTCTGAGAAGCTTCAAGCCCAGCCAGTGCTGGATAAAACTGGAAAGCAATGCCGGTCATAGTGATGTCTGGAGACTGAAGCAAGGGGGTTGCCTAGAGTCTAAGGGTCAGCACAGACTACTCAGTGAGCACCAGACCAGCCAGGACTGTATAGCATGACCCCAAGTCAATCAAACAAAAGAAGAGGTAGAAGCAAACCGAAAGGCTTCCTGCAGCCAGCCCTGGGGAGTGGGGTGCTATGGGGAACCACAGCTCTGAAGGCAGGAGGGCTTGGGAAACTGGTGAACAGAAAGCAGCTTCCAGGGCCACAGCTCAGGAGGTAAAAGCTGGAAGGATCCTGAGTGTCACACTCAGAATTTCGAGACTGTAGAAGGAGACATAACAGACTTCAGAACGATCTGGAGCACGTTGGAGTGGGGCAGGTGGAGAAGCTAGGCTGGGTGAAGCAGGACTTGGGGTCCATCTTTGGGAGGAAGGGAGAAAACACTGCTTTGCTGGCTTGTGTTTGGAGTCTCCTGAGAACAAGAAGATGATGGTGGAGAAGGGTCGGACTGGGTGGGTCCTAGGGTAAACAGTAGCTACCAGCCTGCATAATAGCTAAAGCCAACCTTGCCACTGTGCGGGCTTGAGCAGACAACCTCCGGTTTCTTAGTTGCATTTTCTTCTATAAAATGGGTTAGTGAACCTTGGTCACAGGATTGGTTCAGGAGTTAATTGGAACGCCAGCCTCTCTCTCTGTCCTTCTGTGTGTGTGTCTCTGTCTCTCTCTCTGTGTCTGTCTCTCTGTGTGTCTCTGTCTCTGTCTCTCTGTTTTTTTCGAGACAGGGTTTCTCTGTAGCTTTGGAGCCTGTCCTGGAACTAGCTCTTGTAGACCAGGCTGGGCTCGAACTCACAGAGATCCACCTGCCTCTGCCTCCCAAATGCTGGGATTAAAGGTGTGTGCCACCACCACCCGGTTACCCCCAGCATTTTTAAAGCACACGGGAGTGCAGGAACAATGTTAACTGTTTTTGCGATGACCAAGCCAGGACAGACAAGTTCTGGCGCAGCTCCATGAAGGAGGACCTTGGGCCTCATCCCTGCCGCCCTGACAACACAAGATCCAGGGTATATAGGCCTGAGCGTTCCTCCCTCTCCGCCTTCAGTGTCGCCGCGCCCCCTGGCGGCCGTCAGTTGCCATGTCAACGGCGGGTGACTGAGACGACGGAAGGTGGCAGCGGGGGCAGTTCTCTCTTCCCAGGGACTCAGGCCTCTCCCTCGGCACTTCCCGCCTTCGCCTCACCGGGAGCACACTCAGCCCAGGAAGAAAGGGCATTCCGTGGCAACTGGCATGGGGGGGGTAAACTGAGGCACGCGGCAGGGCGCCGCAGGCAGGTGTCTAGTGCAGGGCCCCACCTCCAAGGGCAGAGGAGGGGCTGCTGGCAGTGACGCGCCGAGGGCGGACGCTGGACTGGAAGCGGGTGGGCGGGAGGCGGCGGCGGCAGGTGCGGCCACGGAGGGAGGGAGGAGGAGGGAGGGGGCGGGCAGAGGGGGGGAGGGGAGGCCAGGACGGGCACCTCCCCCTTTATAACGCGCCCTGTCCCGGGCTTTCGGGCCGCCTCTTCATCGGCTCTTCCCGTCTCGCCCCCTCGCCCGGCTGCCCCGGGCCGGGCTTGGCTAGGAAGCCCCCGCCCTCTCCCCTCCCCAGGCCTTCCTTCCCCCCCACCCGCCGCCCCGCGCAGCCCGGCGGAGGCGGCGCCGTCGGAGGAGGAGGAGCAGGGCACTGCGGCTGGCCCCGGATCGGGAGCCAGAGCGGCAGCAGCTTCGGCAGCAGCGCGGCCCGGGCCAATGCAGCGGGACGCACCGCCGCGAGCCCCAGCCCCAGCGCCACGGCTCCCTGCGCCCCCGATCGGAGCCGCCAACAGCATTGGCGGCGGAGGCGGAGGCGGGGGCAGTGGCGGCGGCGGAGGCTCCTCTGCAGCTCCGGCTCCCCCTGGCCTCTCGGGAACTACAAGTCCCAGGGGGCCAGGCGGCGGGCGGAGACCGGAAGAGGCGGGCTCCGCACCTCGAGGCCGGAAGTGGCCTTGGAGGCGGAAGTGGCGCGGCCGCGGAGGGGCCTGGAGTGTGGCGGGACCTGGAGCGGCGGGAGCTGCGACTGGAGGTGGCGGCGGTGCGCTGGAGGCGGCCATGGCCAAGCAGTACGACTCTGTGGAATGTCCGTTTTGCGATGAGGTCACCAAATACGAGAAACTTGCCAAGATCGGCCAAGGCACATTCGGGTAAGATTAGGCCGCGTGAAGCCGGGAGCTCAGGACCTATACTTTCCAGGGCAGACGTCGTAATGTCCGGGGCCCGGGTCGAGGTGGCCCGGAAGCTTCTATTTCCCTTATTGTTGCTTGGTCCCGCTAGGCCGCACCGCAGACCGTCCCAGCCTAACCGAGCGGACTAGCGGGGAGGAGCCTGAGGCCCGGGATGGGGGTGGGTAGGGTTCCCGAGAGGCGCTCAGAATGTGAGCGGAATCACTCCTGGGGGAGAAGCAGGGCCCGAGGGGCGAGCACCGAGGCTGGGAAAGAGGCGGAAAACACGAGTTGCGGAGTAGCGGCGTACCGGAACCCCAGGCCGCGCCCCGCCGTGTGTCTAGTCTCCTGCTGCCCCTCTTCGTGTGGGGGAGGGGCGGGCCCTGCGGAAATGCCTGATGGGCTCTCTTGGGTCTTTCTCTGTGCCTGCAGGGAAGTGTTTAAAGCCAAGCACCGTCAGACGGGCCAGAAGGTGGCTCTGAAGAAAGTGTTGATGGAGAATGAGAAGGAGGGGGTGAGTGGCCCACTGGGCACGCCTTCCAGACTGAGTCGGGTTTGCATAGACTGCAGCTCTAAAGGCTTTTGTGCTGATAATATGTTTATGCCTACTATTTTCTGATTTCCTTTGTAACAAGGAATTTAGCTTTCCACTCTCAGTTTTAAGTGACAGAGTTTGGCGGGGGCCAAGTGAGGGAGCCTAGACATTGCATGCAGTTGACTCTAAAAGTCAAGCGTTTAAAACACCTTTAGCTTAGCCTTTGCTTTTGTTTTGTGTGAAGAAACAATGCGTGCACAGGCCTTATGGCCACTAAGTTCAAGCTATGTTTTGAAAGAGCTGGCAGTGGCTCACGCCTTTAATCCCAGCACTTGGGAGGCAGAGGCAGGCGGATCTTTGTGAGTTGGAGGTCACCCTGGTCTACAGAGTGAGTTCCAAGACAGCTTCATAGCTACTGAGAAACACTGTCTTGGAGGAAAAAAAAGAGGAGGAGGAATGCGTGCTGTCCATTCCCAACCACTCAATTAGTAAAGAACCATTTTCAATTTATTTTCTGTGTAAGGGTGTTTTGTTTTTGTGCCTCTCTGTAACCACATGCTTGCCTCATGCCTGAGGCAGTCAGAAAGCTGTGTTGGATCCTTTGGGACTAGAGTTAAAAGGTTGTGAGTCACCATGTGGGTGCTGAGATTAAACCGGGGTCCTCTAGCCAGTGTTTCCTGTTTGTTTGTTTTTGAAACAGTTATTACATACGTTTTGTTTGATGAAGGATCTCTGCAAAACCCCATCTGTTATTGAACTCCCTGTGTGAACCAAACTGACCTCATACTTACAGAGATCCAGCTGCCTCTGCTGGGATAGAAGACATGGTCCATCAGCCTGTGTAGGACTCAGCCAGCCTTGATAAGCTTAGTAGGAACAGACCACCCCAAAAGAAGTTCTTTTTTTTTCTTTTTTTTTTTCTTTTTTTATTTTATTTTTTTTAAATATTTATTTATTTATTATGTATACAATATTCTGTCTGTGTGTATGCCTGCACGCCAGAAGAGGGCACCAGACCCCATTAGAGATGGTTGTGAGCCACCATGTGGTTGCTGGGAATCGAACTCAGGACCTTTGGAAGAGCAGGCAATGCTCTTATCCTCTGAGCCATCTCTCCAGCCCCCCAAAAGAAGTTCTTAACTTTCAACTATTATCACCTGTCAGAGTAGGACTCAGCCATCGATAAGTTTAATGGAGGCCTGAGTCTCCGTAGTTTACCCTGAAGCAATACCTGGTTGCAGGAAGAATCACAAACTGAGAGTACCCGAGCACCACCCAAGAACAGACCATCCAAAGGAAATGCCTAATGTTCTAACCGTCGTAGCTAGGATCATCTTCTAGCACACACCCATCACTTTTCACCAGGACACCCCCAGACAAATGTCAGCCAACCAGAGGTCCTGAACCTTAGAAATCCCTCACCCCCACCTTTGCTACTAGAAAAACCCAACTCTCGTTAACTGAGCTTGGGCTCTCGATCACTCCAATGCATTGGATACACGGACAGTCTGAGTTTGCAAACTTGGGTAGAATAAAGGCTCTTTGCTTTTATTTATATATGGGACTCAGTCTCCTAGTTAGTTTTTGGGGGATTTCACGGATCTCGGGGGTTCTTAACCATTCAGCTATCTCTAGTTCCAGAAAATTCTTCATCTTAACCCACGGATGTTAGTGACAAAGATGTTATCCCCATTTGGGTTGTCTAAAATAAATTCCTAGCCGGGCATGGATAGAGGCTTTATGATCATGATCCCAGCACTCAGGCTGAAGGACAAGGAACGTTTATAAACAAGTTGAAGGCCAGCCTGATCTAAGTGGTAAAATCTAGCAGCTCTATTCTCATTATTTCACTTTGTACTTTGCAGAGGTTGACTGCAGGTCTTTATATTGTGTATATGTGCGATATGTATATATGTACAGCAGTGTAACCTGGCTGGTCTTGAACTTGGCAATTCTGCTGTCTGACTCCTGGGTAATGGGATTGGATTACAGACAGGAACCATCATACAGAGACCATACTCTCACCTGCCTTTCAACCTCTGTTCCCTAGTGTGGACTCCCCGTTGACCAGTTCCTTGATATATTGCACAGTTTTGACCACTTCCTTTTCTTTCTCCACCCTAGTTCCCCATCACAGCCTTGCGGGAAATCAAGATTCTACAGCTCTTAAAACATGAGAATGTGGTCAACCTAATTGAGATCTGTCGAACCAAAGGTATGTTGTTTGGATCTTAGGAGCAGAGGAAGCCATGGATGGAAGGCTTTGTTTGCACCCCTGGAGTGGATGTGCTTACATTGCCTCCTCCCAACTCAGATTTACCACATGGCTTTCTCTTTTTTTTCCCATTGGGGTTGGTGCTTTTCATGGGCACTCATAGGTGTCTGGGGGCTGGAGGGTTGGGAGTTTCTGTGGAAAAGTGAAGTGGGCATAGGTCTTTAACTTTTCCCCGTCCATTCTGTGTCAGCCTCCCCTTATAACCGATGCAAGGGCAGTATCTATCTGGTGTTCGACTTTTGTGAGCATGACCTTGCTGGGCTGCTGAGCAACGTCTTAGTCAAGTTCACGCTGTCTGAGATCAAGAGGGTGATGCAGATGCTGCTGAACGGCCTCTACTACATCCACAGGAACAAGGTTGGGCTGTGGGGGTAGGCTGGGGTTGCCCCTGTGCTCTTAACTGCTTGTGGATGGTGCTGACGGGCTCTCCTGTTTCTCCCTGCAGATCCTGCACAGAGATATGAAGGCTGCCAATGTGCTCATCACCCGGGATGGGGTCCTGAAATTGGCAGATTTTGGGCTGGCCCGTGCATTCAGCCTAGCCAAGAACAGCCAGCCCAACCGCTATACCAACCGAGTGGTGACTTTGTGGTACCGACCCCCGGAGCTGTTGCTCGGTGAGGACTCTCGAGCGGGCAGAGGGGGGCAGGGGTTGGGTACCTACCTGGCCACAGCCTCTATTGCCAGGGCCCCCTGAGTCATAAGTCCTGGGACATTGAGTCAGGCTTAAAGGACCCCTCTGGTCTTCTTTTCAGGAGAGCGGGACTACGGCCCGCCCATTGACCTGTGGGGTGCAGGGTGCATCATGGCAGAGATGTGGACTCGCAGCCCTATCATGCAGGGCAACACGGAGCAGCACCAGCTTGCCCTCATCAGCCAGCTCTGTGGCTCCATCACCCCGGAGGTACGTAGCCAGGCTGTGGTCCTAGGAGTGCAGGGTTCCAGGTCCCTCTGGCCAGTGGTGGAGAGTGAAGTCCTTTGTGGAAAAGAGGCTGGTTGCTGGAGGACCTGCTGTTCAGACCTCATGGGCCTGTTCTATGGGCTTGTCATGTTCATTTCCTGTTGCTGCCACAGTACCAGGCAACAAAAGTGGAAAGATTTGCTTTTGTTCAGGAACTTTAGCCCATGGTTCGTAGCCTTTTTTTGCTGCTGAGATGCTGCTAAATGTCATGGCATAGAGGTCACGGAAGAGCAGAGGTGTGGTCATGGCAATGAGGAAGCAGGAGAGCAGGGACCAGTGCAGTAGCAAACTGGGTTAACACCAAACGATAACCGGCGAGCCTCGGGGCGTTTTCCCCATTTGGCTTCCACCTCCCTGAAGTTTGCACCACCAGCTCGGGGTCAAGCCTTCAGAGGCAGTTTGAAGCTTTTCTTGTTGGACAGGAATGTGCCTAGCAGGGGCCGTCGCATTTATTCCAGGTGACTTGTATAAGTGCTCAGATCCTAGGAGTGTGTCACGTCTGGTTTGACAACTGTTTTCATCTTGAAGGCACCTGATTCTTCGTTGGGGGGTGGCAGGCAGGGAGCGTGTGGAAGAAGTTGTTTCAGCAAATCCATACCTCTGGCGTTTTAGATGATCATTCTTACTCCAACTCCGTTCTCTCCTCGACACCTCTCAGGTGTGGCCGAACGTGGACAAGTATGAACTCTTTGAGAAGTTGGAACTGGTCAAGGGCCAGAAGCGGAAGGTGAAGGACCGCCTGAAGGCCTATGTGCGCGACCCCTATGCTCTGGACCTCATTGACAAGCTTCTGGTGCTGGACCCTGCACAGCGGATTGACAGTGATGATGCCCTCAACCACGACTTCTTCTGGTCGGACCCCATGCCCTCGGACCTGAAGGGCATGCTCTCTACCCACCTGACGTCTATGTTTGAGTATCTGGCACCACCACGACGGAAGGGCAGCCAGATCACCCAGCAGTCTACGAACCAGAGCCGAAATCCAGCTACTACCAACCAGACAGAATTTGAGCGTGTCTTCTGAGGCGGGCGCTAGTGTGTTTAGGTTGGTGGTGAATTAGGACTTAACATGGGACATGTGACATGATGGGACGTTTGAGATTTTTCTCCTCCGGTATTTACTGCTCACCGTTGGCACTGGGAACAGCTGCCTGAGTGGACCGGAGTGGAGCATTGGCCTTGAGACCTGGAGGGTGCCAGGACCCAGCTTCTGCTCGTGCCTCTCTGGAGGGTCTCAGCATGGACAGGAAGTGAGGTGGGAGAGGCTTACCCACTGTGACTTTCTAAGAACTTCTTTCTTGCACGATGGGAGGAGGACACAGGCTGCTCACCATTCCCAGCCCTGCCTGGGGATGAGAAATTTGAGGGACAGAGGCACCTCAGAAATGGGCTAGTTTTAGCACAGACCTCAGGAGCATGGGGCTGCTGAGAACTATTAGTTTCTTCAAAAGGAGAATTTTATTGTGTGTTCAGTTCAGAGACATTCCTGGATGCAGTTTGATTGGTTAAGATTAAAATTTGATTTTTTTTTTTCACTGAGGCTGTATTTTCTGCATTTAGGTCCTCAGCTCTTGTCCCAGGACACTGTCAGTCTTGATTCTGTAGATCATTCTTGTTCTCCCCTCCTGAGTACCTCCCACCCCCCCCAGAAGGCAGATCCTTAGTGCCCCATTGTCTCATGAGCTACAGTGATTGTGAGCAGCTGGGCTGGGGCTGCCTTGACTCATGAACGGGACACTGCAGACTTAAAACCCTGGAGTGACAGGGGAGTGACGCTGCTGCAGGGCTTGTTTCATGTCTGGGGACACGGGAAGGCTGACCTTCGTCTCCCTGGAACTCATGCTCCAGTAGGTTCAAACTACTCTAGAGTAGGTTCTAGTTTTAAAAAGTGAATTGCTGGGGAGATGGCTCAGTCAGTGGAGCCATCAAGTGTGAGAGCCCGAGTTAGACCCAGCACCTCCTACATGAAACACCCTTCTTACCAATGACCCAAGCCCTAAGGGTGGGAGAGCGTCTGCGGCTTGCTGGCCAGTCAGGCTGAGTCGGGAATCTCCAGGTTCAGTGAGAGACTCTTCAAAACAAAAACAGTTGAGGAGGTTACCTGTCAGCCTCCGGTCTCTACACACCAGCACACACATGTAAACATTGCACACACACCCACAAGCTTCAGTGTGAACATACGTATCCACTATACACACATGTCCCCAAAATGTAGAATGCGAGGAAGTATCAAGCCACGGGGTGGAAGCAGAAGCCTTAGGCTGGTGAGGCTGGAGCAGACAATGGCCAGGGCCACAGCCTTCTGAGCTCTTGTAGGTGTTTGGCTCTCTCCACCCATGTGTCTATTTCCTCATTTGCTTAATGTTTTTCCTACATGGTAAAGCAGAAAGCAGGCCTTAATTCTGAGCTGGGCTGTTGAAATAGCTCATGCCCTGAGTTGTTGCTCAGCAACCCACGCGGTGGAAGAACTGATTCCCGCAGTCTGCAGGTTGTCTCTGACCTTCAGGTAATGATGGACACACAACATACGCACACATGGAAGTTTTTATCCCTGAAGCAGGTGGCTCCAAGCTTTCCCCTTCTCCCTAGGGAGGAGCTGGGCCTGCTCCATCATCCAACCCTGATGTCCCATGTGATATGGGTGTTATTGTCTGTGGAGGGAGATGTGGGTCTTTCCAGCTCTTAGGCTGTACCAGCCCTGTGTGCTAGTGTGGCACATACAAGACTGAGTTAGGGAAGCACTGGGAAAGTCCTGGAATTACAAGGCCTCTTCTCTAGTGGTCAAGGTTGCTCATTTTCATGCTCCACCTGCATTCCCTTGTCTTGCTCCATTAATCTCTGCCAAGGAGGACAAGAGCCAAATGGATCCTACAAGAGGAGGTGGGACAAGGAGGGCTAACAGAGGCCTGGTGGAGCCAGTCTCATCTGGGCAGGAAGGCCAACCCCAGCACTTGGACTTCTCCCAGATATCCCTCTCCCAGCCTACCGCCCCTACTGCTCACCTTTAACCTCCACATAGTTGTTATTTAACCCACAAGAGGAGTCCAGCTCAACCTGTAGTGGAAACACCAACTAGGACAGCCCAAGAAGGTCACTGGGCTGAGCTCAGGATGGAGGCAGGAACCTATCCCTGGTGGAGAGACTAAGAGGCCTCGGGAATCTCCCAGAAGGACCTGCAGTCCCACTACAGCTGGGTAGAGCTGGCTCGGCCAGAGGCACCTCTGTTTGTGAGTCACCTGGAACAGGGAACGGAGTGATGAAAACTGCCAGATGCCTGCCCGTGCCCTGGCCTGTAGCTGAGAAGAGGTGGGAAGTGACCATGGCGTGGAAAGGTCCACCCAGGAGTGCCCATGCCCATGAAGCTAAAACCGCTTCCTTCCAGGTAGGAGATCCCAGGAACCTCCTTGTGGTTGCCTTGTCTTGCTTGCTTGTGGATAAATAGGCCTCCAGGCTGGAGGATAGTAATCACTGCAGCCAAGTCACCAGGCACGCTCTCCTAAACCCATGTTGTTAGGAAACCTGCTCACTGCAGAGCTTGTCTCTCTCCAGGGATCCTCAGGGCCTTGGGAGCTGACTAGTAACACCTGTTTTAAGACACCCAAGGCCAGATCCCGGCTCAACAGGTGACTGCTGTGACCTAACAGCACAGAGCAGGTGGGGCAGGAGTCGGGTAGGGCCTGGGGTGGAGCCTGGTTGACTCCCTGTAAAAGACTAAGTCCTTGCTGCTTTAGGCCCTGTCATCTTCCCCGGGAAATGGGGCTCAGAACAGAAACAATCATGTGGGCTAAATGAGACACACACACTCATCCAGAGCAGTGCTGGGTCTAGAAAGCTTGCAGCCAGGCGGTGGTGGCGCACACCTTTAATCCCAGCACTCGGGAGGCAGAGGCAGGCGGATCTCTGTGAGTTCGAGGCCAGCCTGGTCTATAGAGGGAGTTCCAGGACAGCCAGGGCTACACAGAGAAACCCTGTCTCAAAAAACAAAAACAAGCCGGGCGGTGGTGGCACATGCCTTTAATCCCAGCACTCAGGAGGCAGAGGCAGGTGGATCTCTGTGAGTTCGAGACCAGCCTGGTCTACAAGAGCTAGCTCCAGGACAGGCTCTAAAGCTGCAGAGATACCCTGTCTCGAAAAACAAACAAACAAACAAACAAACAAAAAAAAAAACCAAAGTGCAGGGTAAACTGACTGAACAAGCCACACTACAGCTTCCACAAGGTTCTTCTCTCTTGTTTGTTTGCTTCTGTTTGGTTTGGTTTGCCTTTTAGTTTTTCTTTTAAATTAGGTTTCTAATTCTGCAAGAGCAGAGGGCAGATGTGAGGGCTCTGGAAGATAAATGGGATTGGAAAGAATGATGAAAAATCCACAAAGAATCAATAAAAGTTAAAAAAAATGGGGCGGGCCAGGGATTCAGGGATGGTGCTTTGCTTCCCCTGCTCACCCCCCTCACCACCCCGGAACTCACTCACTCTGCCAACCAGGCTGGCCTCGAACTCAGAGATGGGCCTGCCTCTGCCTCCCTAGTGCTGTGGGGTTAAGTTGTCTTCAGGTACTGGAACTGCTGAATCATCTCCCTTGGCCCAGAGAAGTATTTCTTTTGAAATGGCAATACAACAACATGTTTCAAAATCCCAAAGGTACAAAAGGTTGATATCAAAGGGAGCAAATGCCTTGTAGTGTCACCTTTGAATGTTCCAGGGCAGAAGGACAGACCAATGCAATGCGAAGACCCCACAATCCATCATTTCCTGTGTGAGTTTGGGCCAGTACCTCTTGTACCTCAGTTTGCAGCTCTGTGTAGTGAGGATGATCGCCATGCTGTCTGGGCTGCTGAAGGATTAAGCCATTGGTGCCTAGTGATCGCTGAGAGGGACCATCAGCAAAAGAGGCCTGGGGGATGGTACAAGTCAGGAGGATGCAGAGCTTGGAGTTTATCCTAAGGGCTGTGACCCTACAAGAACTGAACTACCCTGAGAATGACAACTTTCGGGGGGCAGAGGACAGGCAGCAAGAGGACTGTCAGATAAACCTGGGAGGGAAAGGATGGACTCTGGAGTCTTTGAGGGAGTAGGGAGCCTGGAGATGGGTGGGGCTTGGCATAGGAACCCAGGGTGAGACCTGGCTGTGGCTCTGAGTGGCTCCACAGAGAGAGGCTTTTTCAGCTGGGTTGGCCTGGGCCAGTTTGCACATGCTTCTGCAACTCCAGAAGGCAGCGGCCATGAGTATGGCCAGTTTAAGGTACTGCGGCTATTGTGGGTAAGAGGCCAGGAGGCTGATGGACAGTCGTCTGTGGCATGGTGAAGTTATCACAGACCTGGGACATAGGATACCAGTGTGGCAGAGAGGCCTGGGTGAGGCCAGCAAAGTGGACCTTAGGACAGGAAGGAGAGCAGGTGGCCGCAAGCCCTGAGAAAAGGGGGCTTCATGTGGCATATTTACTCATGTCACCTGCTCTGTGAGATGAGGCACAAAGGGTTCTGAGATGTGCCAGTTGTCTCCTCCAGTTGTTCTAGAAGGCCTGATTGCAGGACCAATGGAAGTCTATTTTTCAGTTAATGGTTGCTGAGGGGGTGAGACTGTTTCTTCAGCCCTGCAGCCACGGCTCCTGGAACATCATGTTCCCGTAAATAACCTTAGTTAAGCTCTCTGGTCACTAAAATAAATAAATAAATACATAAATGAAAATGTAAGGATGTGAGGCTGGAGAGACGGCTCACTGGTTGAGAGCGCTGGCTGCTCTTTCAGAGGCCCTGGGTTTGAGTCACAGGACCCACATGCAGCCTGCAATCATTTGTGACTACAGGAGAGTTCCCTCTTCTGACTTCCTTGGGCACCAGGTACATGTGCAGTACATAGACATACATGCAGGCAAAACAGCCATACACATAAAATAATAATTCAAAAAATTAAAGAGATGAGAGTAGAAGGGGCTTAGGTTGGAAGAGGAGGTGGAGAATGGGGAGTTAGGGACAAGAGAGGATAAAGGGGATGATAAAATACATTATATACATGTTTGGAGATGTCATGATGAAACCCATTATGTATAATTAACATGATAATAAAAGGCTTGTTTTTGATTTAAAGGCCCCTTTGCCCTCCTCTGAAACAAACTGGGTCAGGTGTGGAGCCTCCCTATCATCTAAGTATTGGAGATGGAGGCCAGCCTGAGCTACATGGGACCCCGTCTCATAACAAAACAATAGCAAACCAGTTAACTCCTGGCCATGGCAAAGTTAGGCTCTGACCCTTAGAGGGGGGCCTGCCAGTGGAGCTTTTAAGGATGGGGTCTCTGTAGGTCATTGGTGTAGATGTTGGAACACTTCGGAATGCTAGGCTTCTGTCCTTGTGCTTTGTAGCAGCCCAGGTGTAGAGACCCCGGTGAGGAAGGGATGGCTGGACCTCCTCCCGTAGACCTCATCCTGCTGTGGAGGAAACTGATCAGAGACAGGGCTACTTTTCCTAGAGTCCCACAGCAAGCCCAGGAACTCCAGGGAGAGCCCGGGGAGCAGACAGGTAGATGGTGGGAGGAGCGAGTCTGTGTTCTGGGTGTGCATTAATGTCTCTGAGCCTCAACTTTTCCCCCTATAGCATGAGGATAGTCTCTAGCTCACAGGAGGTTCTGAGGCGGCTGATGTCAACCACGGGGTAAGGGCCAGCACTGTGCCGTGAGGATGCGAGGAGGCCACTGGAGTGAGTGGACTGGTTCCGCCTCCCGTTGGGCACAACAACACAGTATGTTGGACTTAGCCATTGTACTTTTTAGTCTTAGGTTTGCTCACATGTGGCAGAAATAGGGACAGTAAGTAATGCCATTACGTCATTGCATGGGACAGCAAAATCTAGGAAATGGCCTTCACGTCAGCCCACAGGAAACTAGTTAAGGATGCAGGTGTTTGCACACCTGGAGTATTCCACAGCTCAGAAAACCAATCAGCCACAGGGACATTTTCATACATGTGCAGTCCGGAAGAAAGGCCTGATTGAAAGCCTTGTGGATGGGCTAGCATGATGGCTCAGTGGTTGAGGCTATTTTCCCCAAGCCGAAAAACCCGAGTTTGATCCCCAGGTCCCACAGGGTGGAAGGAGGGAGCCACCTCCTGCAAGTTCTCTGACCTCCACAGACATATGACATGCAAGTGTGTGTGCCAACCCTAGCACCAGGGAGGAGAAGGTACAGGAAGCTGTATGGTATGGAGTCGCCTGCACAGGGTTACTGGCTGGCTGTGAACCTGAAGTTAAAGGCTGGGGATAAAGCTCAGTTGGCGGTGGGCTTGCCTAGTGTGCACAGAGCCTCGGGGGCATGAGCTCTAGCACTGGGTAAACTGGATATGAGAGTGGTGCATGCCTGTGAACACAGCACTTTCTAGGTGGAAGAGGAGGAACGGAGTTCAAGGGCAGCTTTAATACATGGAGACTTATAGGCCGGTATGGGATATATGAGACCTATCCCAAAATAATAAACAAATGGAAAGTCACAAAACCACCCTTGGGGACTTGCCGAGTATATACAGGTCCAAGGCAGAGGGGACATGCTCAAGGCCCAGGCGTACCACTTATAATTCCCTGTTACAACTGGAATAATCCTGGGAAGTTTAGATCCACGGAATTGCCAGCGCTTTGTCCTCCATGTCTGTATTTCTGTTTCCAGTTAGAGCTGGTGTCTACAGTGCAGATGCTCTAATGCTTTAATCCCAGCTTTGTCATGGCAAACACAATAGAAACCGGGGCTGGAGAGATGACTCGGCAGCTAAGAGCACCGGCTGCTCTTCCGGAGGACCTGGGTTTGATAACCACCTGGAATTCCAGTCCAGGGATCTGCTTCCCCGCACGGCCACTTTCCGCCCTCTGCTGGTACTCTACAGAGGTGCTGCACAGACACAAGTACAGGCCAAACACCTGCACGAAATAAAAAGTGAGCTAAGCGATAAAGGAAGAAGTTGAGCATAGTGGCATACGACTTAGAAAACTGAGGCAGGAGAATTAGAGTTAGAGGCAAGCCTGGGCTACAGAGGGAGTTTCAGTCCACTGTAGACTATCTAGTGAGACCCTGTCATAAACAAACAACAACAGCAACAAACAGACAAAATAACAGTCGACCAAACAAAACAAGAGGGGAAGGAAATTCACTAAGCAGGATTTGTAGACGAGCAGGGAGCAAGGCTTCCCACCTCACCCCACAGAAGACATCCGTCCTCCCTTGGGTGCTGCAAACTTCTCTGTTGTTTTTGTTTTGTTTTGTTTTTTTGAGACAGTGTTTCTCAGTAGCTTTGGAGCCTGTCCTGGAACTCGCTCTGTAGACCAGGCTGGCCTCAAACTCACAGAAATCCTGCCTCTGCCTCTTGAGTACAGTGCTGGGATTAAAGGTGTGTGCTACCACCTGGCTTTTAATTATTTATTTATTTATTTTTCTTTTTTAGTGTATTGATGTCTGTCCTGGAACTCTGTAGAGCAATCTGTCCTCAAACTCAGAGATCCACCTGTCTCTGCCTCCCCAGTGCTGGGATTAAAGGCGTACACCACCACCACTCAGCTGGAGCTCCGCCTCTTAATCACATTTCCCAAGGCACAAAGTGCTTTTTTTTTGGGGGGGGGGGTTCAAGACAGGATTTCTCTCACTGAGATCCACCCGTCTCTGTGTCTGGAATTCTGGGATTCAAGGTGTGTGTTACCACTGCTTGGCTGAGACTTTTTATTCAAACAACCAAATAACCCCTTGGAGGATTGAGCAGTGCATGAGGCTCTGGATTAGATCCCATGGGGTGTAAAACCAGGTGTGGTGCTACAGGCCTGGCAGCCCAGTACTGGAATCTCAGCCCCTGGAAAGTGGAGGCAGAAGGATCAAGAGTTTATAGTTATCTTTTGCTGCATGGAGAATTTGAAACTAGCCTGGCCCAGCTATGGTGTCTCAAGTCCACCGGAGTTATAGACTGAAACCCATAGAAAAAAGCATAGAGAGGAAAAGTGGACCAATAACTTCAACACTAATCCAGCACTCGGGAGGCCAGTGCAAACTGATCTCTGTGAGGCTGAGG
Source organism: Arvicola amphibius (assembly GCF_903992535.2). NCBI lineage: Eukaryota > Metazoa > Chordata > Mammalia > Rodentia > Cricetidae > Arvicola > Arvicola amphibius. Next base: position 50,653,181 of record NC_052053.1, on the reverse strand, counting down.
CCAGCAGCATGTACAGAGAGCCAAGTCCAGACTCCTCCCCAAACATCCTTGTTTATTTAACAAGAGACAATCTCTGCCCAATATAGGAAAGTGGAAGGTATTGAAAACCCATCGCCGTTCAAAGGGCAGCTTTCTCTCCAGTGCCTTCCACAAACGGAGAGGGGCCTCCTTACCCACAGTTAGGTGAAATTACTGTCTCTTCCCCAATTGCGCTCAAATTCACTCTTCATTGTGAGGGAGTTTACCAACTGCTAATCCGATCATTCTCCACTCCTTGAAGCCATTTTAATTTTAGCCAGCAGAATTTACTTTTTTTTTTTAAATCTTTGCCTGCTTGCCTGCCTGTGCACTACAGTGTATGCCTGCGTGTCTGGTGATTTTGGAGGCCAGAAGTGGGCGTCGGATCCCCAGCTGTGAACCGCAGTGTGGGTCCTGGGACTTGAGCCTTGACTTAACTCAAATCTTGGGACTCTGGAAAAGCAGTCAGTGCTCTTAGCCACTCCAGCCCTAATACACATTCTATACAGGGCTCCAAGGCCCTGCAGGACGGAGCATCCAGTTAGCCACGGTCCCCTTCTTAGCCTGGGGATCCCCCTGCACCCCGCAAGCTTCGGCAGGGGTGTCATTCCTCCCGGAAGTCTTCCTAGCTTTCTCAGAGTGCCTTAAGCCTCACATCCCCTCCCCAGAGGTGTCAGATTCCTGACCGCAAAGGCCACACTGTGCCTGAGACGGGACATTTCGGTGCTGGGAACTGATGACCACCGGCGTCTGCCAACTGTGTAATTCTATCCCAGCTCAGAGTTAGGTTGGCTTGGAGCAGGGGCTGAGGGCTGCTGGCTGGGAGCGGCTATTTTGGGATATGTAGCAAAGTCCTTAAGACCTGCGCATAGAACTTTGGAGGATGGCGACGAAAAGAGCACGCAGTACCTTTAAGGTCGCCTTCTACGCACCTCCCCCCCCACCCTCCCAAGCGGTGCGCCCCTCAGAAGCATGGCGAAAGCGGCGCACTGCCGGGCGATCTGCCCCTCACAAATATGGCCGCATAAGGCACCGATTCTCATTGGTCAGGAGACCCTGAGAATCTCTGATTGGTGGACCTCAGAGGCGCGTCAGGGCTGGGGCTGGGCGGGGCGGGGCGAAGCGGGGCGGCACCGGCCCAGGCCTAGCTTGCATTGGCATCGGGATTATGTCGCGGGCGCGGAGCCACCTGCGCTCGGCTCTGTCCCTGGCAGCTGTTTCTGCGCGTGGTGCAACGACCGAGGGCGCGGCGCGGCGGTGGTTGAGTGCGTGGCCCGCGCCACAGGAACCCGGCATGGAGTATCAGGTTTTTGACCCGCGGTGGGGCGAACGGTCGCATACTGACACGTGGGCTAGACCCGAGCCGCGTTCCGCGCTCCGCCAGCTGCTGGGGGCATCCGAGCTTGAAGTTGCGGGGTTCGGGAGGCGGTGACATCCTGGAGTCTAGGGGAGGTGACGGGGACCAGAAAGTTAGGTTCAGGTGGCCGGATGTGGGAATTCTGTGTCGCGCATTGCAGAGGGAAGGGGTGCTGGTGATTACACCGGGACTACCGGAGTCTAAATTGAGTTTTAGAAGTTCCAGTGACCACAGAGTCTGCACTGGCGGTGCGAGATGCGGGGGGAAGGGAGGAGTTCTGCAGTCCAGAGTGGAAATACCCAGGAGGATCTGGAGTTGAAGTCTCCAGGACTCGAAGACTGGGAATCCAGGTGTTCAGAACTGGCTGGCGGACAGGCAGGAAAAGAGGCAATACAGAGAGACCCAAGAGGTGGAAAACAGAAAATGTCTGTAGATTGCTGTGCCAGGGGTCAGTTGTCAGTGATCAGAACTTGATGTTAGCCAGGCAGGTGGCATCGGTTTGAGAGAACTGAGGCTTGGTTCGAGAGAACTGAGGCTTCTAGCCAAGCCGTGAGGCTAAGAGGGCCGGCCACTCGGTCTGATGCCTGAGGGGACCTACCTAAGCACAGGCTTCTCAGAATAATGCCTGAGGGGAACTACCTAAGCACAAGCTTCTCAGGATGTAGATGTAATAATCGAAACATACACATGACTGGATTCAAATCTTCATACTGCTCATTTAGACCTCCCCATTTATTTTCTGTCCCCACTCCCATCCTCCAAAGCCATCTCTCCAGAGGCTATACCCACCTCCAGTTCTGCCTGGTGACCTAGACACATCTTCCCTCCCTTGGTACCTCCTCTTTCAGATCTAATTGCTTTCGTCATCTTGTCTCGGGGTTAGAAGGTGGAACTCCAGAGTCTTACGGAATTCCAAGTCTCTAGATGTCCGTGGTCCTTGCTCCAGCCCAGCCGATGTCCAGTGTAGTGGTAGAATGAATAAGGGCAGAGGCCCAGGGGGGTATGAGAGTGAAGGCTGAGGGGATAGAGGCTTGGGAAGGCAGCCCAGGAAATGAAGGTCCGTTAATCTTGCCAGCTTTACCTGGCACTCCTTGGGTGGGGCCAGCCTGCCCCAGGCTCCTGCCTTTGCCAGAACTGGAAACATGCCCAGGTTCTCTCCCTACCAAGTAAGTGTAGACCAAGGCAATGGGGCTGGTGTAACAGGCTTATCGCCCTGGCTTTGCCGCTGGTGGGCTGATCACCTTTGTCGTTAAGGACCCTCACTGAACTACGACTATGGTTGCCAGGATGCCGTGCGTATGCTCAACACTCTGCAGACCAATGCCAGCTACCTGGAGCAAGTAAAACGTCAACGGAGTGACCCTCAGGCGCAGCTGGAAGCCATGGAGGTGTACCTGGCTCGGAGTGGGCTGCAGGTAAGGTAGTAGATTCTATGACACTTCTACCCCATCGCTTGGCAGCCCTGTGACTGAGGCAGGGACCTTTCTGTCTGTTGTAGGTGGAGGACTTGAACCAGCTAAACATTATCCACGTCACGGGGACCAAAGGAAAGGTAAGGAAAGTAACCCAAGAGGAGTCCATGTGGCGGACTGGTGCCCGTCCACAAGTAGAGACTTAGGGTGTCTTATCAGGGTCACTATTGCTGTGAGGAAGTACCATGACCAAAAGCAACTTGGGGAGGAAAGAGTTTATTTCGCTTATGGTTCCATATAACAGTTCATCGTCAAAAGCAGTGAGAACCGGAACTCAAGCAGGGCAGGATCCTGGAGGCAGGAGCTGATGCAGAGGCCATGGAGGGTGCTGCTTACTGGCTTACATTGCCTGCTTTCTTAACCTAGCACCACCAGTCCAGGGGTGACCCCACCCACGATGGGCTGGACCTCCCCCATCAATCACTAATTAAGAAAATGCCCCATAGGCTTACCTACAGCCTGGTCTTAGGAGACGTATTTTTTTCTCGGTTGAGGCTCCCTCCTCTCAGATGACTCGCTCATGTGAAGGTGACATTAAACTATAAAACTGTCTAGCACCTAGGGGAAGAAGTTTATTTGGCTGTGAGTCCTAGGGGATATGATCCATCATGGCAGGAGATAGCATCGCACCCTTAGGAAGTAATAGATGATGGTGTTCGGCTTGCCTCAGCAACCCTGTCTAGACACTTCTTCACAGACCTGCCCATAAACAACTGAGTGCTGCCAAGTTGACAATCAGTGTTAACCTTCACTTCACCCCACCCAACACTTTCTAGGGCTCCACCTGTGCCTTCGCTGAACGCATCCTGCGGAATTACGGCCTGAAGACAGGCTTCTTTAGGTACTCCTGCACTCTTGGGGCCGGGGGATGTGTCTCTTAGCTCTGCGGAGGGCTGCGGTACCAGAGCCAAGGTCAGCCTGTGTGTCTCTCTGCCAGGATTTATCCATTCAGTCAACATTAAATCTACATGGCCATGTTGGCCCACTAATAGCAGCCACCAATTTCATAACGAAAGCAATGGAGGAAAAGTCACAGTATCTTGAAGGCGACCTAAGTACCTGGCTGGAAGTGTCAGATGACCTTTTATTAATTTAATTTTACATGTAATTTTTACTTTGTTTTTTAAATTTTTTAATATTTTTATGTGTATAGGCTTTACATGTGTGCCCAGTAGAACTGGAATTACAGAGGATTCTAAGCTACATGTAGGTGCTGGGTTAGAGTCCAGGCTGGCCTAGACTCAGGCTGGCTTAGAGGTCCTGCTGGATTTATAGGGGTGAGCCACCACACCCTGTTGCTTGCTTATTTTTATTTTTAATTATTTATTTTTTGTTTGTTTTGTGGCAGAGGTCTCCCCATATAGCTCTGGCTATCTGGCCTGGAACTCTCCATGTAGATTAGGCTGGCCTCAAACTCACAGAGATCCACCTGCCTCTGCCTCTTGAGTGTTGAGATTAAAGGTGTGCGCCACTCCACTCTACTTCTGATATGATTTATATATGTATGTGTGCAACAAGCATACTTGTTATTTTATAGTGTGTGTCTGTGTTTCTATATTTGGTATATGTGTTTGAGGCTGAGTCTCTCATTGAACCTGGTGCTCCTGGATTCGACTGGTTGAGCACTAACTAGCAGCCAGCCCCTGGGATCCTCTTCACTAACTAGCAGCCAGCAAACTAGCAGCAAGTCCCAGGGATCCTCTTCAGTAACTAGCAACCAGCCCCAGGGATCCTCTTCACTAACTAGCAGCCAGCCCCAGGGATCCTCTTTACTAACTAGCAGCCAGCCCCGGGGATCCTCTTCACTAACTAGCAGCCAGCCCCGGGGATCCTCTTCACTAACTAGCAGCCAGCCCCGGGGATCCTCTTCACTAACTAGCAGCCAGCCCCTGGGACCCTCTTCACTAACTAGCAGCCAGCCCCGGGGACCCTCTTTTCTCTGCCTCTCCAACAGTGCTATTAGAGTCTCACTCACTATCTTGCCTTTTTTTTGGTGGGAGTGTGGGAATGCTGGGATCTGAACCCAGGTCCTTATGGCAAGCCCTTTACTGACTGAGCCCTCTCCCAGGCTCTCCAGATGCAGTTTGTAAAGTAGTATAGAAATGTTTGTTAGTTGAGATGGTTTTGCAGTGCGGAACAGAAAGGCGCACAGATAAAGGCCCTTTTTGGCAGTCATGTTAAGTCTCCACAGGGAGGCAGTAGAGTCCTGCCAGGAAAGCTGCATTTCCTATGGAGGCAGCGCCCCCTTGTGGTGGCACACAGACATCCAGATCTGGAGATAGACTCTGTTCTGTACTTGAAGCATCGGTAGGTGATATATAATCATATGTCTGTCACTGGCCAAAGGTTGTGAAACGATTTATAACTATATAAGGCAACTCTCTATCATCTAGAATAGTCTTTTGGAAACAGAGTGTGGTGGCACACGCCTGTAAAATCTGTCAGTTGGGAGATAGAGGCAAGAGGATCAGAATTTAGGGTCATCCTAGGCTAGTTGGAGGCCAGCCTTAGCTACATGAGACCCTCCCTTAAAAACAAACAAATAAAACTAAAAAGAATAAATCTTTTTTGTTTTGTTTTGTTTTGTTTTTTTGAGACAGGGTTTCTCTGTAGCTTTAGAGCCTGTCCTGGAACTAGCTCTTGTAGACCAGGCTGGCCTCGAACTTACAGAGATCCACCTGTTTCTGTCTCCTGAGTACTGGGATTAAAAGCATGGGCCACTACCGCCTGGCTGCTTTTTTATTTTTTATTTATTTATTTATTTATTTTTTTCTGGCTGCTTTTTAAAAAAAATCTTGAGAAAATTTAATAGCTTTTGTTTTACCTTTATTCATTTTCTTAGTGTACATGTGCTTTATGTGTGCATGTACCTCACGGAGCATGGCTGAGGGCAGCTTTTAGGAGTAGTCTCTCCCTTCCCATTTGAGTTCTGTCATGGAGCACAAGTCATCAAGCGTGGCAGCAAATGCCCTTACCTCTGGTCTGTCTTTTTTTTTTTTTTTTTTTTTTTTTTTTTTTTTTTTTTGAGACAGGGTTTCTCTATATAACAGTCATAGCTGTCCTGGAACTCACAGAGATCTGCCTACCTCTGCCTCTCTGCTGAGATTAAAGGTGTGTGCCACCACCGCTGGGACCTCGAGCCACTGGCTTGGGCCCTTCTGGCCTTCTAGCCCAACATGTAGACAGGGCAGGAGAGTAGCTCTCTGGATTTATTACTTTTTAAAAAATATTTATTTATTTATTATTTTATTTATTATGTATATAATATTCTGTCTGAGTGTATGCCCACAAGCCAGAAGAGGGCACCAAATCTCATTACAGATGGTTGTGAGCCACCATGTGGTTGCTGGGAATTAAACTCAGGACCTTTGGAAGAGCATGCAATGCTCTTAACTGCTGAGCCATCTCTCCAGTCCCCCTGTATTTATTACTTTGAGGTTGATAAGCACACGTTAACAAATCACTGATCTGTGTGTGGTGGGGAAGCATGGTACCTTGGAGGCACAGAGAAGATGCTAGACCATCCGGGGACAGGGTCATCTCCTCCTTTCTGGAGGGATGTTTCTTAGTTGAGAGTGGTACAGTAGTAGGATGAACCACAGGCAGCAGGGAAGGGCGGGCAGAGGTCTGGGGTTGGAGACTGAGGTAGTTCTGAGATTCGGCCTCTGTAGGGCCTGGGAGGTCCTAGCCAGGGAAGGAACACAGTTGTGTGTTTCTGACAGAAGTCTGACTAGGGCAAGGAAGGCCCTGAGGCTCGGGCAGGAGTCCCGATGACCCCAGGTCTCTCGGCAGCTCTCCCCACCTGGTGCAGGTGCGTGAACGGATCCGCATCAATGGGAAGCCCATCAGTCCTGAGCTCTTTACCAAGCACTTCTGGCGTCTGTACCACCAGCTGGAGGAATTCAAGGTGCTGGGGGCCGGGGCGGGCCGTCTCCCCAGAGCAGGGGAGCTGTGGAACTGTGTAGGGCTAGGGTGGCCCATCTCCTCAGAGCAGAGGAGCTGTGGAACTGTGGAGGGCTGGGGCGGCCCATCTCCCCAGAGCAGGGGAGCTGTGGAACTGTGTAGGGCTAGGGCGGCCCATCTCCTCAGAGCAGGGGAGCTGTGGAACTGTGGAGGGCTGGGGCGGGCCCATCTCCCCAGAGTGGACCATGGGATGACTTCTGACTTGTTTCTGTATGCAGGATGACAGTCATATTTCCATGCCTGCTTACTTCCGCTTCCTCACGCTCATGGCCTTCCATGTCTTTCTCCAAGAGAAGGTATGCATCTTTCCTAGACCCTGTATCTGAGTCCTTGGGGACCAAAATAGAGTGGAGGGAGTGTCCAGCTCCTAGGTGGTGTCTGGGTAGTTCTCCTGCCATGCTGTCTGGTCTTCTGCAGGTGGACCTGGCCGTGGTGGAAGTGGGCATTGGTGGGGCTTATGACTGTACCAACATCATCAGGTGAGGCAGCAGCTTGGAGATGGGCGGCTAACCGGAAGCCTGTACCCGGTGGCTCAGTACTAGGAGATGCCGACCTTCTTGTCTCTTTCAGAAAGCCAGTGGTGTGTGGAGTGTCCTCGCTTGGCATTGACCACACCAGCCTTCTAGGAGACACAGTGGAGAAAATAGCATGGCAGAAAGGGGGCATCTTTAAGGTAACAACAGGCCATGCAGAGAGGTTCATGGGGGCCAGGTCCCAGCCATCTGTGCAGTCTGGCTTTGTGTTGCTTTCTGTGTATGACTTGAGCCCCTCTGTGGCGTCAGCTGAACTTAGACCCAGTCAAAGGTCTTTGGAGCAATGGGGGCAGATGGAGGACCCCAGCAACGTTTGTCACTTTCTCCCTGGCCTGTTTGCAGCCTGGTGTCCCTGCCTTCACTGTGCTGCAACCAGAAGGTCCCCTGGCCGTGCTGAGGGATCGAGCCCAGCAGACCTCAGTGAGTGTTTGGATGGTGTGGTGGCAGGGTGGAGGGGCACACTGGCCTGAGTGACCCTGTTTCCTGTTGGGCTTCGGGTTCCGTGTGTGTGTGTGTATGTGTGTATGTTTGTATGTGCTTGTGTATGCACGTGCGTGTGCACTGATTATGCTCCAGAACACAGGTCTTGGTAGGCCCTGACGGTTGGGGCATGGTCAGAGGGTTTTGTAACAAAGTGATGGTGGTGGCCAGTCTGTTGACTAGGTGCTTCCCTTCTTCCCCACAGTGTCCTCTGTACCTGTGTCCACCATTAGAAGCCCTGGAAGAGGGTGGGCTGCCACTGACCCTCGGCCTGGAGGGAGATCACCAGCGGTCCAATGCAGCGTTGGCCTTGCAGCTGGCCCACTGTTGGCTGGAGCGGCAGGGCCACCAGGGTAGGTGGGCCAGTGTGGGCAGGCAGGTGGGCAGTGCGTGGAGCCTGCCTTGGAGGAGTCTAAACACAGACTGATGCCCCACAGACATCCAGGAACTGAAGGTGTCCAGGCCAAGCATACGGTGGCAGCTGCCTCTGGCACCTGTGTTCCATCCCACCTCCCACATGCGACATGGTAAGTTAGAGCTTCCTGCCCAGCCAAGACCACACATGTCTCTGTTCCACCTAAGATGTACATTTAACTCCCTGATGCATCTTTATGACCTTCGAGAGGCATCTTTTAGTTTTCTGTTTGGGGGTTGGGGCAGTTCTAGATTGTTCCTCAGGGTGAGCATTCCTCTCTGGCCTGGAGTTAACAAATTTTTGGAGCCTCAGTTTTCCTATCTGCCAAATGAGGTGATGATAGCACCCACTGCCAAGGGCTGCTTCGATGGTCATGATGTGACCTCACTCAGATGCTGAGCCTGGAGGGCCTGGAGCTGTGACAGTCAGCAGTAGCTGCTGTCTGTCATCCCGCTGTGAGGCCGCCTCTCCTCCCAGCCCTCTAAAACTGCCTTCAGCCTACAGTAGGTACTCATAGTTAGACCTCTTTGGAATAGTTCCAGTGCGCCAGGGTCGCTGTCAGGGACAGCCCTGGAGCAGATCTTGGGTCACACTCTAGCCCCAGACCTCACTCGCTGTGTGAACTCAAAACTGTGGTTGTCACATGGGACTCTTGTATGAGTGTGTAGTAGCAGCAGCTTCTCAGGCTTACCTGGAAGATTCCATAGCGAGGCAGCCATTCCGGGAACCCATGGACTGGCATTGGCGATAGGCTTAGGGGAGGCTGCAGGCCTCGTGGATCCCAGAACAGTCTCGCTTGCCTTTGCTAGGGCTTCGGGACACGGAGTGGCCTGGCCGGACACAGGTGTTGCGGCGGGGGCCTCTCACCTGGTACCTGGATGGCGCACATACCGCCAGCAGTGTGCAGGCCTGCGTGCGGTGGTATTGCCAGTCATTGCAGCGCAACAAACGCCCCAGTGGGTGAGCTCTCTTGCAGGGCTGGGCATGCAGGGTGGGGGAGGCCTGGGTAATGATTCTATTGGGGCTGATTTCAATAGTCATTAGTTGGTTATAACCTGCCCTTTTAAAAAGTGTTATTCTAATAATTCTTTTACAGTGTTGTAGCCACATGGCACAAAATTTTAAAATGTACTAAATGGTGTGATAAAATCTTTACCCTGGAGCTGGAGAGATGGTTCAGTTCCCATCATCCACATGGTGGCTCACAACCATCTGTAACTCCAGTTCCAGGGGACCTTGGTGCTGGACCAGTTCAAGGAGGGGTAGAATCTGGGGAAACGGCTAGAATGGGCTGGGAAGGAGAATAGCAGGCATACCCACTCTTTTCTTCCTGGTGCAGTGGGTCCCAAGTACACGTCTTGCTCTTCAACTCCACTGGTGACAGGGACCCTGCTGTCCTGCTGAAGTTGTTGCAGGTAATGGACCTACCTGGAGAGTGGGCAGCCAGTGGCACTGGTTCTGGCCGTGTGGGCACTGCAGGCCTGAATGTCTTCAGCTATAAAATGGAGTCATTTCATGTGGCATCTTTTTTATTTATTTGTTTATTTATTTTTGGTTTGTTTTTTCAAGACAGGGTTTCTCTGTGTAGCTCTCACTGTCCTCTGTAGACCAGGTCCTTGAACTCATAGAGATCCACCTGACTCTGTCTCCCAAGTGCTGGGTTTAAAGACATGAGCCACCACGCCTGACTCCCTGTGGCTTCTTTGCTTGGGGAAACTGAGTCTGTTCTAGGTTGTCAGAGCCAAAGTGGCTCCTAGGATCATGTCCCATTTCAGAGCAGGAGAATGAAGTGGTTCATATCTAGAAAGTACCCCAGCCTGGATTTGGGGCCTGCTCTCCAGCTAGACTGCCTTAAATAGGTACCACTCAAATCTCCGTTCAGTAAAACAGTCCGTGCATGTGAGTACTCAGTGTAACGGGCTGTGCAGCTACCAGCCTGCAGGTGTACACTGGAGCAGATGGGGGGTGCCGTATCACTGGTTCAGGGGTGGACAGTGTCTCCACCCCTGAATGGCAGGTGGGGGTGGGGATGCCCTTTCAGAGGACTGACATCACGTCTCCACTTGGCCTCCAGCCCTGCCAGTTTGACTACGCTGTCTTCTGCCCCAACCTGACAGAAGTTTCATCCACAGAAAATGCAGGTGAGGGGAGGGGTGGATGGCTGATGCCGAGGGCTGGGGCAGACTGCTCAAATCATGCTAGAAGATAGCATTTTTAGAAAGATTTATTTTTATTATATGTGTATGTCAGAGAGCCTGCAAGTATGTATATGAGTGCCTGGCTGCTGGGGAAGCCAGAAGAGGTCATTAGATCCCCTGGGACTGGAGTTACAGACGGTTGTGAGCCATCACGTGAGTGCTGGGAAATGAGCCTTGGTTTGCTGCAAGAGCAGCCAGGGTTTTTGTTGTTGTTGTTGTTTTGTTTTGTTTGTTTGTTTTTGTTTTTTGTTTTTCGAGACAGGGTTTCTCTGTAGCTTTGGAGCCTGTCCTGGAACTAGCTCTTGTAGACCAGGCTGGCCTCGAACTCACAGAGATCCGCCTGCCTCTGCCTCCCGAGTGCTGGGATTAAAGGCAAGCGCCGCTATGGCCACAGCAAGGGTACTTAACAGCTGACAACTGAATCATCTCTTCAGCCCTAGGGTATAGGTTTTATTATAGAACTCCATTTAGTACATTTTAAAATTTGTGACATGTAGCTGCAGCACCATAAAAGAATTATCAGGTTACGGTCCACTGATGGCTGCTCAAGTCAGTTAGTGGGTCTCAGCTAGAATTTACTGAATGTAAGAGAATGGGAAATATCAGTGTGCGTAGCATGCAGGATGGGCTCTTACTACTGCCTGGTCAAGATTCAGGTCTGGGCATGTATGGAAGAATGCAGGCACCTGGTTGCAGTGTAAAATGTATTTAAAGTTATATTTTAATTACCCTTATTATTTATTTAGTTGGGGTGGGGACACATGAATGGAGGCCAGAGGACAGCTTGGGAGACTCAGTTCTCTCCTTCCACCATGAGGGTCATGGGAATTCGACGTGGGTTGCCAGGCTTGGCAGAGCCTTCACACTAAGCCATCTCACCGGCTCCTAAAATCTTTGTGAACTATGCTACACTGTATTTTAAATTTTGAAGGAGTGGAAAGCGTGCATAGATAGTTAGATGTCCAGGTCTCACACTGGACCATGTGTGGAGAGTTCTGAGATCTGTATTTTTAACTGGCTTCCTGGGAAATGCTTATGCCCACCTGGTGAGGGACCCCAGCTGGACTCTGTAAAGATGGCCAGGGGAGCTGCAGAGTCTGGTGACATGATGCTTATGAAGGGCCATGTGCTAAGCAAGGGTCCACTGTGGGCCAGCCCCTTTCCCCCTCCCCTCCACTGACACCCCTTGTCCTGGATCCTGCAGACCAGCAGAACTTCACGGTGACTCTGGACCAGGTGCTGCTCCGCTGCCTCCAACACCAGCAACATTGGAGCTGCCTGGATGAGAAACAAGCCGGCCCTGACCTCTGGAGCAGCCCCGGCCCCGAGCCTGGGGGACCAGGCTCCATGCTGCTGTCACGGCACCCGCCTCACTCAACTAGCACAAACTCCCTTGTTTTTAGCTGCATCTCCCATGCCTTGCAGTGGATCAGCCAAGGCCGGGATCCCGTCTTTCAGCCCCCGAGCCCTCCAAGGAGCCTCCTCAGCCACCCCACGGCCAGCAGTGGGGCAAGCATTCTCCGGGAGGCTGCTGCCATCCATGTACTGGTTACAGGAAGCCTGCACCTGGTGGGGGGAGTCCTGAAGCTGCTGGAGCCCTCACTGTCCCAGTAGCCAAGGCGTGGGCGCAGAGATGGGGTCTCGCCACACCTGCCTGTCTCTCCACAGACTGCCACACTCGGTGCCTTTTGATTTCTGCTTTCAGATTCCTTCGAGACTGGCCCAGGGTAGAGTGTAGGAATGGGAGAGGCCTATGCCTTGGCCTCGCCTTCCTTTAGCATAGACAGCAGGGGAGCTTCCCAGAGTCCCCACCACTGCAGTAGGCTTTCAGCCCATCCATCTCCCTGCCTACCCTGCTGTCTCCTGACTCAGGCCTGGCTTAAGTGCTAACTGCCTGACCTGCCTGAGGGTAGGCCAGAGGGTAGGTTCCTCCTCCCTACTCCTACCAGTACTTTCTGGGAAGAACAAGGGCCCTTGCTTGGGCATTTGGGGACTATGGGTTGCTAGAACTAATTGAAGCTTTAAATCCTTTTATTTTTTATTTTTTGTAAATAAATGACAAACTTTTGATTGACTCCTAACCTCTAGCTCCTAGCTCCCTCTTCAGACATTTGGGGGTTTGGGGTTGGATCTGTAGGTATAGGAGCTGGATGAGTAAAGAGAGCCCTAGCTGTATGGCCTAGGAGCATCTTCTAGCATGCTCTTCTCACAGCATAAGGTAGCCTGTGTCACAAAAAGACTGGACCAGTCTGGGCGGTGGTGCCTCACACCTTCAATCCCAGCACTCAGGAGGCAGAGGCAGGCGGATCTCCTGAGTTCAAGTCAGCCTGGTCTACAGAGCGAGTTCAAGGATAGGCTCCAAAGCTACAGAGAAACCCAATCTGAAAACCAAAAGAAAGGAAAAGAAATGACTGGCCCAGTGTTTGCCACACACCAAGAGAATGTTTTGCAACTCCCCCCCCCCCCCCCCCCCGCCCACTGTGTGTTCAAGCTGTATGCCTGTCTTTAGGGCAAGGGAGGGTGGCTGGCTTCCAGCAACCATGGAGCTGTCCACAAGCTCATTGTGGAGAAGAGACACATTCAGGATTAAAATCCAGAGCTTTATAGGGGCAGCTGTGTCCCAAACCCGAGACTGTAGACAGGGCTTAGTGTTTGGTTCTGCAGCCTCTGTCCCAGAGTTGGGCCATCAAATGAGCAGCAGAGACCGGTTTCTTCTGAGCATGTGCTCGTCCATCCCTGTCCTGTCATAATGGCCCTTCCTCTTTTCCCAGGACGACCCCAAGGGGCACCAGTTTCATGTTTGATTTATTGGTGAATTATACAGGGCTTGGCCCAGGACCAGCAGCCTGGCCACTCCCCTCCTGCTGCCCCCGTCCAATGGATGGGCTGGAAGAAGGTCTCTGGCATTTCTGGGAGGAACTGGGCTCCCCCACCCCACTGTTCTTGCCATCTTCTGTGGTCCCCCTCCCCAAGCTGAGCACTCCTCAGCTTCTGTTTTCCCCACCAAAGTTGTGCCGGTCCAGATGCAGGTGGCTCTGGCTGCCCTGGGCTAGCATGTCTGGAGTTCTTGCCTCCCACCCTGCCCAGTTAACCAGCACAGGATCCAGCTTGAAGGCAGCTACTTTAGTTTCTATTCAATGTACAGGGCAGTGCTGTGTCTCTCTGTAGTCCTGTGCAGTCACACCCCAGAGCCCCTGGGTTGGATAGTTTTGTGACGTGGGGTTCCAGGCTGGAGTCTCCACTGGCAACAAGCCTCTGCGAGGGAGTGAGGTGCAGGGGGCATGCTCCATCCTCTGAGCCAGGGAGTTGTGAGGTGCAGGGAGCATGCTCCATCCTCGTCTGAGTAGAGGTGTTTGGTTCATGGCCAGTGGTTCCCAGCTTGCGGCTGCTCGGTCTCTGCTGCGGGGTGAGGACTGGCCTGGGGGGGTCCGGAGGCTTCAGGCTGGGCACTACGCCATGCTGCTGGTGGAGCAGGGGGTGCTCTGGGTGCTCCCGATGCTGTGGTTGGTACTGCTGCTCTCAGAGGAGGCCGGGGCAGCCACTGCCACCACGGGCTCCCGCTTGCTGGGGGCACCTGAGGGTCGTGGGCGGGGTGGAGGTCAGGGTCTCAGTTAGGATTCCCCTCCCCCAGAGGCTTCACTGAGCATGCGCCAGGGCTGTATGGAGGGGCCCTGAGTGCTCACGGTAGGGATGAGGTGGGGGGTTGGGGTACTCACGTGTGTGAGAATAGATGTACCAGAGTGCAGCTGTAAGCAGGGCCCCAATGAGGAAGGCACCGAAGGTGATGCCCAGTACAGACGACAGGTCAAGGCCTTTGCCTGTGTGAGAGAAGAGCCAATGGGAGTGAGTGTTGCTGGTATACTCTGGCCTTGGGCCTGCCCCTACCCTGTCGTGTTGGCCTAGCTCATTTAGTTCAGCCAGCGACCTCCAGGTTCATCTTTTATCTAGCACGTGGGCTCAGTGCAGTACTAAGCTGAGGGCCCAGCTAGCCAGGCCTCTTGGGCCACCTTTCTGTCTCTGAAGGCTAGCAGAGAAACATCTCTATGGATGGTCTCATAGGTGCAAAGGGGCCTGCTCTGCCACGCTGTGTAAGCTTAGGTGAGCCCCCGCTCATCTCTGAGCCTTATGCGGGGTTCAGATGGTCCAGAGCATCTTCTGAGACTAGTAACCAGGGGTTACTGCAGCCCTCACTCCTTCCTCAGACCCGTGTTCTAAATGGCCCCGGGCGCCGGTCTCTGGCTCCCTGTCTATGCAGGGAACTTAAGAGCTCTGCATTCTTTCTTGATCCTGACTGAGGGTGAGCATCCTAACCTACACGGCATATATCTGCCCCTAGCAATAGGTACTGCCTTGCTTGGATGGTGCCTGGGTGCAGGGGAACAAAGAGACCACAGGGTGCCAGGCCGAAGGGGTTTCCTCCACCCTTGGGGTGTCAAAAAACGTAAGGCCTATACCACACCTTCGGTGCCTCATGTTCCATCCAGGAAGTTCAGTAAGGTGTACCAGGGACTAAGGGACAGAGATGAAGCTTGGGAGGGACCTGAGGTCAAGAGCTGTCATCCTTCCTCTGGTAAGGGGCATCTGGCTGTGAGTTCCTCTGGCTGCTGGGCCTGAGAAACCCTCCTCTCCTGCCAAGGGCTTCCCACCTGTGTCTGTGCCCCCTCCCACTGTCCGCTGTTCCCGACTTACAAGACAGGTCAGGGCTTTCGATGTTCAGGCGCACGGAGATGGTCTTGTAGACTTCCTGAGGAGGAGGAGAGTGATAGCTAAGTGGTCCAGCCTTCAGCTGGCAGCGTGTGGGTCTCTGCAGCTCTGGCCTGCCACCGTGCCAAGCTTTGGCTGAGTCCTATGCCCACCTCGCTGTGGGCAAGTCCTCGGGAGGCGTGAGCTGTGCTATAGTCTGTGGCTGCTGTGAACCGTCTCGGGCATTCCTGGAGGCCTCTGATGCCCGTGTGTTTAGTGGGATCCCCGTATCTGTTAACCTGTGCAAGCCACGAGCCACATGCCAGGCCATCCCAGATGCCTGTTTTAGAGGCTGGAGGCTCAGGGCTTGGAAGGTGTGGCCTTCTGGTGGCTCCAGTTTCGGGAGGCCTGGAAATCTCTGTGCAGACACCTGGAGTGTTCTTGTGACTGTCAGGACCGAGGGCCTGAGAATACTCACTGCACACACAAAGCGGAATGGCAGGCTTTGCCGGTGTTTTTTCCAAAGCTAACTGGTTCACTGAGATTGTTCACAGGTGAGCACCGCTTGGGTGGGCAGGATGCTGGAAGTCAGTGTCTTGGCGGGAAGTACTGAGAATGGTGGATGTATATAGGGTGGGTGGATGAGTAAAGGGAAGGGAAGGTAGGTGGAAATGCGGGTGGGTGGTGGAGGGATGGGTGGGTAAAGGGATGGGTAGGTAGATAGTTGGGTGGTTGGGTAGAGTACATGGATAGGTAGGTAGATTGGTGAAAGGATGGGTGGGTGGATGAGTGGGAGTGTGGGTTGTTTGCATGGGTGAATGGATGGTTGGGTACATGGGTGGACATACGGATGAATGCTCACACTCCTGGTGGGTGGGTGGGTGAGTAGGTAGGTGGATGAATGGGAGTGTGGGTTGTTTGGATGGGTGAGTGGATGGTTGGGTACATGTGTGGGCATACGAATGAACGCGCTCACACTCCTGGTGGGTGGGTGGATGAATGACAGGATGGTTAAATATGCCAAGAATAAATGGATGGATGGACAGCTATAATTGCAGCTGTATGTATATTCTAATACCACAGATTCATTCATAAGGTAGCAGTGACTGCTTCCAATAGCCAGGCCGTCCAGCCCCATGCCTGGCTCTTGTTCTGCTGGCCTCCAGCTGTCTAGATCTCACTGCACCCGTCACCTCTTTATCTGCGAACCCCAGACCCAGAAGCCACCTTGAAACTAGACCTGGGTGAGCCCCACTCACCTGCGACAAGGTGCTGGACTGCAGGGCTACGTTGCAGCTGAGGGTGCCAACCGTGGGTGTGGGCACCATGTAGACATGGAAGAGGAAGCTGAAGCGTGGGTCACCGTAAGGGCTTGGAGACAGCAAGCTCACACAGCTGCCCTTGGCTGCTCGGCTCTGGATGAGCTCCACCATGTCCCTTTCAGGCCCCAGATCCAGATGGCAGCTGTCTAGCTGGACGGTGACCTCAGGGGTCGATGGGGACATGCTCACCTGCACAGAGAGGGAAGGGGGACGCAATGTGTGCAGAAATCCTTGACCCTTCACTGACAGAGCAAACAGGAAGGACAGTGTGACATTCCTATTTGCATTTGGAACCTGTCCTGAAATTGCTCTGTAGACCAGGCTGGCCTCAAACTCACAGAGATCCGCCTGCCTCTGCCCCCTGAGTGCTGGATTAAAGGCGTGCACCACCATCACCCAGCCTGCAATTCCTTTTCAATCTGTCCCTTCCACACGCCTAGGCTGACCCTCACCTTCCTCTGGAAGATGAAATTCCATCTTTCCTCTAACAGTGTTGGGAACAAAGGAACCCAGACTTGAGGAGTCAAGTGGGGTGCCCCATACCTGCACGAAGCCTTGTTGGCCCAGCTTGATGGTGCTGGATTCCTGGAGGAAGTGCGGGCTGAGGTAGAAGCCCAGTTGGAAGGAGAAGCTGTCCATGTCAACACACTGCACCTTTTTCTGTGAGAGGCGGGAGGAGGACAGTTTGGAAGGGTGGCCGCGGGAACTGCCTGACCCCATCCTCACCTTTTAAATAAATTCATGTTTATCAAGAACTCACTTGGCACTGGGCTAATGGAAAAAAAATCCATGTATCTCAATGACTGCTCCTAAGACCCCTATGGGTGAGGTCTTTTCTCTCATGCCACAGTTAACAGCTAATAACCTTTGAGCTCAAGGAGGGTTAAATGACTTTCCCAAGGCCACACAGCCATTACTTGCTGGATTTCAGAAAGGGAAAGTGTGACCCTCTGTAGCACTATAGCCATAGTACAGAAGGGGAGACTGAGGCATACTGGAAACACAGGGCTTGTTAGGATCCAGACCCAAGTTTCCTGAGGCCAGCTCCCTGCTAGACCAGAACAGGGCCCCAGCCCCAACAGTACTCCCTGAACCAGTTGGAGAGCATGGTAGGGCTGTCCATCTTACCCGAAGGGGTGGAGAGCCTGACAGGAAACTGATGATCACCTGCAAAGATAGAGGCAAGAAGCTGGTCAGGCCCCAGAGGACGTCCTGCCTCCCAAACTCGTCTTGGGAGTCAGAAGGCCAAGCAAAACAAGATCCACACTTTGGCTGCTACTGAACACTCTTCTCTGCTCCCCCAAACATCCCTCAGCCCTGAGGACCAGCGAGACACCCGACAAGGCCGGTCCCAACACCTTCCTGGCCCAGGCCGTACCTCGTTGCTGATCTCATACTCTGTCACTTTCATGCCGCAGCTGGAGTAGCTGCTACGTAGGACAAGGTGGCTGTCGCTTTCTTCAGCCTGGCAGTTGCGGTCCCAGAAAGTCAGGCCTGTGATGGTGCACTGCAGAATCTGACTCAGGGGAGAAGGGTGCCGTTAGGAGGCCCTGCACTTTCTCGGGCCCTGCTGTCACTACCAAAACACTAGAAGAACCGCCAACCGAGGCTGGAGAAATAGCTCAGTGGTTAAGAGCACTGGGTTCTTGCAAAAAGACCCAAGTTCAGTTCCCAGCACCCAACCCATGTCAGAATGCTCAGAACTGCCTGGAACTCCAGCTCTGATGAACGATTCCTTCCGTACCCCCTGCAGATACCCACCCTACACATAATTTAAAAAGAAGTAAAACATGGGCTGGAGAGATGGCTCAGTGGTTAAGAGCACTGACTGTTCTTCCAGAGGACCCGGGTTCAGTTCCCAGCACCCACATGGCAGCTCACAACTGTCTAGAACTCCAAGATCTGACACCCTCACACAGACATATATGCAAACAAAACACCAGTGTACATAAAATAAAACTAAATAAAGCCAGGCAGTGGTGGCACATGCCTTTAATCCCAGCACTTGGGAGGCAGACGCAGGTGGATCTTTGTGAGTTGGAGGCCAGCCTGGTCTACAAGAGCTAGTTCCACGACAGACTCCAAAGCTACAGAGAAACCCTGTCTTGAAAAACCAAAAACAAAATAAAATAAAATAAAACTAAATAAATTTTAAAAAAGAAGAAAAACAAATCCTTATTTAAACCTCTCTGAGGGGACATTGGATGACTTGTTAAAGGTCTGAGAGAGAGGTCAGAAAGGCAAGGAAAAAAATGACTCAGTGGGCCGGGCAGCGGTGGCGCACACCTTTAATCCCAGCACTCGGGAGGCAGAGGCAGGTGGATCTCTGTGAGTTCGAGGCCAACCTGGTCTACAAGAGCTAGTTCCAGGACAGGCTCCAAAGCTACAGAGAAACCCTGTCTCGAAAAACCAAAAAAAAAAAAAAAAAAAAAAAAAAAAAATGACTCAGTGGAAAATAGGCAACTAGGAGTCCTCTTTATTTTTTCCATTGTTTGAGAATTGAACCCAGGGTACATGTACTCGTGTGTATGTGTGTGTGTGTGTGTGTGATATTTTGCCTGAATGTATGTCTATACACGACATCTATGTAGTTCATTCAGAGGCCAGCAGTTAAACCCTGTGGAACTGGAATCACAGATAGTTGTAAGTCATTGCGTGGTGCTGGGTATCAAACCCAGGCTTTCTGAAAGAACAGCAAATGCTTTTAACTTCTGAGCCATATCTTCAACTCCATCTTAATTTAAACTTTTTTTTTTTAATGTTCAAAAGTTAAAGAAAGGGACTGGAGTTGGAGAAATGGCTCAGTGATTAAAAGCACTGGCTACTCTTCCAGAGGTCCTGAGTTCAATTCCCCAGCAACCACATGGTGGTTCACAGCCTCCTATAATGGGATCTGGTGTCCTCTTCTGGCAGAACACTGTATACTTAGTAAATAAATAAAATCTAAAAAAGAAAAAAAAAGACAATTGGGAATTTTTTTTTTTTTTTTTTTTTTTTTTTTTACAGTGTGAGAGAGATGGAATTCAGTTTTATTTTGTCCTCTCTGAAACTTCCATTTACACCACGGCCTTGTCTATCAAAGAAGAGCAGGAGGAAATGCCCTGCCTCATGCCACAGAGCTCAAGTACCCATGTACTTGTTAGAGGCGGCAGAGTATCTATTTCTCCAGTCTTTTGGCACAATTGGGAATTTTTAAAAAAATAAATAAAAATCATACCGAAATCAAGAAGCACACCAAGCCCCAGAAACAGCTGAGTTCTTAATATTCACAAAGAGCAAGGCCTTGGCTTACTGCTAAGGAAGAATCTTAATTAAAGCAATAACCGAACACCCACGCTCCCCTCCCACACTAGCAGAGGGCTTTCTTTCAGTGTGAAAGCAGAAAGACTTGGACAAGCTCTCTTGTAAAGAGATTTGAAGATTAAATCCTGTTCCCAATTGGCATGAAAAACATCAGGCTCCAAACCACAATCCCTGAAAGACTACCCAGAGACGATCCGCACACAGCTGGACTCACTGGGACACCTTGAGCGTGCTTACAATAGTGCGGGACAGGGTGCAGCCTACTGCTGAGTCCCCGGGAGAGTAGCTGATCCTGTGACATTAAGGACAGCTTTCCACATTGTACAAAGATCAGAAGCATAGGGTAGGGGGCATAGTGGTTACACAGTTGTGAGCCTGTTCCACCCTGACTGGAGGTCAGGGAGTGTGAGCTTATTTTTGCTCTCTCAAAGTTGTTGACAAGAGATATGCCTACAAACAAGAGGCTAACCTAGGGTGTGGTTAATTAGGATTTTGGGTACAGCGGTGAACCAAAGGTTGGAGAACTCAAGTCTATTCCTTATATCATGTTAATGAAGTCTGTTGCCTCCCTCCTCCCCTTTTGGAGTGAAATCTATAAGTGTCACTGAATTTCCCTCCCAATGCTGTTCTGTGTTTCTGCTCTTATTTCTGTTCCTTTTGCTTAATAATTCTAATCCTCACTCTCCTGCCCTGAAGCACACGAGTTATGTCGAAGCTGGTCTTCGGCAGTTATATTGTGCAAGAAACAGAGAAGAGGCCTCCAAGCAACCCACACTACAAGGTGCAGACAGGATCAGAAGTCCAAGGTCATCCTCAATTAGGTGGTGAGCTCAAGGCTAGCCTGGGCTACAGGAGACCCTGTCCAGGAAAACAACAACAAACACAAAAGAAAAGAAAGAAAAAAGGAAGGAAGGAAGGAAGGAAGGAAGGAAGGAAGGAAGGAAGGAAGGAAGGAAGGAAGGAAGGAAGGAAGGGGAAAGGGGGAAGGAAGTAAGGAGGAAGGAGGAAGGGGGAAGGGGGAAGGAAGGGGGAAAGGGGAAGGGGGAGAGGAAAGGGAGAAGGGGAAAGAGGAAAGGGCGAAGGGGGGAAGGAAGAAAGACAACACAATGTTGGCAACTGTTGTCATCAGAAGGGAAAATGAAGATTCGCTCTATTCTGTGCTAGGAGTGGCTGTGCACACCTTGAATCCCACAACTCAGTAGACAGGCAGGCAGATATCTGTGAATTTGAGGCAGCCTGGTCTACATAGTGAGTTCCAGTCCAATCAGACTCTCTCTCTCTCTCTCTCTCTCTCTCTCTCTCTCTCTCTCTCTCTCTCTCTCTCTCTCTCTCCCCTCCTCTCTCTCTCTCTCTCTCTCTCTCTCTCTCTCTCTCTCTGTGTGTGTGTGTGTGTGTGTGTGTGTATGGCCTACCCATTGTATGTACACCTGCACATAGGTGCATCGTGTGTGGAGGCCAGAGTCTGAAATCAGGCCTTAGGCACCTTCCACTCTTGCATGTCACTTTATTTTTAAATTTAAATTACTATTGAGTTTGTGACACGGGTGGGGTACATATGTGGAGGTCAGAGAGCACTAGGTGGAGTTGGTCCTCTCTTCCCGACTTTATGTGGGTTCTGGGGATTGAACTCAGGTTAGCAGCTTGTGTGACAAGTGTTTCACCCACTGGACCTTCTCATTGGATTCATCCACCTTATTTTTTGAGACAGGATACACACCTCCATGCTCCCCCCGCCCCCCATCAATAGGGTCTCATTGCATAGCTCTAACTGGCCTGGAATTCACTCTTGTAGACCAGGCTGGCCTTGAACTCACAAAGATCCACCTACCTCTGCCTCCCAAGAGCTGAGATTAAAAGCATGGGCTACCATACCTAGCAAGACAGGGAGGGTCTCTTAGTGACCCGGGCCATCACTAATTGGCTAGCCTGACTGGTCAGAGAACCTCCAGGGCCCTCAGTGCTAAGGTCTATTTCCCATGGGTGCTGGGGATCCAAACCCAGGTCCTCATGCTTGTACATCGGATACTGCCACAAAACATCTCTCCAGCCCCATGCATTGTTTTCTATATTTAACAATCAGGCAAAGATCACATAGTACAAATTTCTGTGACCACCAGCTCAGCCAGCATTGACATTAATAATGACTACCTAACATTAGCATTATCATTACTGGTATTTTGAGATTGGGGCTCATATAGCCTAGACTATCCTCAAATTTGCTATGTAGCTGAGGATGACCTTGAACTCCCCCCCCCCCCATTTTCCTAAATGGACCTTCTATGTCTAGCCTGGAATTCACCATCCTCCTGCCTCAGCCTCCTGGGTTCTGGGAACGCACATGCATGGCTCTGCGCTAGGCTCAAACTACATTTCACAAATGAGGAACCTGAGCCTTGCCAAGGGATGTGATCTGCCCTACTGCCTGGGCTGGGCCTCGCTGCCCTTGTCGCTCCCAGAAGGAGGGGCGGGATTCACTTACCTGCACGTGTTTTTTACTGAGTTCCAGAGTCATTAAGTCATTGCCACACTTTGGCTGGATCAGGGACAGGAGTAGATCAGGGTTGCACCCCACCTTGGGAGGTGTGGTCAGAACTGGTGCAGGGGAGGTCTGCGGCCTGCCACCTGTGGAGAGGTGGGTGGAGTGGACAGTCACTGAGCGAGCACTGGATGGCAGATAAGGCCAGTGAGCCCAGAGAAGCCGCCTGCCCGAGCTTAAAGAAGAGTGTGGCAAGCAATCTGAGGGAGTGACAGAGTGGAGGATGGGGCTGGGCTCACCACAGCTGGAGGCCCTCAGCCAGACCTCATTGGCCAGAGGGAGTTCCACAAAGGAGGCTACGGTGCTGGCGTTGAGCTTGCGGGCCTCCCCGATCAGGCCTTGGGGTGTATCTGGGAGATCGAAGCCTTTGATTTTCTTTTCTGGAAAGATCTTGATGGAGTATTCACCTGTGGTCTGAGGGTAGAGAAGGAAGCAGGGGCGTCAGCTGTGGCACTGCCTTCCCTTCCCTGTGCCTGACCACCGTTCCCCCTCGGGCCCTTTCTTCTCTGTGTTCTCTAACCCAGCTCAGAGTTTGTCTCTCCAGGGCCCTTCCTCGACCCAGCAGTCTAGGTTAAAGGACTCTCTGGCTCATCAATGAAAAGAATCCTGGAGGAAGTAGCCTCTAAATTAACCAGAGAAGGAAAACAGGTATTAGACAGAGGTAGAAAGTTGGGATGAACCGGTGATGGTGGTATACACCTTTAACCCCCGCTCTCAGGGAGGCAGAGGCAGGCAGATCTCTGAGTTTGAGGCAGAGAGAGTCCCAAGGCAGCCAGGACTACACAGAGAAACCCTGTTTCGAAAAACCGAAGAGAGAGAGAGAGAGAGAGGAAGAGGAAGAAGAAGAGGAAGAGGAAGAGGAGGAAGAAGAAGAAAGAAGAGGAAGAGGAGGAGGAGGAGAAGGAGAAGGGGAAGAGGAGGAGGAGGAGGAGGAGGAGGAGGAGGAGAAGAAGAAGAAGAAGAAGAAGAAGAAGAAGAAGAAGAAGAAGAAGAAGAAGAAGAAGAAGAAGAAGAAGAAGAAGAAGAAGAAAAGGAAAGAAGGAGGTTGAGGTGGAATGATCATGGTGTAGTGTACAAGGTCTCAGGCTCGGGGCCAGGGTGGGGGTAAAAAGCTCACCCAGAACTGCATGTTGTGATTGGCATTGATGAACCAGGACACATGTGGAGGACCCTGCAGGATAAGAATGGCATCGGGATCCCCAGATTCACAACTCAGTTCCACATTTACGTCCACTGTCTGGGGCCTGCAGCAGGAAGAGAACCAGGTCAGTGCAGATAGAGTGTAGGCATGAGTCTGGGGACAGACCTGGTGTGTCCATTTAAATGAGATGTCATGTATAAGTCTCGGGCATTTGAATACTTGGGATGCTGTTTGGGAAGGCGAAAGGGGTGGCTTTGCTGGAGAATGCAGGACACTGGGGCTGGCTTTGTGTGCTCCCTGCCTCCTAATTGTGGGTCAAGATAAGAGCTCTCAGCTGCCTGCGACCCCCATTCTGCTGTTACAAACTCTGACCCTCTGGAACCATAAACCCTAATGAACTCTACACATTGCCTTGATCATGGTGTTCTGCCACAGCCATAGAAAAGGAGCTTTGCTAAGTGAGGAGGGCTAGATCTGCTTGACTGGGGAGGGCCCTACCCCAGGAGGCGGCACCCTTACCTGGTCCCAGCGCCTGGCAGGATCTTGAGGATATAGGCCTCCTTGTGGCCAGTCACACCTTCCAAGGGGCAGCCTTGGACTTGGGTTGGGGCTTGAGGTTGCCATTTGAGTGTGAGGCCCATGTCCTGATTGGCTTCTGGCAAGCAGTAGGGTAGTGCCTTTGGGGCTGTAGAGACAAGCATATCAGAGAGCCCTACTCCACCTTTAGCCAAAGGCAATGTGGGAACATTTGGACAGAGCCTCACAGGTTGGGGAAATCTGGAATTTTTACCTGCTGGGTACACACGCCTTTGTTTCCCGTGTGTTAACACGGGATTAACGTAAGGAGTGAGCCCACGGCACGTGTCAAGGATGTAGGGCCCCTCATCCCCACCGGGCACGTCAGCACGTCAGGTGCCTTCCTTAATTGTTCTCTGTATTATTCTTTTGAGACACAATGTCTTACTGACCCTGGGTTTCACCAGTTCAGCTGGACCAGCTGGCTAGGGCCCCTCCTATCTCTGCTTCCCCAGTTTTGGGATTACAGATGTATTTCACCATGACAGCTTTTCATTTGGGTCATGGGGGTCCCAGTCTTGGTGCTCACGTTTGTATGGCAATCATTATACACTGAGCCCTCCCTCTGCCCTCCCCCTTTAAAGACACGGTCTCGGGTAGCCCAGGTTAGCCTTGAACTTGCTATGCTGCAGAGGATGATCTTGAATTCCTTACTCTCCCATCTCCACCTGAGTGCTGGGATTACAGGTCTGTGCCACCATGTTCAGTCCATGGATCGTTGGAGATAGAATCCAGGGCTTAATGCCATGTGCTCTACCTAACGGGAGCCACATCTCTAACCCCTTGTGCTGGGATTTTCAAGGTCAAGAAGAAAATCCGGCATTTCTCATCTGATACTTGATAAAGAAGCAGTCACTAACTGCAAAGGGTACCATTCAGCCATGTGAGACTCTGGGCAAATCATGTGCCACTGTGGGCTGGTAGCTTGCTCTGTTTCCTCTGCAATTGAACCCCGAGGCACTGAAGAGGCTGACCTTGGCCCAGCTGGAGGATGATGCTTTTGGGGTTATCCAGAGTCGCTATGGAGGTGATGGCGCTCTTTTTGGCTGCCCACTCAAGGATCTGCTTCTTAGACATAACAGATGACAACGCTGTGGTGTTGATTTCCAGCTCCTTTGAGAAGGTGGTCAGGTTGGGGCTCTGTGGAGACACAGAATGCCGAGTCACACCTGACTCTGCGGATCAGGAACCAGTCTGGAGCGTCAGCTCAGTCAACAGCCAGAAAAGAGGTCAGAACCAAGAATGACAAGGCTCAAAGGTCACCAGTTATCCATATCTGTCCCACCTCCCTTCTGCACATGAGTGCTACCCAGAAGCACGCATCTGCTTGCTCACTGTCCCAGCTGTCCCCTCACCACGAGGCAAACATAATGGCATCATGTAGCTGCTGTCTGTAACCCTCCCCGCTCTGAGGGTATGTGAGGGAAATCTCTGTGCCAGTCTGCACACATGGTAGGTGCTCCCGTTGCGTGGAGAAGGAGGGAATGGAAGGGGGAAAGGAGAGAGGCACGAGAAATCCTGAATGGTTGAAAGACCGGTGAGGTGGTACCTGCCCATTCAGGATCTAGATGGACATCATTGTTTGAAGGAATCGAAGGCAGAGGACCTTCCTAATAAACAGCAGCAGCAAAGGGGAGGATCTGGAGATGCGGTTGAGTGTTGAAGAGCCTTGCCTGCTCTTCAGCAAGACCCAAGTTCCATTCCCAGCACCACATGGTAGCTCACAACCATCTATAGTTCAGTCCTCGGGAACCTAACGCTCTTCCTGGCCTCCGCGGGCACAAGGCACACATGCACACAAAACACTCAGACACATAAAATAAGATAAAACTTAAAAAGAACCCCAAACCAAGACCAGTCCCCTGGCTGCCTGGGGACAGGAGATCTGGGTGAATCGAAGACCTCATGGCCTCTTTAGACTTCCCTGGGTTCTGGTGGGCTAAGAAAGGAAACAAAGATTTCCTGGAGGAGGTGAGCCAGAGGAGGGAAGAAGTTAGAGGAAGCAGGGCCATTGACTCCAAGTTCCTTTGAGCTGAAGTAACAGCAGCAGATGGGCTTCAGGTTAGGTATTTAGGAGGACTGCCCGACAGCCAGAGGCAGTATAATGGAGCTCACTGCCTGTAAAAACAGGGTTCCGCAGTGGCTGCAGAAGGTAGCCTTTGTCAGTCTCCTGGCTTGCTGCCTGACACAAGGCAGGTTCCTGGCCTGTGGGTGTGTGATCTGCACACAGAGGTCAAGGCTCCCACTGCGAGTGTTCAAGTAAAAAGATGCAACCTAGCTCAAAGGGGCCATTGCAGCAACCCTGCAGCCAGCGAGTTCATGTGTCATTCAGTGATTGATTTGATAAGGGGAAGGGCATTCTGGGAAGGGAAGCTGGGCCTTTGTGGTTGGACTGGGGGGGGGGGGTGTTCATGGTTCTTCCACCATGCTGGTCTATGTGCCCATATCTGAGAGGGTCCTTACCTCTACTGCCCACCTCCCCCTCCCTGGGATATCTTCTATCCTGTGCCTGACCCCCACCCTTCCTTTATGGTGTCCTGAATTGCTACATTCATCTACCTCCTGGTCTGGACTCTTGTTCTGGGTCCTATTCATCCCTGGGCGCTCTACCTCAGGACTGTGGAACTCGAGGCGTGGCCATTTGGAATCATGGCCACCTGGACATCAGATGCTGACTCGAGCACAGAGCGGCATCAGGCAGGCAGGGGCTTCCCACAGCTGGGCTGGGGTTAGGGTCACACACTTACGTAGGCCAGTTGCAGTGGGATTTCTGGGGCCTGGAGTTTCACGTTGACTCTTTGGTTGGAAACGAAGACAAGGAGCACCTCTCGGGTGCCAGTGCCATTTTGCTTGGATGCCTGAAGCGTCAGCTCCACCTCTGACATCTGGGGAAGAGTCAGGGACACAGATATATCAGTCAGATTTGCGGGGGGTGGAGCAGGGATGTGTGGTTGACAGTCATTCCATGGGCCCTGCTTGGCTTGACTTGGCGGTTACCTGTGTAAACCTGGCCATTCACATGCCTAGAAAACATACGAGGGACTGGTGAGATGGTTCAGTGGACACTGCCCCCAAGCCTGACAACCTGAGTTCAATGCCCAGAACTCACACGGTGGAAGGGTAGACTCCTGCCAGCCACCCACAGCGCTGGTGCATCGGTGCAAGCTCGTACAAGCGCACAGACGTGATAAGTGAATGAGTACAAATTAAAAAATAAAAGTTAACACAGAAAGAAGGCATACTGAGTGAATGGATGAGGTTGCTCCCAACCAACCAAAGAGGAGGGAAAACTAATTAATATTAGTCTTCACCTCATCCAACAGTGCAAGACTGGTCCTCTCTTCTGACAAGTTCTTGCTCTGTGCCCAGGCTGGTCTTGAACTTTTATTCTTCCCACCTACCTCAGTTCCTCAAGTGCTGGAATTTCAGGTACGTGCCATCACATCCACTGAGGATGGTTTCTATTGAACACCTGGTGTAAACCAGGCCTATAAGTATCTAAATAATATTCTATGTGTGGGAGCAGAAACTCCTCTAGTGTGCTCGCTCCTTCTCTGATTGTCCCTGGGAGGTCACTCCAATGCTAGCTCACATTGAGGCGTTCCCACTTGTCCCTAGAGTTGGCGATGAGACTCATTGGCAGGTCACATGCACAGGCCTGGTTCCAGCCACGTTTATACACAAGCCCACGTGAACAACCTAAGAAGTAGAGACCATTCAAACTCTCACAAATTAGGAAACTAAGTCACAAGAGAGGTGAGGTCGGGCTGGAGAGATGGCTCAGAGGTTAAGAGCACTGGCTGCTCTTCCAGAGGTTCTGAGTTCAATTCCCAGCAACCACATGGTGGCTCACAACCATCTGTACTGAGATCTGGCGCCCTCCTCTGGTGCGCGAGCATACATCAAGGCAGAATGTTGTATACATAATAGATAAATAAATTTTTTTTAAAAAAAGAAAGAGGTGAGGTCACTTGCCCATGATTACATGGAAGGCTGGGAATGTCACACCTCTCTGTCAAGAAGAGTAAAAAGGAAGAAAAGATGGCCAGATAAAAACTAATCCAGAGTATTTTCTGAGCCCCTGGGATGGGGTAGCATTGGGGAGAGGAACAGGGGAGGAGGCCCTCCCCCCCAGGGCCTCAGAAGTTGCTCCGCAGGCGTCTCTGAGAACAAAGACAATGGAAGTCTTTCCAGACAAGGTCTCTGTCAGTTCCTGTCAGCAGCGAGCAGCCAGACGGCTGATTCCAAGGTTTCCCCCATCAGAAAGGAGAGCACTGGTTTACCAGAGATATCAGTGGAAAGTTTTAGGGTCTGGCTGCTAATCACCTCCTGTTGTTTCCCGACTGATGTCACAAAGCCAGAGACAAGCTTTGCAGTCCCTGGAAAAATCTGCTCAGAAATATTTCCGCTACTCCGTAAATGACCCTGTTAATCACACTGTGCTCAACTTAACTCTTTAAAAAAACAAGAAAAAAAGAGCAAATAATATCACTTTGTTTTTAGTGTATGACGATGGCTTTTGTCATGTTAGTTAATAAGTTAATATTATTGAATTAATAATTCAAATAAGGTTATTATTCTTATTTGAATTCTTTTAAAAAATCATTATTTTACGTGTTTTGCCTGTATGGACCTCTGTGTACCATGTGCATGCACTGCCTGTGGAGTCCAGAAGAGGGCGTCAGATCGCTTGGAACTGGAGTTAAAGGTTGTCATGACCTGGGAATTGAACCGGCGTCCTCTGGAAGAGCAGTTAGTGCCCTTAACTGCGGTAGTGGTCAGATCGCTTGGAACTGGATCTCTCTCTTTTGTTGTTTGTTTGTTTTTCAAGACAGGTTTTTCTGTGTAGTTTTTTTGGAGCCAGTCCTGGAACTCATTCTGTAGACCAGGCTGGCCTGGAACTCAGAGATTTGCCTCCCTCTGCCTCCCCAGTGCTGGGATTAAAGGCGTGCACCACTACCCAGCCATATCTCCAGCCCCATTGTTTTAGTTCTTAGAAGTGTGTGTGGTGTGTGTGTGTGCATGGACTCACTTGCCTGGGTGTGCACATGCCAGAGTTCAGTTTGGGGTCTACCTCTCTGGCATTTTCCACTTTGGTTTTTGAGGCAAGGGTGGTTTCTCTCTCTTTCTCTCTCTCTTTTGTTGTTTGTTTGTTTGTTTGTTTGTTTTTCAAGACAGGTTTTTCTGTGTAGTTTTTTTTGGAGCCAGTCCTGGAACTCATTCTGTAGACCAGGCTGGCCTGGAACTCAGAGATTTGCCTCCCTCTGCCTCCCCAGTTCTGGGATTAAAGGCATGCACCACTACCGCCTAATTTATGTTACTATTCTTAAATAAGTATTCTCATAGTAGTTTATAGTAGAATAAAAAGATAAATTTTAAATGTGTAGACATATTAATAATAATAAATAATAATTTGCGACATTAGAAAGCAAACCCAGTCTCGTTCATGCTTGGTAAACATTCTAACCCTTAGCTTAGTACCCAAGCCAGTATTAATTCTTACTAATGAGTTTAAATCTTGACTCTATAAGTATTTTGTTTTACTAATTTTTTTCTTGATTTTGGTTTTGGTTTTGGTTTTTTGAGACACGCTCTGTGTAGCCCTAGCTGTCCTGGAACTCGCTCTGCTCCGTAGAGCAAACTGGCCTTGAACTCACAGAGATCTGCCCGCCTCTGCCTCCTGAATGCTGGGATTAAAGCTGTGTGTCACCATGCCTGGCTTGTTTTACTAACCTTAAAAAATATTATGCATTTCAAGCTGGGTGTAGTGGCACACACCTTTGATCCCAGCACTCCAGGAAGGTCTCTGTTAGTTCAAGGCTAGCCTGGTCTACAGAGTGAGTTCCAGAACAGCCAGAGACATGCTATCTCTATCTACTTTCTGTCTGTCTGTCTGTCTGTCTGTCTGTCTATCTATCTATCTATCTATCTATCTATCTATCTATCTACTATCTATCCATCTGTCTACACATTGCGTTTCAAACACTAGAATCAAATGCTAGAGGGACTGGAGAGCTGTCTCAGCTCAGCAATTAAGAGTTTTCATGGCTTTTCCTGAGAACCCGAGTTTGGTTCCCAGTCCCCACATCAGGCAGTTTACAACTGACTGTGACTCCACCCAGCTCCAGGGAATCTGACACCTCGGGCCTCCACAGGCACCTATCCACATATCCACATACAGAAATACACATGACATACGCCCCCCCTTTTTTTAGACAGGGTCTCACTATGTAGCTCTAGCTGGTATGGACAGTAGACTAGGCTGGCCTTAAGCTCGCGGAGATCTCCCTGCCTTGGCCTCCCATATAGACATAAGTGAAACGAACGAATGATATTTACTGAGGGAACGCACATGAGCCACCGTGGTGTTGAGCCCGGCCTCCTTGCTCTGATTGCTGTGTACTGTTAGCTCAAACAGCACCGGGTGGTTACACACTTAGGTGTCTACCTTTTCTTTTGAGACAGGTTCTCTCACTGAACCTGAAGCTTGCCATTGAGCAGACTGCACACTTCCAGTTGGTGGATTTCATCTCAGTAAGTAACTGTGTGCCGGTAATGTGCCACAGTTCAATTGAGTTCATGCTACACTCTGTGCTGACCAAAGCGGGCACAGGGATTCTCCCAGCTTACGGATGTGGAAACAGAGTTCTAGAATGGAAGTCACTCAGACAGACTGTGGAATCGATAGCCTAGAGCACATCGGCCTATGCTCGAGTGGAGCCCATGGCCCTTGACCACCCAGCAGCAGCACAAGGGTGTATCCTCTTCTGTATCCTTCTAATCCAGACCGCCACCAGCTCCGTCCATGCTCCTCGGGAGGGGAGACTTTAAAATATACATATAGTAAGGAGATGGGCTCAGTAGTTTGGCAGACTATACTGAGAGACATGCGCAGACAAGGAGGTGATGTTATGACATCCCTGGGAAGACGCCCATGGGCTGCAGCAGCTGGAACTGTGAGCAGGAGGAGCATCAAACCTGCAGCTGCCTGATGATAGCTCCTATCCCTCAGAGCCTTGCTTTCCTCATCTGTGAAATGGGAGCAGGAAAGGGCTGGAAGCCAAGATCAGGAGGGGCTCTGGAGAGAGGAAGTGAAGAAAAGGAAGCAGGGGTCAGAGCACGGTCATCTGTGGGGGACCAGGGGTCAAGAGGCTGGGACTCTGGGATGCTTGGGACAAGTCTCAGCAATTCTTCTAGAATTCATAAAGCAAACCTTCCACTCTGCTGTCACCAGAACCTTCCCTATGGGGGTGGGGTGGAGAAACCAAGACCCAAAGCAGGGCCGTCACCAGCCAGGGTCGCAGTGAGCACTGTGGGAATACGGGAAAGGCTGAAAAGCAGGGATCCCAGGGGCTCTGTGCTCCCAGACCTAGCTGATGACTCTCAGTTGTTTCCACAGTAAACACGTCCCTTCCCCTCCACCCTGACTCACCATGGCGGCCATCTGCACGCATGCTGGTTTCCCTGTCTCATCCCCTGAGAGGTAAAGAAAGGAGCCTGCCAACTCACAGCTTGGGCTGCCCATGTCCAGGATGGGCTCCTGGGCATCTTGAGGCCCAGCCAGGATGACGTATGTGCCAGCTCCTTGCCCCCAGGCCTGCCAGCATGGGTTGCCCCATTCTCTCCCTAAGTGGGTGGGTGGGAGACCAGTGGCTATTTTTGTACCAGCTGTCCCTTAGATGCCATTGTTAGCCCAGTGGTTGGTGTCGGGAAAGGGGGATTTCAGTGAAGAGGCCCGGAGTGCTAGTAGCCACTTATAGAAAGCCGTTTCCAGCAATTCTTCTAGGAGTGGAGCCTTGGGTCTGCCTGCAGCCCCCACCCTCTGAGGGCCAGCCCAGAGGAGGCCTGGGCCTGTCTCGGCAGACTCAGTCAGCACACACAGGAAGACTGGCAGGGAAAGAGTTCTGAGCCAGACAAACCCAACTTCAGACGTGGGTTCAGTGGCTCCAGACAGTCTCTCTTCCTCCTCGGACCCCAGTTACCCCGTCTGGACGATGACCGGGAATGTACCCGCTCATGTACTTGTAAGAATACAGTGTGATCTGGCCTCACAGCAAGCTGTGTGGTGCCCGGATCCATTGGTAGATTCTATGATCCCAGATGGGGCCTTGCCCTGCACTCAAGTGATTCTCCTGCCTCAGCTTTCTGAGGAACTGGGAAACAGGAATTAGCACTATACTTGGCCCAAATTATTATTGTTTTGAGACAGGATTTTATTGTGTGTAGCTCTGGCCTCAAATTTAATAACCGCTAGCCTCAGCCTTTGAGTACTGGGGTCATGGGTATGTGTTATTATACCTGACTCCTGAAGGAAGTATTTTCAGTGTGTGTGTGTGTGTGTGTGTGTGTGTGTGTGTGTGTGTGCGCGCGCGCGCGCGCGTGCGCGCGCCAGAAGAGGCAGGTCAGATCCCTTGGAGCTGGAGTCATATATTGCTGTGAGACCCCTAACATGGATGCTGGGAAACAAACTGGCATCCTCTACGAGAGCAGGAAGTACTCTTGATGGCTGAGCCAGCTCTCGAGCCCTATTCTGATTCTGGTATCTCTCTATGTAGTCTTGACTAACTGGCCAGGTTAGCCTTGAACTCAAAGATCCACCTGCCTCTGACTGTACTCGGATCAAACCTTGTCCAGCATTTTTTCTTTCTTTTTTTTTTCTAGACAGGGTTTCTCTGTGTAACTTTGGAGCCTGTCCTGGCACTAGCTCTGTAGACCAGGTTGGCCTTGAACTCACAGAGATCCATCCGCCTTTGCCTCCTGAGTGCTGGGATTTTTTGTTTTGACTTGAGACAGGGTCTCTCTGTGTGGCTCTGGCTGGCCTGTAACCCACTGTGTAGACCAGGCTGGCCTCAAATTCAGAGATCTGCCTGCTTCTGTCTCCCAAGTGCTGGGGCTGAAAGTATGTACCACCATCTCCCATCTGAAATTTTGTATTGTTTTGTTTTTTGTTATTTTTTTCGAGACAGGGTTTCTCTGTGTAGCTCTGGCTGTCCTGGAACTAGTTCTGCAGACCAGGTTGGCCTTGAACTCACGGAGATCTGTCTGACTCTGCCTCCGAGTGCTGGAATGAAAGATGTGTGTCATCATTCCAGGCTCTGAAAATATTTTTAAAGAAATTGTTTTAAAGAAGTTGTGCTTGAACTAGGTTCATGCCTGTAATCCTGGTGCTTGGAAGGCACAGGAACCACCTTAAGTTCAGTAACACAAACTAAGGGCTGTATAAAAAACAAGAACTAGCTATACGCCGTCTCCAAGAAACACACTTAGCCAGAAAAGATGCTCAAAACCTTCACATCAAAGCACGGAAAACAGACAAGCAAACGGAAGCCAGTCCCGACAGCAGACAAAGCACACCTCACACCAAACCTGTTAAAGAGGTAGAAAGGGACGCTATAGTTTTATTGCTGGTGGGTTTTGGCTTTTTTCAAGACGGGCTCACTATGTAGCTCTGACTGTCCCTAACCTGCTCATCATCTGCAAGGCCCAGGACAAGGACACAAAGGCAGCTCCATCCTGCTCTGATAGCAGGCAAGGGTGCTCATGTGACCAGCCCGGAAGCCCCAACTCTGTCTTGTGTCTCCCCCAGAGCCCACTCTGCCGCTCTTCAGGTAGAGAAGAACTCACGTCAGGCCAGCTATAACAAGTCACTCCCCTGCAGCCTTCAGAACAGGCTTGGGGACATCTGTACAGGAAACTCAGGGGTCCTGGGTGTAAGAGGAACTCCATCCAGGTATACTCCTTCAGCGCTGCAGGTTTCCCACGGTGGAGAAGGGGTGAGAGGAAGGCTGCTCATTGCGGGCCACCACCCTGCCTTCTGTAGCCCCTCACATTCTCCAGTGACAGTCTGAAGAAGACTGTTGGAGGGTCCTGTGTGCTCTCTGCCTCAGCCTCTCTGCCTACTCTCTCTGCCTAGGTGTAAGTCAAAGCCCAGCTGACTCCAATCTTTCTTTGTTTTTCAACACAGGGTTTCTCTGTAACAGCCCTGGCTGTCCTGGAACTCACTCTGTAGATCAGGCTGGCCTCGAACTCACAGAGATCCACCTGCCTCTGCCCCCCTGAGTACTGGATTAAAGGTGTGAGCCACCATCACCCAGTCTTTAGGAAGGAGCTCCAGTCTTGGCTCCAGTCTTTAGGAAGGAGCTCCCTGAATTTGCCCAGGAGTGAGTGAGTCAGCAGCCAACCACTCTCGGCTGCCCAGCTCTGAACAGCAGAGCAGTGTAGTCAGCCTGCTGGGAATCGCTGGGACACCAGGCCTGTTCCTGTCTCCTGGAATCCAGGCTCCAGGCTGTCCTTTGGGGACCCAGTGAGATAAACCCTGCTTAGTAACCCCAGACTTTTTTTTGTCAACTTCCTCAACACACACACACACACACACACACACACACACACACGAGAGGGAGAGAGAGAGAGAGAGAGAGAGAGAGAGAGAGAGAGAGAGAGACAGACAGACAGAGACAGAGAGAGAGAGAGACAGAGACAGACGGAGACACACACCCCAACTGCCACTTCCCTGGGGTTCTTGGCTGCCACCACTCATCTGCCACCCACGCACAGGAAACCTGAGGGTTCTGAGGCCATGTGGGGATGAACGGGAAAGCCACCTCTTTGTGCCAGAAACTGACAAAGGAGGCCAAAGGTCAGTAGAGTCAGTACTACCCCCACTAGGCCTGTCAGCTCAGGCCTGTGACCTTTAGGCCTTTGCATGTGTCACACTCTCTTTCTGGTGCCCTTCGCTCTGTTTTGTGGCTACACATAGATCTATCTTTTCTTTCTTTCTTTCTTTCTTTCTTTCTTTCTTTCTTTCTTTCTTTCTTTCTTTCCTTCTTTCCTTCCTTCCTTCCTCCTTCCTTCCTTCCTTCCTTCCTTCTTTCCTTTCTTTCTTATTTTTTTTTTAAACAATGCCTTCATGTAGCCCAGGCCGGCTTCAAAGGTACTATATAGGCCAGGATGACCTTGAACTTTAAAACAATTGTTGTGAATTATGTGTATGTGCCTGTATGGTAGACAAGCGTTATAACAACCGAGCTCCATAGCCCTCCAGTCCCTTTCTCCCCACAATCAGTGACTGTCTTCCTGTCCCCACAGCTTCCCATTCTCATCACAGTGTTGCTAATTCCATCACTCAATTACAGGAATTTTGGCCAGTGAGTGGCACAGTTTTATTCTCTCTCTGTATCCTTGACCACAGGCTGGGCACATAGCAAGCACTGTGCACTAGAGTGAGGGATTGTTGCCTGGACCTTGTTTTTGGAGACTATCAGGGAGGAAAGTAAGTCCCAGGCAAGTCACAGGCTTCTCTGTGGTCACAGCACCAAGACAGGGTCACCGACAGACCCTACCCTTTGAGACAAGAAGGCCAGGAACTCCATGAGGCTCGACCTCAGGTAGCCTGCTTGGAAGGGGATCGCAGGCTCCGCCTCTTCTTCTCCAGAGGGTTCAAACTCATGTAAGGTTCAAAGAGTGATCTGCTTGGAAGAGGTTGGGAACTGGGTCATGCCCAGGTACTTACAGGTGAGAAATGGAGCCCAGGAAAAAGTAATAATGATAACGCCAACTAGAGTTTTCATTCAGGCCAGGTTCTGAGCTCTGTGTTTTGCCTGCATTATCCACTGGAGTCTCACAGTAACCTGTGAGGTAGGAACGATGATCATCGTCTCCATGTTTCCCATGGGAAGAAAAGGGTTCGGACAGGTTGCAAACAAAGCAATGCAGCATGAAGTTTGCCAAAGTCCAAGAGAGGACTGACTGGCTCCAGAATCTGTATTCTTTCTTCTTGTTTTTTTTTTGTTTGTTTGTTTGTTTTGTTTTGAACAAGCTCTCATTATGTTGCCCGGGATGACCTGAAACTTTCAGTTTTCCAAGCCATCCTCCTGCCTCAGCTTCCTGAGTAACTGAGATTTCAGTCATGTGCTACAATACCCAATGAGAAGCTGTGCTCCTAAACTCTGTAACATGGTCACACTCGAATGCGTTCAGCACACAAACATGCATTCATTTATGGAACATAGCAATTATTTGGAATAGGCTAAACCCGGAACCAGATTCTGTAGCTTCATAATTATTGGGTGAGCCTCTGAACCCAAGAAAATATGAGGGGTACTTCTGCATCTCAGGCCAAAGGTAGACCCAGGGCTGGACCCTGGTTCTCCCGCACCCTGCCTTGCTCCACCACACTTCAAATACAAATCCCCTGGAGCCCTGGAGCTGGCAGCCTGGTCTGGCAGGTCAGAACACACATGATCTATGGACCGAGTGCTCTGGAAGGCGCAGAGGGCTACAGGGAGATTCTGTAGCCACAAACTCTCGAATCCCTGAACTATGCCATTAGTTACTGGGGTACACCCCCACAACCCTAAAAATCCTTCAATGAATATCATCATTCACAGATAAAAAACAATCTCCTAAAAAATGACACATTTTTCCTGTCTCCCTAGCTCCGCTCCTAGGTGAACTGCAAGATCCTCCTGTCACCTGCAGATCCTGAGCACGTGGCTCCCTCCCTCTGTACCCACTCTCTCTCCCCTGCTGTGCCCACTGTGCCACACCTGGGGTTCCTAGCTGCTCTGTGCTGGTGCTTCCTCCAGGAAACCCTGCCTAAGCCTTTAGCAGCTGAAGTACTCTGCCCTGCGCCCCTGCAGTACACCAGCCTCCTGGGTCCTGGCTGGAGCTATCTACACATCTGTGGCCCAGAAACCTGGCTATTGAACTGGGGCCTTCCTCTGCCTGGCTCTGTTGGCAGGGGACCCCAATCACCCAGAAGAGGTGCAAGGCCCAAAACCTCAGAATAAACAAAATGAACTTTCGGGAAGCTTCTTACTTTTTCATATCATTACCAAACTTGAAAAACAATTACAATGCTTATGAAAGCCACATAAAATGTATTTGGTGCTATCTGCACCTTGGGGTTATCAAAGCCCACAGTCCTTGTGGCAGGCAGGGCTCCCTGATATTGGTGGTCTGGGCACCTTCTTATCACTGCACAAATGCTAGGCAACTCAACAGTTTTAGGGGCAGGCTGCACACACATTTACCCCAGGCTCCTAATTAGCTCCTATGGCTTAGTCTACATCGGGTAGCTGTGGTTGCCTCCCAGGGAGGTCAGTGGCACCTGAATTCTGTTCTGAGGTCTCTAAGAGTCTGGTGTGACCTTTGGGGTTAGTTCATGTTTTAGTTCTCAAGGCCAGACTCAGTTTCCTCTTCCTAAAATGAGAATAGTAATAGACCATGATGAGCCCTTGAGAAGATACACACACTACACCACATCATACACCACACACACACACACACACACACACACACACACACCACATATACAACACACACATACACCAAGAACACACATACCACATACACATACACCAAACACACACACCACACCACCACACACACACATGCACCACACATACACCACACACACACATACACCATACACACACCACACATACACCACATACACACACCATATATACACAACACACATACATCAAACACACACACATACCACACACATACACCACACACATACCACACATACCACACATACACCACACACACCCACACACACCACACATACACCACATATACAAACACCGTACATACACATACACAAACACCATACATAAACACACATACATACACCAAACACACACACACATACCACACATTACACCACACACACACCACACACACAACCACATACACCATACACACACACCACACACATACACCACATATATACACCATACATACACAACACACACATACACCAAACACACACACACACCACATACACCACACATACATACACCACACACCACACATACACCACACACACACACCACACACACCACACATACACCACATACACAAACATCGTACATACACACACATATACCAAACACACACACATACCACATATACACCACACACACACCACACACACACACACCACACACACATTCCCCCTCACATACACTCACACACACACATACACCACGCACATACACATATACCACACACACATACACCACATACACACACATATGCCGCATACACACCACACACACATACACACACACCACATACACATACATACACCCCCCACACACATTATATCCAGGATGAGGGATGTAGAGTTTGGTAGAGTGTTTGCGTAGCAGGTGTGAGGCCCTGAGTCTGCAGCCTAGCACCATATAATCGGATGTGGTGACATATGCCTATAATCCCAGCACTTTGGAGATGGAGACAGAAGAGTCAGCTCAGTGTCATCCTCAGCTGAATAGCAAATTTGAGGCCAGCCTGGGCTACATGAACCCTAACGCAAAAACAAACAAGCAAACAAAAATGATAATTCCTAGCAAATAGCAGGCAATAGCCTGGCACCTAGCACGCAGTAGCATTTGACAAACGTGTTACACATCACAACAGGCTGGAGGCTGGCCTCGAGGAGGCTCTGTGGGAGAGCAGACTTGAGGATGGCTCTGCTGGTTTGGGATCACGGATGTTTGATATGAGGGAGTAGGGAACTCAGTTTTCTCCAACATCCAGGTTAGAGTGGAATCATGTCCACTGAAAAGCTAGAGAGCCCCGTCACCAGAGACTGGCCACAGTCCCCCTGGTTCACACTGGCTCATTCGCATAGCTCTTTTCTATCCGATTCTTTCTTTAAAATTGTTTATTAACATTTATGTGTGTAGTCTGTGTGTGTGTGCGCGTGCGTGCGCACACGTGTAGGAGGAGTCAGAGAAAAGCCTGAGGCAGTCAGTTCTTTACTTCTAACAGTAGGTTCAGAGAGCTGGACTCGTCATCACATCTAGGAGCAAGCACCCTCACCTGGTGGGCCGCTGCACCCTCCAGCTGGATCTTGCGATGCTTCTGTTCCTGCTACCAGAAGGCCACTCCCTGTGGGCCCTCCCAGATGTCCCATCAGCACCGACCCTGCCAGGGGTACTCACCTTGGGCAAGTCCAGGAAGAGGACGTGGACTTCATATGCAGCATTGACAACCTGGGCTATGCAGCCCTCAGAGACCTGGCTGGTGGTGAATGTCACCTCACCCCTTGTGGCGTCCACAGGCTGTAGATCACAGTGGACTCTTTCTGCAAGACCTGCCAGTAAAGCACAGCGGGGGGAGCAGGTCAGGTGAGAGGGCAATGGGACCCGGAACACATATCAGTGGTAGAACATCTGCCTAGCGTTGGCAAGGCCCTAGGTTCAGTTCCCAGCACTAGGAGAAAAACTACCAGTATATTCTTGTCCTTTTAAAAAGCAGATATTATTATTCTTTGGAGACAGAGTTTGATGCAGCCCAGTCTGGCTTTAAGTTTGTGCTATAGCCAGCAATGCTCTTGACCTCCTGATCTCCCTTTCTCCACTTCCCAAACCCTGGGGTGTCAGGTGTACACCATCACACCTGGATACAATCACATTTACTTTTTGTTAGGTTGAGTTTTTATTTGTTTATTTTGTTTGTTGTTGTTGTTGTTGTTTTCCAGACAGGGTTTCTCTCTGTAGCCCTGACTGTCCTGGAACTAGCTCTTGTAGACCAGGCTGGCCTCAAACTCACAGAGATCCGCCTGCCAAGTGCTGGGATTGAAAGCGTGTGCTACCACCGCCTGGCTATCACATTCCCTTTTGAACATTTCCTACATACTTGGTATGAGTTCAGAGAGTAAGCTGTCGGGCCCTCTTCATAGCTACCCTACATGGCAGGTATCACTTCATACACTCCACAGATGGAGTAACAGCCAGAGAAAGTCTCTCCAGGGTTATAGTGTTACTAGGTATAATGCTGGAAGATAAAAGCCAGAGTACTAATAAAGTATGAATTTCAGATAAACATGTATCATTTTTCAAGGTATAATTTTTAATATAAGCCGGGCGGTGGTGGCGCACGCCTTTAATCCCAGCACTTGGGAGGCAGAGGCAGGCGGATCTCTGTGAGTTCGAGACCAGCCTGGTCTACAAGAGCTAGCTCCAGGACAGGCTCTAAAGCTGCAGAGAAACCCTGTCTCGACAAACAAAACAAAACAAAAAAAAATTTTTTTAAATATAAAATTATATATTTGTACTACAGAAACATTCATTGTCTATCTGAAATTCAAATTTAACTATTTTTGCCGGGGAGGTGTTTATATGTTTGTTTTATGTTTTTTTTTTTTTTTTTGGTGTCGATATCTCACTGTTTAGTTCTGGCTATGTGGACCAGGCTGGTGTCGAACTCACAGAGATTCACCTGCCTCTGCTTCTCCAGTGCTGGGATTAAAGGCGTGCGCCATTGTGCCCAGCTCTCCACTATTTTTATTTGCTGTGTCAGGTGACCCTAAGCAGCAGGACCCATGGTAGTCTTAAGGTCAGTTCAGTCCAAAGAAAGGTGGGGGTTTAGATAGGGAGCCCGTTTCCCCCCTTCTGACCTCAAGGTGTCCATCCCTAGGAGGCTGTTTCTGTGGAGGGAATTTCCTGCCTCACGGGGATCAGCCCAGGTTGGAAGGAGGTGATGGAGCAGGCCTCACAGCCTGCTGCAGGGCGGCCCGGAAACACGGGTCCCAAGGGAGAGCAATGGAATTTCACCCTGACCCAGCAAAGGAGGAAGAGGAAATGAGGCCCCTACACCTCGTCCTAAGGAATGTGCTGAGGGGAAGGGGGGCTGCGGAGGAGGGACAGAGAAGGGGAGACTGTTTGGAAGTTTATGTCTCCATCTTGTCGTGCTCACTTCCTGTTTTCTTGGAGATCAAAGATGGGCGAGGAGGGCCAGGCTTCACGTCCAGCTGACGCCAGTGCTGAGGATGGGGGAGGTTGGTTCTTCCTGAACCCTAGGCGCCTGGGGCCTGAGCAGCCTTCTTCCCCACCCTTGTAGCTAGCTTGTTTGGTCAGAGAAGGAGGCAATATGGCTGCCTCACACCCTGTCAACCCTGCCCCGCATCTCCATCTCAGGAAGAGAATTGGGACAGGACAGTTGTCTGCTGTAGGAGCCCAGACCTTACCAGCTCTCGTCCCATCTGCAGTATGCTAGGGACACCAATATGTTTGGGATATGGTATTTTGTTCAACACAAGTTCCTGGGAGCCAGAGCCAGCATCTAATTCTGACTAGCCATCGCTTTGGGGGAATGATTTGAGCGCCCGGGGCTTTAGTTTCCTGGTCTGTATAACGGTGCTAAGAGAGGAAACCACACAGCCCTGCAGGCTGCTGGGAACATGTCATGAAGCAGGGCATGTGGTCGGTCTTTCTGTAGTTTTCTTGCTGCATTCGCTGTAGACGTTGACTGTTTAAGGGTTGGGGTGAAGTAGGAGGCCAGGGCCGTCACCGAGGTTTCCCTCACCCCAGTAGACTCAAGGGCTGGTACCCTCTCCCATTGTCTATTTCCCTTCTGATCCACCCCAACTCCTGCCCATTCTTAAACATGGGCTGCTTGGCTGCTCCTACCTACATGGGGGAGACTGCATCCTGCACGACAGGATACTTAATGTCAAGGTCGTACATACATATGCCTGGCCTCTGGGTCTCCAACTCCTCTCCCCACATGACCCAGGGTCTGACCTACAGATCTGGACTTTCCCTGCCCCTGTCCCCAGACTTCCAGGAACCCCAGTTCCTCTGGCATTGCCGGGCTGCCTGGGGCCGCCTCCTCCATGCCGTCAGCCAGCGCCAGCAGGAGAGGCCACAGGCCTGACCATTATGTAATGATCAGATAACAGGCCAGGCTGGGAGATCAGATAAGACGCCCATTTATTTTGGGGCCTTTTCGAATACTGGTTGCCCCCACCCCACAGACGAGAATGGGGAGACAGGGAGTGTGACGCCTGAGCCTGTCTCCAGCAGCCCAAGGCGGGCCCAGGCCGGCTGAAAACAATCCCCTGGCACCACGGGAAATGCCGGGGCCTCCCGGGAACTGTTGGAGGAGGCGCCGCTGGGGGCCCAGAAGTCACCCTTGGAGAACTGGGTGACCCTGACCTCCTGAGCGAGTCTGGAGCATCCTCTCGCCTCCCTTCCTCCTTCCTTGTCTACAAACACAGGACCTCCTACAGACAGCCCTCATTCCACCCCAAAGAGCTCCTGAAGACCATCAAATAAAGTCGTTCTGGAGCCAGATGGCCCAGGTACCTCGCCGAGGACTATAGACTGGGCATCAGTTTCCTTATTTGCATGCACAATGCCCATCACAGAAGCTTCCATCATGTTCCCTTCCTGGGGGTTTTGTGTGAGTAAATTCCTTGGCTCCTCAGAGCAGACCTTAGTGGTGGGTGGCTCTTATGCCCATTTTGCAGGGTTAGGGAGGCTGAAGAATTTCTCTAGGAGACCCAGACATTCAGTGCCAGGGCCTGGCTTTAAAGTTCTAGCACCCAGCATGTGTTTTGTGTACCTATGAGAGACAGTCAGTTCTGATTCATTAAGTATTGGTACCCATGGGTGTCACTGAGGAAGGTGCTTTTGACAGAAGCCCTTCCTCATTACCTCATCACCCACCTAGCCACCTCCTTCAGAGTCCAGTGACAACCTCATAGATGTCCCAGCTCCCAGCCAGGCCACAGGTGAGACTCAACTCCCACCTTGTATGCCTTTCCCAGAGTTTCCCAACACTCACATGGTCAAATTCACACACTGCAGCCCAAAGTGGGGTCAAAAGATGAAGAGGTTGATCCATGCTAGAGGTTCCCCCCAATCATACCACCTCCCAGCCTCATTTTCACGTCTCGGCATCATGATCTCTACAGCGGGGTAGTGAAAATCCCACGCCACCCTCAGAGAGCTGGAGAGCCTTCCCAGGCTGTCACAGGCACAGTGCTAAGCCCCCTGCTGATGATGGAAATTGCTCAGGAGCTACTGTGGCACCGTGTCCTTCTAGTCACCGAGGTGAACATTTCGTCCAAACACACCTTGCTTCTTGCCTTTGCCCTTCCTCAGACCAACGGCCATCCTTTAAGACTTACTTATTTTAGTTTTATGTGCATAAGTGTGTATCTACATGTATGTGCACCATGTGTGTGCAATGCTCACAAAGGCCAGAGGAGGGCACAGGGAACCAAATCTGGGTCCTCTACAAGAACAGCAAGAGCTCCTGAGCCATCTATCTCAACCCTAATGGCTATCTTTTTTTTTTTAAAGAAATATCCAGGTTTAATGGGAGATCTGCACTCTTGGGTGGCCCCGAGAGGGAACGGGGAAGCTTCGGGAACTCAACCCCCGGGAAGAAGAAAGGGAGACCACCCCAATGGCCATCTTTTATTGACCACCTGATCAATTTATATTCAACTTTCAAAATTATAGACAGGGTTTCTCTATATAACAGTTCTAGCTGTCCTGGAACTAGCTCTGTAGACCAGGCTGGCCTCAGACTCAGAGATCCACCTGCCTCTGCCCCCCCAAAGTGCTGGGATTAAAGGCATGCGCCACTGCTCCCCATATTAGCCTCTTCTTGAAACAGGTGCCTCCTAGACAGGTGGTGGTGGTACACACCTTTAATCCCAGCACTTGGGAGGTAGAGGCGGCAGATCTCTGTGAGTTCGAGGTCAGCCTGGTCTACAGAGCAAGTTCCAGAACAACCAAGGCTACACAGAGAAACCTTATCTTAAAAAACAAAACAAAACAAAACAAAAAAGGAAGAAAGGAAGGGAGGAAGGGGGTAAGGAAGGAAGAAGAAAGGAGGACTTCCTTTCTTAGGTTCATCAGGACCTGATGTCCCAGAGTCCCAGGTGCTCAGTGACTTTGAAGGTTCGGGCTGTTTTGTTTCTAGCTTGTGTGTGGGTGTAGGTGTGTGAGGGCATACATGGGTATGCAGCTGTGCTTGTGCGCGCGCATGTGAAACCAGTTAAACCCAGGTTGTTCAACAAAGTTTTTCATTAGACTGGAGCTCTCCGCGCAGGCTCAGCTGACTAGCCAGTGCACCCCAGGGGTCCTGTCTTCTCATTAGTACTGGGGTTGCACATGCCCAGTTCTGGGCATTGAACTCTGGCTCTCAATGCAGGCATAACAAACACTTTACTAGCTGAGCAATCTCTTGAGCCTTGTTTTTTAAATTTTACGACAGGGTCTCACTCTGTAATTTAGGCTGAACTCAATCTCACAGAGATCCCCCTTGCAGTCTCTGCCTCCCGAGTGATGGGATTTGAGGCATGTGTCATCATGCCT
Source organism: Arvicola amphibius (assembly GCF_903992535.2). Classification (NCBI taxonomy): domain Eukaryota; kingdom Metazoa; phylum Chordata; class Mammalia; order Rodentia; family Cricetidae; genus Arvicola; species Arvicola amphibius. The sequence continues at coordinate 50,609,058 of NC_052053.1, read as the reverse complement.
GGCCTGGGCTGCTGTTGTTGTGGGTTTTTTTAAAGATTTTTTTGAATATTCTTTCTTTTTAAAAATATTTTATTTTTATTTTATGTGCATTGGTATTTTGCCTGCATGTGTGTCTGTGAGAGAGTATTGGATCTCCTAGAGGTGGAGTTACAGGCAATTGTAAACAGCATGTGAGTGCTGGGAACTGAACAACCCTGGTCTTCCAGAACAGCCAGTGCTCTCATCCGCTGAGCCATATCTCCAGCCCCAAAATGTGCTTATTTTTATCTGTATGAATGTTTTGTATGTATGCATGTGTGTATGTGTGTATGTATGTATGTGTATGTGTGTATGTGTGTGCATGTATGCATGTATGCATGTATGTGTATGTATGTGTGTATGTGTGTGTGTGTGTATGTATGTATGTATGTATGTATGTATGTGTACCATGTCTGTGCCTGGTACTCTCAGAGGTCAGAAGAAGGAGTCAGATGCCTTAGATCTGGGACCACTGATGGTTGTGAGGCACCATATGGGTGCTGGGAGCAGAACCTGAGTCCTCTGCAAGAACAAGTGTTCTTAAGCAGTGAGCCATATCTATCTCTTCAGCCTCGGTTTTCTCTCTTTAAGATTCATTTAATTAGTGTGTGCACATTTGTACAGGTACCTGCAGAAGTCAGAAGAGGGCATTGGATCCCCTGAAGCTGGAGTTAAAGGCACTTGTGAGGGCCAGGCAGTGGTGATGCATGCCTTTAATCCCAGCACTTGGGAGGCAGAGGCAGGCAGATCTCTGTGAGTTTTTGAGGACAGCCTGGTCTACAAGAGCTAGCTTCAGGACAGCCAAGGCTACACAGAGAAACCCTGTCTCAAAAACAAAAACAAAAGGCACTTGTGAGATATGCGACATGGGTTCTGGAACCCAACACGTGTCCTGAGTGCTCTTAACCCCTGAGCCATCTCTCCAGTGCTGGTTTTATTTGTTTGTTTTTTAGGTTTATTTTATTTTGAGGCAGGGTTTCCTACAGCTCAGGTTGGCCTAAAACTCACCGTGTAACTGGAGCTTACCTTGAATTTCTGCTTCTCTTGCCTCAGTCTCCCAAGTTCGCCTACACCTGGCTGGGCTGCTTAGCTCCTAAGTGTCTGTGCTACCAGAGAAAAGCACGTGGACAGTCTGGCTCCGCATGTCCCTGTCAATCATCTGGGCTGGGCTGGGACTTCCGCCTCTCTCCTACTGCTCTGGGACTGAGATGTCCTGAGGTTCTATCTGGGACAAATGCAAGGCAGGACACTGACAGCAGAGGCAGGGTCCCAGGGCCCTATCTAAGAAGGAAGGCCATTGCAGGATTGCAGGAACAGGACAAGACGCCAAGTCCCCGGAATGAGGGGATCGGGTCACAGGAAGGTGCTTGTCCCTCCCGAGGTGCTCATGGAAATGACTGTTCCGAGGTTTGGGGGCCAGGCTCTCCACGCTACTCTGTGTTACTTGGCAATTTCTCTTATCGCCTAGACTCCAGTCTTTGCATCTGTCACAAAGGGTGACAGAAGCGAACTCTGAGGGCCTGAGCACCGCCATGCTGGTATACAGCAAGTACCCAATAAATGTCAGCTGGCATCCTCATCGCCCCATTTATGCAATGGTTGTGTTCACAGCTTGCTCTGGGATTAGGGCTCCCCTCAACCTGCAGGACTGCTGCCCTAAAGCCTGATCTGGAGGCAAAGGTGTCTAAGTCTCCCATGCCTAGCTACCAGCAGGCCCAGAGAGGAGGCTGGATCAGGAGCAGACGGCATGGATATCTTGGACACCCTCACCTGTACACTGGGCTTGACACACCAAGGGCATGAGAGGTGATCGCCTCCCTCTCACCCACATCTGCCTGGAGGCCCTGGAGCACATGGAGTGGGCCTGAGCTCCAAGTGCCCAACACTGGCCCACATGTGACACGGAGCAAGTCCTCTGTTCCTCCATCTCAGCTTCTCTGATCCTTGGTTGAGGTGAGAGAGCACCTTTTCTTTTAACATTTAGGCCGGGCGGTGGTGGCTCACGCCTTTAATCCCAGCACTCGGGAGGCAGAGGCAGGCGGATCTCTGTGAGTTCGAGGCCAGCCTGGTCTACAAGAGCTAGTTCCAGGACAGGCTCTAAAAAAGCTGCAGAGAAATCCTGTCTCGAAAAAAAACAAAAACAAAAACAAAAAAAAAACATTTAGGATTTTATTATTGCTCTCTGTGTATATATGTGTGCTTACATGGGTTTCTGTGCACTACGTGTGTGCACGTGGCTGTGGATGCCAGAGAGCAGGAGTCCCTGGAACTGTAGTCACAGCTGGCTGTGATGTGAGGGAGAATCTTAGTGTCCATGTCCCCATAGCGCCCAGGGAGCCACTGTCCTGGCTTGTCCCATCCCCCTATCCTTCCTGAAGGTTCTGGAGTGTGGCTTCAAAATCGGTTGTGTCTCTCCCCTGTGTGGCCGGCCCCTACTGCGGTGAGTCCCAGATCCCCACCCAGGTAGTGAGCAGCATAGAGGCTCTGGGTCATACTCTGCCCCAGCCTCAGGGAGATGGCTGTCTACAGGCCTACAGTCCACAGTGCCTAATCCTAGATACCAGGCCTGGGCCACAAGTACCAGAAGCTTCCAAATGAAAGAAACCAAAATACGGGGACAGGTACATGCAACAAACTGGGACAAAAGGAGAAACCACTTACATATTCAACAAGGGATTCGCTGTTCAGATGATGGCACAGGGATTGGACAGAATATTCCAGAATGGTGAGCAGATGGTTATAGAGTCTCAGTGATAACATGGAAAGAATATGGCACTTAAGAAGGGTCCACAAGACTCCACATGTTCATCTGAAGGATCAAAATTACCTTGCAAAGCCCAGAAGGTAGTTTATAGCTGCTAATAGTCCTGGGAGTGTTTTTTTTTCAGTATTGATGCTTTGCCACTGAGTGATAGTCCAGCCTTAATTGGGAATTGTGTGTGTGTGTGTGTGTGTGTGTGTGAGAGAGAGAGAGAGAGAGAGAGAGAGAGAGAGAGAGAGAGAGAGACGGAGCTATATTCCCAGCATCCCTCACTCATCTGCTTTCTTTAAAGAACAAACACATGGTTAAGCTGCTCTTTAAGAATTGAATTCCAGGGTTGGAGAGATGGCTCAGTGGTTAAGAGCTTTTGTTGCTCTTCTAGACAACCTAGGTGCAATTCCTGGCACCAACCCGGAGGCTCGCAACTGTCTGTACCTCCCTGGGCACACAGATGTACATGCAGGTTAAGACAATCATACATGGTTGGGCAGTGATGGCACATGACTTTAATCCCAATCCCAGCACCTGGGAGGCAGAGGCAGGCGGATCTCTGTGAGTTTGAGGCCAGCCTGGTCTACAAGAACTAGTTCCAGAACAGCTAGGGCTGATACACAGAGAACCCTGTCTCAAAAACAAAACAAAACAAAATTTTACATATAAAATAATAAAACAAACAAATCCAGGACAGAAGAATTTGTTTTAGGAAGCCCTCTAGAGAAAAATCCCTTACCAGAGAACAGTCACACCGAGAAAACATCCTTCCAGAAGTTTCTCTGAGCAAACTGCAGCATGACTGTTTCATGAGAAGAGATGGACTGCCCTTTAGGGTCCTTACTGTGTGTTCTATATATCTGTGTGTGGTAGCGAATGTACCCACTGGCTTTGCAGTGGCTGCTGGATCCATGACATCCTGACTTCTTCAGTGAAACCCCTGCTGGTGGACCTTTGGGTGTAATCTGGCTGTTGGAGTTTATTACAGGAACCCATGGGTGACACGTCCTTACAGAGGTGACAAGTAACTCTCTAGGGAAGACTTTTTTTTTTTAAAGACAGAATATTACTGTCGAGGCTGGCCTTGAACTCACTATGTAATCTAATCTGGCCAGGAACGCTGAGACTACAGTTGTGTGTCACCAACCTGGCTTACACTGACTTCTGAAGTTGAGATGTGAGCTTTACACAGCTTTAGACAATTCTACTGAGTTGTGCCCTGGAAGACTGGGTCCGATTTTACCCCTTCCATCCTCAGAAGATGATGCACCAGTGGCTGCCACCCCCATCCACTGAGTTCTGCATCCTAGGCCGTCAGGGCTATATAGTGAGACCTTTTCTCAGTAAAAAAAATAAAAATAAAAATAAATTGTGCATGTGTGCGTATGTAAATGTGTGTAATTTTTAAAAAAAATCAGGACCTTACATATGGTAGACAAGAGCTCTACCACTGAGTTGCACACCCAGGAAATTACTATCAATCAGAACTCCCTACTTTCTGACTATTTTACCCACTTCGCCATCATCTGCAGACCAGTGGGTCTCAGCCTCCCTAATGCTCACCCTTTACTACAGTCCCCCATGTTGTGGGGACCCGCAGCCACTAAGTCATTGCTACTTCATAGCTGTAACTTTACTACTGATATGAAATCATAATGTAAATGTCTGATACACAGGATATCTGGGGTGTCTGTGCCTCGGGTCTGTAGGGGAGGGAGGCCATTGCTGAGGTGCCAAATAAGAACTGAGGGTTAGTGGATTAAAATGAGCCCCGAGGGAATGGATATTCATGCCACTCCCATCGGCCTACCTAAAATCTGGAAAGTTATCTAGACTCTGACACCCCACCTTCCGTGCTACAAGTCAGACCCTAAAGGTTGTGTATGTGTCCCCAAGCCCAGAGGAAGAGGCCTGGAGTCTTGTCCCAGCATAGTAGGTGGACTTGGAGGGTCAGAGCCTCCAGTTTCTCTCCTGGGAAATGGGGTAATTGTGGCAGCCATCTTGCAGGGTCACATGGTCAGAGCAAAGGGTTCTGGGGACCACAGGCCTGGAGTCAAATCCCTGCTAAGTCACTCAGAGCTTCTAAGACTCAAGACTCAATTTCCGGTTGACCAACGAGGTGGTGGCAAGAGATTTCCCATCAATTACAGACTTTAAGATGCGGGAGTGGCCCCACAGCCTCCCCACACTGCTGTCTCCTGGCAGTCCATCCCAACCCTGGAACAAGCCCCTGAATCTGCAGGTGGGTGGGTAGCCGTTCACAGATAGGGTGACCGAGGAGCAGGCCCCACTGAGAGGAACCTTGAGTAAGACTGTGGTCTAGGGTCCTCACCATCCCTCCTGAGGTGACTTTTAATAGTCAGTCTGGTTGAGAAGACCCACAGAACCCCTAAATGAACCTGTGGCCTTCTTGAGAAGGGGAACAGAGGCATGGCAGAGCACGTGGCCTTTGTGGGTTCAGTGGGGTTCCGGGAGTGGGCAGAGCCCAGGAAAAGTAGGAGGACTTCACAGTGGTGACTCTTTGACTAATGATGTCACCACAAACCTTTACCTCAGCCCCTCCTGGCTCAGGGGCCTCAAGACCATCTCCTAAGATCACATAAGGAAACAAGGAGGTCACAGTTGGACCCAGAGCCTAACTTTCTCCTGTGCCCCCTTCTGAACCTCCTCAAACGGGAGCTCAAGTCTCAGAGACCTCTGAGACAGGAGGGAGTACTCCCAGATGCCCAGCCTCTGGCTCCAGGCCTTGATAGTTGAACACAGCAGGTACCAGGGCTAAAGTAAACAGCTTACCCCTCTTCACCCCAGACTCTTAATGCTTCAGTCTGGCATCCTGTGAAATCTTCTAGTCCCACTAAGCTGAAATAGCTGGAGATCCCGTTTCTGCTTCCTACCGCCATCTATGAGCTCAGGACACAGGATTTAGACCTCAAACACCCAGGGCCTGGTCTTGGCTGTGTCCCCAACCATGGCGCTGGACACTTACTTGTGGGTACGAAGCTGTAGATGACCAGCAGCAGAGTAATGGCCAGAGGGAGCATCCCACGATCCATGCTGTCCACCTGGGAGTCTGTGCGCTGGGCCTTATCCGGTATCCAGAGGCAGGGCTGCGGGTGGGCGCCGGGGCCGGCGTGGGTTCGCACGGGGACCCGAAGGGAGCAGGCGGCCGGAGCGACCACGTCCCTGCTCCAGCCTTCTGAGGTGGCGGCTGAGAAGTCAGGAGAAGTGAGCTCGAGACTCACAGCAGGGCAGGAGTCTGAGTCTCTAGCTGACTGGATGGTGGGGAAGAGACACTGGGCTCTTCTGGACAGCAGCGGGCAGCGGTCCTGGCCTGGGGACGGGACACAGATGGATGCAGGGGTCTGACCGTCCTCGGCAGGGAGCTCAGCTCATCCAGTCCAACCCAGAGAGGCAGGAAATGCGCTTCCTTAGAGAAGGGGCCGGGCCAGGCTGCCTGCCAGGCGGGTAGAGGAAGTGCCACAGGCTTTGTCGCTGGGTGGGGGGCCTTGGGATGGGGGAAGCAGGGTGATGGGAGGACCCAGTCGGCAGACCTCCCCCCCAGGAACCCCACCCTCCATCTACCCTTGCTAAGGCTTGTTGGTGGGGGCACATCTGGGAACCTGACTGGGGTCAAGCTCTGGATGAAGCCCCAATAACTCAGGTTCCTTCTACAGACGAGGAAACTAGTGGTGGACCAAGACAGCCTTCTGGAAGGATGGTGCCTGGGATTCCAGCTGGTCCCTGCCAGCAGCAATGCAGATTTCCAGAAGCATCGCTCTTGGCTGTGCCCCTTGTGTTATAGACAGGGAAACTGAGGCCCAACAGGAGGAAGAAACATTCCCAGGTAGCGCAGAGCAGCTGAGGCCGTACTCACCGGTCCCACACAGTCCCAAAGGCAAAGGCAGAGAACACGCATTTGAGTCTGGGGGCACACGCTTCTAATCCCCGCCCCGTGGAGGCCAGAGCAGGAGGGCTGTGAGTTGGGGGCAAGCCTTGGCTATATGTACATAGTGAGACCTGTTGCAAAGCAGAAACAGGTATAGCCTTTCAGGGCATCTCTGAAGTCAGATGGCCCTGGGTTTGTCTGGAGCTGAGTCCTTAATCCCAGTTGGCAGGGCACTGCTCTGTCCTGTTCGCCAGGTTCCTGGGACACTTCGGAGGATCAGATGCTACAGCACTTAGCCTTGGGCCAGGTCCTGCAGGAGCTGCTTGCCAACCCACACTAACTCAGCTTAAGGTGACAACCCTAGAAAGGCCCATGCTCATTTCGCAAATAGCAAACACAAAATGTGTGCCCATCGTGTTGCTAGGTGGCGTTTAGGGTCAAGTCCAAGAAAACTTCAAGAAGAAAGCCTGAACTACCTGGAGAAGGATCAGCGACCAGGAGGAGTCCAGACACAACAAGTGAAGACAGCCAAGAAAGGACCAAGCTTCAGCTAAGGCACCAAAGCAGGAAGAACTTGGATGATACTGGGGCAATAGCAAGGATGCAGAGAGGCCAAGAAGCACCTTCTGGGGGCCTGAACACACAGACTTTATCCATGGGGCCAGTGGGGGGAACCTGTCTTAAGGAGGAAGAAGACGGCTGCAAGTGCAGCCTCTCAAGGAGACTTTGGCCTGGGGTTTCAGGTCTGCCTCCTAGGTGCCCTCTGGTGTCTCCTGCCTCGGTGACCAGGCCCGCAGCAGTTTTCTCTGCAGGGGTTGACTTGAGGCAGGGAGGGTGAGTGTGGTCCCTGAGTGCAGGCTGGGAGGAAGGTCATCTTGCTCCCACCCAGGCAAGCGTGGGAGACCTACCTCACTAGGCCTCTTGGGGATGGCAGGACAAAGACACCAGGACCCAGAAGGCATAATGGGGGTAGTAGCAGGGTGGCGTGAGCTTCTCTCTACAGGCCCTAACAGAATCTGTTTTGGGGACAGTCAGCCCAGCTCCAGGACTAAACTCCACACCAGGGCCCACCCTGGGCGTTCACCTTATCAGTACCAAATTGTCACCATTGACAAGAGGTCTACTCCTTTAGGCTTTGTTTTACATAGGTGGAAGCCGGCTTGCCAAGGAGCACAGAGAGTGGACACCTCATGGCTGCCTGACCTCAACCCAAGCTCCACGCCTGCCGCCATCCGAGCCGAGCAGACTGGGGGGGGCAGGGTTAGGTGATATAGCCAGGGGACACTCTGGACCCCCCAAGATCAAGGCTTCGTGTCCCTGGCCCTTCAGAGATGGGCTGGCCTGCCACTCCAGGGTTCTTAACCTCTCTCCACACACACTGCTATCCCAGGATGATCCAATCACCCCCTACTACCGTGTCTTAGCCCAGACTTGCTCCCTTAGTCCAGGCTTGCTCCCTTGGCCTTGTTTTGTTTTTTTAGTTTTTTTGAAACAGGGTTTCACTATGTCACCTGGCTGTCCTGAAACTAGCTACACAGACCAGGCTGTCCTCAAACTCATAAAGATCCACCTGCCTCTGCCTCCAGAGTGTCGGGATTAGAGATGTGGCCACCATGCCTGGCTCTCATTTAAAGGCCTTTCCCAAGACACCGTCATTCGGGTCATAGGACCCAGTTCCTTCTCCAGAAAACAGGGGCGGCTCCAGGTTGATACAAGGGGGAAAATCTGTGGAGTGGTAGCTCATGGGGCTCACCAATAATCCCAGTTCTTCACAGGCAGAAGCAAGAAGATGACCACAAATTTGAGAACAGCCTGATTTACACAACAAGTTAAGGCAGCTCAGGGCTCCATAGCAAGACCCTGTCTCCAAACATGGGAAAGGAAAGAAAAAGGAAGAGGGGCCTACAAGATGGCTCAGAGAATAGAAGTGCTCGCCACTAAGCCTGACAACCTGAGTTTGATTCCTGGGGTCTACATGAAGAAAGAAACTGATTCCCCAAAACTGTCCTCTGCCCACATACACACACATATAAAAACACAATAAGTAAAAAAAAAAAGAAATGTAATTTAAAAATTTAAAAAGACAAGAACCAGGGAAAGAAAGCCCAACCAGTGGGCTGTAAGGGCCCTGACCAGAGACCTTGAGGGAGTGAAGGGTGTGGAGACGCTAGACCTGGAAACTTTAAGCACAGAGGGGTCCCAGGCACCCGAAGTCTGGGTGGCACCCCACACTCAGTGCATGTCACTAAAAGTCCCAGGAGGGCAGGGACTTTGATGGCCTCTGCTCTGCTGCTTTGTCCCTTCACCAAAGGACTTTCTTCTTCTCTCTCTCTCTCTCTCTCTCTCTCTCTCTCTCTCTCTCTCTCTCTCTCTCTCTCTCTCTCTGAGACAAGGTTTCTCTGTGTAGCTCTGGCTGTCCTGTAGACCACTCTGTAGACCAGGCTGGCTTCGAACTTAGAGATCCACCTGCCTCTGCCTCCTCAGTGCTGGGATTAAAGGTGTTCACCACCACTGCCCAGTGGGACTTTGCTTCTTATGATACTTTCCTTTTTCTAGGATTGAGAAGGCAATCCCCTGCCTCAGACTCACAAGTGCTGGGATTCCAGATGTGTACCACTGTGCACAGCAAGATATATTTATTGAAATCCTGAGGTGTCCTGGAAGTCAAAGTGGGACAGAGGATTGTGGGAATGGGGAAACTGAGGCACAGAGAAAAAAGGCTTGTTTCTGATCCCTAGCACATAAGGCCAGTCCAGGGCTGATTCTTCTGTCCCCAGCAGTGCTGATCATAGCCCGGTACAACCAGGTACAGATCTGAGTAAGCTGTGGTTTGCTCCCAGCCTGCTCTCTCCCTCTGGGGACACATCCACTTTCCTGCTCCCCTGCTCCCGAAGGACAGACAAGGGCAAAGAAGAAGAGTACAGTCTTCGGCTTTGTTCCCAAAAGGCTGACCCCCACATCAGCCATTTCTCTCCCCTGAGGATCATAGCCCAGCCAGAGTGTATGCTACATTGCCCAGGTACTGGATTCTCCTCCTCACCCAACAGGCCGAGCAGGCATTTGCACAGGGTGAGAGTTCCCTATACGTCCTCATCTATGCCGATATACCCCCCACCACAGTCTCTCAAAGCTGTCCCTTGGGAGCCTGCCATCTGTTTCCTGCCTTAATCCCAAGGCAGATGTTCTCAGGTCCCTCCTGTGCACACTCCAGGAGACACATGGCCCCTAGCCAGGACCTGCGCACGGCCCCCACACTGGGTTCCATCTTCCTCCTGACAGAGCCAAAAGGCCTGAGCAGCAGGAAGGGATGGAGCACGTCTACCTTGGCCCCTGGCCACCAGAGGAATGTCAGGCGGCCCCTAAGGACCCCAAGGCGGCTGTAAGTCTCCAGCTCCAGCCTGCAGCCAGGGGCTGTTGATCCCCAACAGCGGGGCCAGATCCACTCAGGCATGGAGAGGGGAGGCTGAGTACCTGACTCTGTCCCATGCCAGCCAGGGAGCCTTGGGCAAGGCATATCTATTTTGAGGAACCCCGTTGTGCTCAGCTGCACAGAGGGAAGGCAGCCAGCCACCCTGTGGGATTCAAAGTACAAGGTAAGAAAGACAAGGCTCCCGACTCACGAGCTTACCAGGCCCAGCGCCAAAGGCCTCTTCACAGCCCATCCTCATTTTACGATGGAAGAAACAAAAAGGTCCAGATGCACAAGGACCCAGGGCTGCAGAGAGGCAGAGGGTGTGTAGGGCTGGGCCCTCCTAGAGAGGCAGAGCATATGCAAATTTCAGCCCTTTGGTGTTCCCTTGTTTCTAGAACCTTCAGTCCTAGTTTCCTTCCTACATTCCAGATCACCTTATCTGTCTCCTACTGGTTCCTCTCCATCCCCCACCCCCAGGCATGGCCCTTGCACCCCTTCCCTTTCTGTTCACTTTTACTTCCAAATCAGGATTTCTCCGACCTTGGTGACCGGATGACATCATGTTCTAGCCCAGTGACAGGTCACCTGAGGGACTCGAGCTTAGATGAGGGGACAGACCTCTGTGAACTTGTCTCTGTACAATGGCCTCAAACAGCACGTGTCCTGCGCCAGTCCCTTGCAGTCCTACACCACGAGCTTCTGGACTTCTGCGCCCATTGACGCGTCCTGATCAGAACATGTGATGGGTTCCTCCTAGTCTGAGGGGTGAGGTCGAAGCCCTTTCTAGGAGCTGGTTCTGACCAGAAACACTCAGCAGGGCATGGTGGCACAGCTAGTACTTCAGACACAGGTGATCCTCCATGAGTTCAAATCTGCTTATTGTCCCAAAAAGCCGAGCCAGAGTGGAAAGACAACTCAGCAAGAGTAGCCGGGGACCCTGGTTTGTTTCCCAGTGGCACACACACACACACACACACCTCCAAACCGAGGGTCTGACACCCTTTTCTGGCCTCCAGAAAAGGCATACACATGGTGTGCCTACACACACACAGGCAAAAAAAAATCATATACATAAAGCAAAAGCATTTTTTAAAAAAATAAAGCCAAACTAGGAGGTGTAGGGGGCAGGTAAATCACTTGCCACCAAGCCTGATGGTGACTCGAGTTTGAGTCTCAGAACCTACATGATGGAGGAAATAAACACCCCTTCTGGTTGTCTCTGATCTTCATATGAATGACTTGGCATTCTCTCTCTGTCTCTCTCTCTCTCTGTCTCTCTGTCTGTCTCTCTGTCTCTCTCTCTCTCTCTCTTTCTCACACACACACACACACACACACACACACACACGCAAACAAAACAAAAAAAAAGTTTAAAAAGTTTTTAAAAGTTTAGCTTTTAAAAAGCTAAACTGAGCCAGCTGAGCCAGGCAATGGTGGCACCTGACTTTAATCCCAGCACTCAGGAGGCAGAGGCAGGAGGATCTCTGTGAGTTCAAGGCCAGTCTGGTCTACGAGCAAGTTAGTTCCAGGACAGATAGGGCTACACAGAGAAACCCTGTCTTGAAACAAAGCACCAAATTGGATCTGGGTCGACTGCATCTCAGTTGACAGAGTGCACGTTTGTCATCCCAGCACTGAGGCTGAAGCAGGAGAATAATTCCGGGTTATCCTCAGCTACACGGTGAGGCCCAGGGTAGCCTGCATTATATGAGGCTTTTTTTTTAAATAAACAAACCCAAACCACCTTAATCTGACAGACCCACACTCTCTCAGCATCTCTGGGGACTGTTTCCATGCTTCCCCAGTTAGGAACTGGAAAATTCTGTTCCCTTTGATATGGCAGACAAAGAGCTTCCCATGCCTGGTGGACACCAGCAGCCCCTCCCCTCCTCCCCACAGGCCTTTTCCCAGCTCTGGTTCCAGGATGCCTCTGACTCCCTAGCCCCAGGCAGGGTTCTGGTCAGTCTCATAAACTGCCTGCCTCTCATCTCTCTTGTCACTACAGCCTTTGGCTGTCACTCATGCAGGCCTCCCTCATGACCCCAGGGCTGGCAGAACCCAGGCCTCTGCAATCCTTCCCTCTGGGAACATCGAGGTCATCTCTTCACTGAGTTCTGCTTCCTTCTTCCTTTTCCACAACAGTTTCTCTACTTCGTGCAGGCCCTTGCTCCGCTCAGGCAAGCATCCCACTCAGAATGTAAAAGCCAAGGTTCTCACGTGGCACCACAAGCACCCCACCCTTCTTTCAGCTCCCCGCTTGATGTCTCTAGGGACCACAGGGTTTTCTCCCCTCTTTTCAGTCTCCTCTCAAAAGGCACACAGTCAGCAAGGCTTCCTCTGACTAGCCCTTTTTTTTTTTTTTTTGTTTTTCGAGACAGGGTTTCTCTGTGGCTTTGGAGCCTGTCCTGGAACTAGCTCTTGTAAACCAGGCTGGTCTCGAACTCACAGAGATCCGCCTGCCTCTGCCTCCCGAGTGCTGGGATTAAAGGCGTGCGCCACCACCGCCCGGCTTAGCCCTTTTACTATTAATTTTGTGTGTGTGTGTGTGTGTGTGTGTGTGTGTGTGTGTGTGTACCTGGGTGTACATATGTGTACCACATGTGTGCAGTGCCCAAGGTGAGAGGAGGCAATGGATTCCCTGGAACTGTAGTTACAAATGCTTGTGAGCCGCCATGTGGGCACTGAGGACTGAACTCAGGTCCTCTGCAAGAGCAGCCAGTGCTCTTAACAGCCGAGCCATCTCTCCAGCCCTTGGGCGTCACTTTTAAAATGGCCTCTCCTGATGGCTCAGCCTTTGAGAACACTGGCTGCTCATCCAGAGTACCTACATCCAGCACTTCACAGCAGCTCACGACCAACTGTAACTTTAGTTCTGGGGATCCAGTGCCCTCCGTGGGCACCAGGCATGTTCGCAGGTAAAACACCTGTACACACAAAACGAAATGTCTCTCTCCAGTGACCCACGGGCTTTCAGGCCACTGATATGTTGTCCTTCACCATCGAGAGCAGAAGTTTCCTGAGGTCAAGCACTAGGCTGCTGCTCTCTCCTTTTTTCCCCTTAAGGCCAATTCTGTTCTGTTTGTTTTTTTGAGGCAGGGTTTCTCTGTGTCTCTCTAGCTTTCCTGAAACTCACTCTGTAGACCAGGCTGGCCTCAAACTCAGAGATCCGCCTGCCTCTGCCTCTTGAGAGCTGGGATTAAAGACATGTGCCACCATGCCCAGCAATTTGTATTATTTTTAATTATGTGTAGGTGTGTATGTATCCGCACTATGGGCATGTGCCCATGTGTGTAATGCCCAAGCAAGCCAGGAGCAGCGGGTCTCCTGGAGCTACAGCTAGCGAAGGTTGTGAATCACACTGCCTGACTGTGGGCACTGGGAACGGCGGGCATTCCAGACACACCAGAGGATGGACCTTGTCTCCTGCTTGCCCAGTGCCCTGTCTCCTAAGTGACAGACTGAGACCCCAAGATGAGGGTGTGGAGGCATATGAGTTTGAAGACAGAGTCTCCCAGAGAGAGGACAACTTCCCCAAGTGCAGCTGGCTCCAGGGTCAGAGTCCCTGCATCAGACGAGCAAAGTCCTTCAAAGCCACTTTCTGTTCCCAACAGGAGTCACACAGACCTTCCTGTGGCAACCTGTGCCCCAAAATCTCAAGTATCCCCAGCACCCAAGAGAATGCTGAGTTCCAGACCAGCACGGGCTACATAGGGAGAACCTGTTTCAGAAAAAAAAAATATCAAGAAGATTCTTCCTGAATTGTCTTAATTCACCTGACAATTTAAGCAGTTTAAATATACTTATGAAGACTTTTTCATATACATATATGAAAAACTCACTAGAACAATTCAGGAGACCGAGGCCTCCCCTGAGCAGGGCTCCAGAATCTCCAGATTATGTGTTCTGAGTTTGTAGAGGGTAAACCGAAGCCAGAAAGAGGGCCTCGGCTGCAGGGGAGGATAATAAATGCTGCTGTGTGACCTGGGGGAAGTCCAACAACCTCTCTGAGCCTTCTTGCCCAGTGGAACCCTGGTGTTCACAGTCCACACATGTTCAGAAGGGCGCCTGGCCCCCAGCCCTCTGAACACCCCCATCATGGAGCCGCCAGGCCTTCCTGTTTACTCGAGGCCCCTCTCTGGGCTGGAAGGCGACAGGCTTGGCCTCCTCTGCTCCCTGCTTCCTTCCTCTCCCACTTCAGTGCCTCCGGCCAGGCGCTCAGGGGGCCCTGAGGCCAAGACACAGGGGTGCATTCCAGGGGAGGCGTATGAGGCCACCACCCCACCAATGCCTTCCACGGAGTATGCCCTCTCTGAGACTCTGTGGATATAAGGGCATTAATCCTACAAGCTATGGAGAACAATCCCCCAGGTCACAATGAGCAGCTGCCTGGAACATCTGTAGAGACCAGAAGACAATGACAGCACCGGTGACCTTCTGATGCTGACCACACCCACCATATTCTCGTGGTGACTCCAGAGAAGACCCTGGTCCCCACCCGCAGGGTACTAGGGTACTGCCTATCTCTGACCTCGGTTTCTCCCACTGTAGAGCTGGTGATTTTCCTGAGCTGTTTGCAGACCAGAGGGCTGGCTGCGTGGAGGCGACCCCTGCATTAGACCTGTTTTGTTTTTATTTACTTATTTTAAGACAAGTTCTCATGAAACCCAGGCTGGCCTCAAACTTGCTATGTAGCTGAGAATGACCTTAAATTTCTGATCCACCTGCTAGAATAACAGGTGTGTGCCATGGATCAAACCTGGAGTTTTTTCTGTGTGTTAAACAAGTACTCTACCCACTGGAGCTTCTGTCCAGTCATAGACCTGATTTAAAAATAAGACATTATTTTTATATGTGTGTGTGCATGCGTGTTTGTGTTCACGTGTGTGTGTGTGTGTGTGTGTGTGTGTGTACATGAACATGTGCCCTTGGAATCCAGAAAAAGGGCTTAGGGTCCCTTGGAACTAGAGTTACAGGCAGCTGTGAGCCCGTATCCCCACTCCCATGTGAGTCCCTGGAACAGAACTCTGGGCCTCTGGAAGAGTAGCAAGGCCTCTTAAATACTGAGCCATATCTCCAGACCCTAGTTTTGGCTTTTCCTTCAGACAGAGTGGCGCCATTGTAGCTCTGGCTGATATTGAGCTCATGACGAACCTCCTGCCTCAGTCTCACAAGGGCTGGGTTTACAGACCTTTTTACCTGGCTATAAACCTTCCATAAGCCCCACCTACAAGGACCCCCTTGTCCTTGAGGCTCAGCTTGAACACTGACATCCTTTCCAGCTAGCCACGGGTGTGCAGGACAGCGATGGAAAGGGGTGCACTGGCTCTAGGAGGAAGCCGGAGGGGGACCCCGAAGGAGGAAGCTCAGCAGGATAGCCGTCCTATCACAGACCCAAGCAAAGGACAGAGCTGTCCTCTATGGAGAGAGGTCTGTCTCAGCTGGAGCTCAGTGGCGGAACCCCTGCCTCATGTAATCATGAGGTCCTGCACAGCCTCCTTCGCTGGTACCAGTTCTCAAAAACCTGATGGCTAAATGCAATCGTGTGGTCGTACATCACACCTTGGCTTCAGCCAATCAGCTCCGAGGAAAATTAGGGAGTCATGGGAAGCCACACAAGGACCCTGTATTGGCTGGGTGATAGTGGGGACCCTACTGCTACCATACAGACTATGTTCAAGAGTGTCCTGGTTCCTCCAAGTCATATTTTAGGACTGGAGTTTCCCTTAGAGGCAGGGTGGCGGCTGCATGTGGTGACACCTGCCTGTCACCTCAGAGCCTGGGAGATGAAGGAAGGAGGTCTGAGCCTAAGAGTTCACCATCAGCCTGACAACAAAACAAGCTTCATCTTAAAGAGTGACTCTTGGGCACAATGTGGTGGGGCAGACCTTCAGTATCATCATTCCAGAGGCAGGTGGATTTCTATGAGTTCGAGGCCAGGCCATTCTACATAGTGAGTTCCAGGCCAGCCAGGGATATTATAACCAGACCTTGTCTCAAAACAAGAAAGGATCCCCACCCTGTATCTGTATGGAAATGACTTTCGTGCCAACACAGTGCAATGACACATGCATACTGTCTAATGAATTATGAGCACTCTAGAGACCACACAGAGTATACTAGAAGGTATCTGTAGGATCTTGTTCTCGTTTATTTTTTCTTTCTTACTTTAGCAGGGAGTAGAGTCTGAGGGAAGCTCTCTCTCTGTTGCCTAGGCTGCTTGGAGACCCTTCGATACACAGGCTGTTTTGAATTTTCAGTGATGCTATTGTTTCTGCAACCTGAATGCTGGGATTACAGGTGTGAGATGTAATCCACAACCAGCCTCTCTCCTCTCTCCTCTCTCTCTTTCTCCTCTCCTCTTCTCTCTCTCTCTCTCCCTCTCCCTCTCTCTCTCTCTCAAATGTTTATCAGTTCTTACACTATATAATCCAAGCTGGCCTCCAACAACTGTGGCAATCCTCCTGTCTTGTGATATAGGCATAAACTACCAGGCCAACAATGAGTATCCCACCCCTACCCCATCACGGAGGAGCACAGGCCCATGCCCCCATGTCTAGCCTCTGCAGTATTTTACAAAGGACATGGGTATGCTGAGCTCTGGGTATGTTCAAGGGCCCTAGAACTAGGTCCCTTCAGATGCTAATGGACAAAGTGACCCAATGGTGCGGAGTTTTTGGTTTGATCAGCAAGGTTTTCATAAACTGGGACCCACATGAATTAACTAAGCTGTAATTCACAAATAAAGACAGCAGGGGGTTTTCAGGCCTCTTTCTCCAGCTTTCTCCTCCCTCCATGAAGTCTGTTCACTCCTATGCTCACTTTAAGACAACCATGTTCAGAAGGGCTGTTGGGGGGAGTCTGTGTAAGAGTGTATGTCTGCACAGTTGTGTGTGCATGTGTGCACGCACACATGTGCACGTGTGTGTGTGCGTGTACACGGCAATGGGGGGAGAGTTGCTACAGAGTGACATGGGGTTCCAGACCCTTCCACATTCATAAAGTCAACATGGGGGACAGAGGACAGGTGTAGACAGCTCACCCCCAAACCTTGGCCGAGCAAAATCATGTTCGTGGTGATGCTGCCCGCTCCCTGCTAACAATGATTTGTTTCAAGCTCTCCTTTGAGTACACTCACCTTTATAGCTGAAATATGTTTATTTATTTTAAAGGACAGCTTAAATAGATGGTGCAAATGGAACAGAAGGGATGAGCACTGTCACCCCCAGGGGCAGGTGCCCCTGGCGCAGCTGGGGCAGCTGGCTACAGGCTGTCTGGGCATAGAGGGGAAGTCAGTAGTGATGGGGGCGGAGGTCAAGGACCGGGGAGCACCAACAGAGCTTTCCTATGTGATGAGACGTGCCAGCTCCTCTGGGGATCTCGGGTGTCCTCTCCAGGTTCCAGGCCTGGTCCTTGACCTCATGTCCATGTCTATGACAACTCACACACCTCGATCAGTAGGTCCTTGTCCTAGCACTGAGGCTAAGGCCTGGGACACAATGTTATAAGTTTTAGAACTGGAAAAAGCTCACAGGATGGTGAGGCCTGGCAGGGCCACACCAGAGTCCCCCTCAGGAAGGCTACCCTGACCTCAACGTCCCACCTAGCTCTATGTCCACTGCACAGCGCCTGCCACCTGGTAGCCACATGGCCCCGGCTGATGTGCCCATGTCCTATGCCCACTGCAGTCCAGGTCCCGGTCAGAAATAGCGTGCTGGCCACGGTCACAGGATTGATCCCCGACACCCCATAAACCAGGAGCGGCAGTGGCAGACACCCGTGGGCACGGCACTCAGAAGTGGAGGCAGGAGGATCAGGCTGTCTTCGGGTACATAGTAGGTGTGAGGCCAGCTTGAGACACGTGAAATGCTGTCTTAAAAAGGAAGAAAAAAGAAAACTCATTCGAGAGAGATGATGGCTTAGAGTCAAGCCATACAGTAAGGCTATGAGAAAGGGGCTGAACTTCAGAGCTCAGGGGCAGTCTGTCTGTCAACCCAGAGGCCCCCAGGCCTGGCACGGCTGGGCTGAGGAAGGCCTAGGATCCCAGCAGAGCTGGAGGGAGACAAGACAGCTGGGCTGAGGCACGGGCAAGAATGGGCAGGCAGTGCCGGACCCTCGGCTGTGGCAGCATGAATCACCTCAATAGGAAGCAAAGAAAAGGGAGTGAGCCCAAACGTCCTTGGCAATTCCTTTAGTGCTCGGATGTCCATGGAACAGGATAAGGTGGCTTCCTGTGTCTGTGCACAGCCCGGCAGGGTGGAGACGCTGGGCTCGAGCCAGGATGCCTGGGGTCAGGGGGCAAGGGTGGGGCGGGCTGGGAGCTGGCCAGGGTCTCCAGTTACTTCAGGGAGTCCAGGTAGTTGCAGACCTGGGAGAACACAGTGTCCACGGTGCCTTCGGCATTGACCTGTGGGGATATGGATGATGAGGGCAGAGATGCCATGGCAGGCATCCCACACACAATCCCACTCCAATAGCGACTCACTGAACTAGGGGGAGAAGGAGAAAGCGAAGCAGAGGGAGAGGCTGGCCTAAGGGCCTCTCATAAGAACCCCACCTTGCGCACAATGCCGCGCTTCTCGTAGAAGGAAATGACAGGCTCCGTGGCCTGGTAGTAGGTCTCCAGCCTCTTCTTAATGGTCTCCTCATTGTCGTCCACACGGCCACTGGTCTCCCCTCGCTTCAGGAGTCGTTGGGTCATGGTATCAGCGCCTGCGTCCACATACAGTAGCAGTGTGGGCTGTCCGATCTGTGTAGGGAGGACATTGTATCATTGCGACCTGTTCCTGCTTCCAACTCGGAAGCCCCACACGAGACGAGCTCAGAACGTCAATCCTTTCCCCAAGGCAGCCAGAGGGCCTTTCTAAAAACAACTACCCATCACTCCTCTGTTCACACCTCTTCCACAGCTTTCTAGAACCTCCAAGAGAAAGCCCAATGTCCTCACCACAGGTAAAGCACCCTGTTCCTCCCTCCTTCCTTTTGACCACACTGGCCTATCTGTCTCCATCCCGTGCCAAGCCAGCACAGATCCCTCTGCTGTGAGACCTGTCTCTTTGCCACATCTGAGACTGACTGAGCCTGAGCTAGAATCTCATCCCCCGCCCCCCAGGCAGTCTTCTTAGATGTGGCCCTGACTATTCCTAGTCCCTTGGTCTCCCCTCCCCTTGACAGATTATGTATTTTCCTAGTGACCCCCCTCCCCACTTCCCTCAGCCAAGGTGGGAGCTGACGACTGGATAAGGCCTGACTGACAGAAACCAGAGCAGGGACAGGGTGACGACTGTTAGGAAACCTGAATGATGTCACTGTCACTGGTATCAGCCACTCCAAGGTGGCTTGGAGACATGTGAAGGAATAAGGCCTGGCAGCCCTAGATCTCAGTTCAGCTTCCAGTGCCTCTCCAGTGTCCCGTGCCCAGGCTGGGCCTTGTTCTGAAGCTGGCAATCTAGGGTACCCCATCCCTCAGAGCGGCCTCTCCCCACCAGCTCTCCAAGCCTGGCACCGGCTAGGCTGCGTTTGTGAGGGAAGGAGGGGGACGCCCGGCCTTCCTATGACGAGGGAAGGAAAGCCACCTTTCTCTGGATAGCTTTGGGCCTGGGTTAGGACTTCTTTACAGTCTCAGAACCCTCTGTCCTACAGAGTCCAGTGTCTCCAGAGGTTGCTAAGCGGCTGTCACCCAGACTGCCACACTCAGTTCCTCTCCTGCTTCCGTCCAACCAAGTGCCCTTCTGAGTCTGGGGTTGTCTCCTGGGTGGTTGAGGGTTTAGGGTAACAAGCATCATCTACCTTAAGGAAGGAGTGATCACGTGACCTGCTGACCTTGGACAGTTTCCCAGGTTCTTCTCTTACAGAGACTGTGGGTGACAAAGGTCAGGTCAAGGCTGCCACCCCCTGTCCATCAGTCATCAGGTGCCCAGACACTCTGAGTCCCCAGGACCAAACACAGCAGACTTTGGGTGGAGGTGGTGGGGCTATAGTAACAGCTAAATCTCTGGGTAGTTCATCCCTGGCTGGAGCCTCAGTTTCCCAATCTGAAAATAGGCATCTAGCTTGAGGAGTGGGCCTTGGACACTGCCCACCCCAAAGCAGCATTTTAGCCAGCAGGATAAGCCATTTCTAGGCCCACCCCTCCTTTAGTACAGTTCTGCCACCCCCTAGTGTCAAGATATGAGAACTTCAGTTATTTGGAGACCCAGAGGACGCCACCAAGCCCTGGGTGAAATCTGCAGTCCCTTGTAATAATAGCACTGACAGGCTATTATCGTAATAGGACTGATAGGCACTTTTATTTGCTGGATGTGGCCCTGAGGGTTGCAGGTGACATCACACGACTGGGGAAATGGGGAAAGACCAGGCATGCCTCAGGGTTGCTACAGGCTCTGCGGCCTCAAGGAAAGCTAGACTAACTCCCATTTCACATATTGGCAAGCTAAGGCTCAGAACAAGGCAAGCACTTTCTTGAGGTCTTTAAGACTCTTAGAGGTTGCAACATACAGTCCCCTGTTTTTGGCTGTGCCTTACAGAGGTGGGCAGGAATGAGACTGGACGTATTCTGCCCCAAGCCCACCAGGATGCCCAGTTAGCCCACCACCCCACCTTTGTTTCCCCCTACACACACAGCACCTACAGCCCCACAGTTCCCTGTGTGGCCATATATGGTGTAAATGTATGCATACATGCATGAATGTGCCAGCATATGAATTCACATGCATGTACTCCTATAGTGCTTGCTACACCCAGAGCACACGTGTGCATGAATGTGCACTGTATGTGTATGCATCCTATGTTGCCTATTGCTTGTGTAGAAATGGGCCATGTGCACAAATGTCTGTCTGTACACATGTGTGTTTGGGGGAGGCGTCTCACTCTGTAGACCTTGTTTTCCCAATGGACAAAGGCTTGTGGAAACTTAGAACTGTCTGTCATTCTCTGCCTCCTGAGTGCTGGGATTAAAGGTGTGCACCACCACCGCCCAGCAGAACTGTCATTCTTGATGCCAGCTCTCCCCGTTCCCTGTGGCTGGGAAAGAATATGGGTCCTGTCCCTGGCATTCAAGGTTCCAGTCAGAGTTGAGGATCCTTCTTCCATATCACTCTGACCCCATCTTCTGGTCAACCCGGCCAGTACTGCTCTTGACCCTTGGGCTGTGTGTTTCTGGGGTGACAAGTCCCACAAAGATGAAGTCTCTCAAATCATGCCTTTCCTTGCAGCATTTATGACGAGTCTCATGTGACTTCCCCACCCTCCTCCTGCAGCCTCCATTACCCTCCCTCTTTTCAGCTGCAGCCCGGGCCCTGGCCAACAAGATCGAGGGCCTCTTACCCGCTGTTCAAATTCTTCTCCCTGCTTCACCTCCCTCGGGTAGCCATCAATCAGGAAGCCATTGGAAGACTCCACTTTAGCCATCATGGCATCACGAAGCATGTCCAGCACCGTGTCCTGTTGTGCAGCACAGGGGCTCCTGAGCTTTCTCTCCCCACCCCTCTGGGCCTTGGCTCATGTTGGCCCACCCAAGCTGCCCTCTTTCCTGGAGCATGAGCATGCATGAGTCCCCGAAAGCCCGTCTCTCCAGGGTTGGGCTTAAGTGAACCCCTTTCCAGTCAGGAAAAGTACTGAGTAGTGAACCAGCTCTTGCAGGCTTCCTGTCCCCACCCTAGCCAAGTCCAGGGTCTTGGGGAGGGGACAGATGGGGACACAATGGGGACACATTTGACTTACGATTCAAGCATGACACAGAAAGGAGGGATAAAATATGAGTAAAGAAGGAGACCAATGGGTCAGCAGGATGGCTGGGTGGGTAAGGGTGCTTGCCACCAAGCCTGATGGCCTGAGTTTGATCCCCAGCACCCACAGGGTGGGAGGAGAGAATCAATTCCTTCAAGTTGTCCTCTGACTGCCACATGGGTGTCGTGGAACCCAATAAACAAATAAAATAACAGAAGGGGACTACTCCAGTATAGAGTTAGGGGGGTCTGAGTGCCAACAAAGAAGGTCATTCCAGCCATAAGGGAGTTTGGACAAACAGCCAAGGTACTAGGGATGCAGAGTGGGAGGCAGGGTCTTAGTCATTTCTGGAAGCAACTTTTGAACAAGGGCAATGGGGAATCAACCACACAGGCTGACAAGCTAGAGAGGGACCTGGTCACCCTTGCCAGCATATCACAGGCTTTGCTGGCTGATCCCAGGGGCTCAGGCTCAGAACCGCCACCACTCCACCATCCTCCACCCCAGTCCCCAGAGGGGTCTTTACCAGTGGCACCAGCTGCCCCTTTTCCATGATGGATGATAGCATCTTGCCCCTCTCCGATCCTGAGCTGACTTCTGCCCGCAGCAGGTCCCCAGTGGAGAGATGGGTGTAGCCGTATTTCTCCACAATCTTCTCACACTGGGTGCCCTTTCCTGAGCCAGGCCCACCTGCAAGCACCCACGCATTCAGTAACCCCAAAAAGGAAGCCCCAGGAAGGACACTGATAGGGTCCCTCAATGAAAGAAGACCAGAAAAGCCCGCAGGCCTTTAAACCCAGCACTAGGGAGGCAGAGGTAGGCGGATCTCTGTGAGTTCGAGGGCAATCTGGTCTACAGAGGAAGTTCCAGGACAGCCAGGGCTATGCAGAAAGACCCTGTCTCAAAACAACGACAACAACAAAAAAAAACAAAAACAAACAAGCAAACAAAAAATTTCCCCAAACAAAACAAAACAAAACCAACCAGGAAGAACCCCAGTCCCAGACTTCCACAGGGCCTGCTCGGATCCTTCCCACTTGCCCACCATGTGCCTGTCCACAACTCACCCACCACAAAGATGATCTTGGCTTTCTTCAGTTTCTCTGTGGAGAGAACAGGAGACAGGAGTCAGTGATTGGCTAGATAAGCAGGCAGAGGTACCTCTGGGACCCAGGCTTGCACAGAGCAGGGATAGGCACAGGGTGTTCTGAACCCACCCAGACAAAGCCCAGAGGCTAAAAACTCAGCTAAGAACTCAGAGGAGGTTAAGGGACTGGGGTGGTAACCACGTGGCGCCTTCTGGGGGTACCCCCAGGTATTGGTCACCTCCGGCTTTCCTGTGTCCCTCTTCTTGGGGTTCACTAGATGAACAGCAGCCCATGATCCTGTTCGAGCAGCCGCCTCCCCTCTGCTCCCTGGCTTGGCCCTCCCCCTTGCTGGCCTTCCCAGCAGTAGTAACTTGGGCTGACAACCACAACATATTTTTGCCATAGAGATGGTTGCCAGGGAGGAGGCCTGTGGGCAAATGGGACTCTTACTCAGACAGGGAGGTAAGCAGACTTCCCAGACTGCTTCCTTAGAAGCCACAGCCCTGGTGGCCTGGGGTGGAAGTAGGTGACAGAGTGGCATGAGAGAGGCCCTGGGTCCCCTACCTGATGCTGTGCAAAAGGACCTCACAACTCCCTGCGGAGAGGGAAACTGAGGTCTACAGAGGGAGGGGCTTACGCAAGGGACATCTGAACTCAAACTGGAACCCAGGGCTTTCTCCCGGGTCTCCTCCCCTTAGGGAGACAGAACTGAGCAGGGGCCTCGCCAAGAAGGAGCCTCTTTGTTCTGTCTCTGACCCAGGCGGAGGTGGGATTCTGTCCCTGACCCAGGAAGCTCAGGCTGCTGGGGGGCCGGAGCCTTGAGGAACTGTCAGGGAAATGCCTAAGACTGAGAGAGGCAGCTAAGGGACAGACTGGTGGCCGCTAGCTTTAGACAGTAGCAGCACTCATGTCTGACCTGCTCTCTAAAGGGCCACCCAGGCAGAAGCCCAGGACCGGGGAATGTGCTGCCAGAAACCAGAGCCCACCCTGGCACTCTGCCCGTGCATAGGAGCAAGGAAGACTCAAGACCTTAGGGTCCACCTGATTGGCAACAAGGACACTGAGTCCCAGCAAGGGCCAGACAGGCGCCTACCCCACCCCACCCCACCCCCTGCTTGGCAGTTGATACATCTGGAATTTCTGCACCGAGTATCCCCATGCGCAGTATCCTCCTTCCCCAGGAAAGGGCAGGCTTGGCTATAAATATTAGCATATGAGTTCTGGGGCCCTCAGAGAGGCCTTGCATAGTAGGCTTAGAGGCCAGACATATCGTGACAGGCCAGAGGAGGACGCCTGGGGCCTCCACCAGCCCTTCCAGACGACCCGTGAGAACTCACACCCCTTGACACACAGACACTCTGTAGCCAGGAGAGGGCCTCATACCTTCCATCTTGCTGAGTTCAGGGAGCTAGGTCAGCCGCTCTGCAAGACAAGGCACAGGCAGGGGTGAGGGGTTCTCCTCCCACCCGACTCAGCTTCCACCAAGCCCCACCCACAGCAGCGGCAGGTAAGTGCCAGGCTCCAACATGCAATTTCCAAACAGAGGCTAAAAGGGAAGACGGACGCCCTGGAGGCAGAACGACCTTAGAAAAGTCACCTTCCTGCTGGCTTCTACTGCCTCTGTCACCCCTCCAGTGTGTGCCTTGATCTGTTTGGAGGCACCTGGGTGGAGGTCACAGAGGGGCGTGAACAGCACTGTGGAGTCTACAGAAAGAGTCCCTAGTGGGGGACTCTTTGAAAAAAACGCTCCCTGCTCCCGGGCATGGGAATGTTGGCAGGAGTGTCCTGTTTTCTTGCCTGGGGACAGGACAGGTGGGAAGAAGAGTGCTCTAAGACACAGAGACCCAGGGACACTCCTGGGGGCACAATCCTTTACAGTTTGTTGGGTTTTGCTCTGTTTAAGACAGGGGTCATTCTGTGTAGCCCAGACTGGCATCAAAGTAACAGCCACCCTCTTGCCTCCGCCTCCCCAGCCACTGGGACTACAGGAGTGTTTGCCACACCTGGTTCTTCCTGGTTCCTTTTTTTTTTTTTTAATTTTATATGGATGAGTGTTTGCCTGCATGTATGTAAGCGAACCATGTGCACACAGTACATGAAGACACCACCACTGGATGATACATCTCTTGGAACTAGAGTTACAGGTGGTTGTAAGCTATCATGTGGGTGTTAGAACCAGAACCTGGGTCCTTTGGAAGAGCAACAAGTGCTCTCAGCTGCTGAGCCCTCTCTCCGGCCCTTTCCCAGTTTTCAAACTGAAGCAGGCTCAAGTCCACCTCACGCGAGACCCTACCACTCACCCCACGGGGAACTTTCTTCACCGTCCCTAGTTTGCCCATCCTTTCTTCACAAATCCCAACCCCTCCAGCCTCTTTCAAACTACTTCTTCAGCTGGGCGGTGGTGGCGCACACCTTTAATCCCAGCACTCGGGAGGCAGAGGCAGACGGATCTCTGTGAGTTCAAGGCCAGCCTGGTCTTCAAGAACTAGTTCCAGGACAGGCTCCAAAGCTACAGAGAGAAACCCTGTCTCGAAAAACCAAAACCAAAACAAAACAAAAAACTGTTTCCTCACTCCCTACCTGTGGTCTGTGTCCTTAGATCACGGCCTGTCTCCACAGAGCCTCAGGGTAACACACACACACACACACACACATAGTGGTCAGATGTATTTTCCTTGGCAAATGACAATTTTGTGGCCCTCCTGCTCACAACCTTCCATGTGTTGTCCTCTTGCCTCCCTCAACCAAACCTGAACCTCACCTCTCAACCTAGCTGGCAGAGGCTGGGTAATCTGGCCCCTGCTTTCTCATCTACTGCAGTGCTGCCCCCCCGGCACCTGCCCACCTGCCCACAGGTCTTTGCCTCCCCCCGGGCACCTGCCCACCTGCCTACAGGTCTTTGCCCCCCGCACCTGCCTACCTGCCCACATGTCTTTGCCTCCCAACTGCACCTGCCTACCTGCCCATTGCCCACAGGACTTTACAGTGTTACATCCAATTCTTGGGGGATGTCTTTCTCCAAAGCTACTGGAGACCTCAGCTTGTCTCACCTACTTCAGGGTGCCTTCCAAGACTCCACCACACAATTCCACAGGTATCCCCTTCTGAACTGCTGGTGGCAGGGCACCCAGCAGAGGGTACCAGACTGTTCTTTTGCACTGTGAGCCTTGTTCCTGGCCCTGATTGGGCCTGGCAGGAGATGAGCCCTGGACTGGGACCCTCATTCCATCTTGCCTGTCATCTGGGGAGGGGACTGAAGCTGGGGAGGAAGGCAGACTAGCTCCAGTCTCTGTCTGGGTTCAAGCTCAGGCCTGGAGCCCCACACCAGACAAGGACCTTGAGCAACTTTGCACAGATACACAAGCAGACAGCTTCTAGTCCTGCAGACTGTGCAGAAGGGGGTGTGGAGCTGCCAAGCCCCTCAGCAGTTGCCCAGGGGAGGAGGAGTGTCCCAGGCTCTGGAAAGCCACCAGGATGTCCTAGGAGGCCACTCTACTCCACCTGCCCCACCCCTCCTGGTAACCTAAGCTCCTCTGCCCCACAGACACCTGCCACTTCCTTGATCTAAAATAACCTAGGTCGTGAGGAGGCCTCCAGGAGGCAAGGGGTCCCAGGCAGAGTAAGGTTACAGACTAAGCAATCAGGCCTTATAAGGCTCCCTGGGCCAGGGCCCCAGTGATTCCTAATATGACCGGAGTGGTCTTCTAGGAAGTTCAGGGAGCAGAGGCCCCACAGAACCACCATCTCCAATCCCAAGGCCTCGAGAGACGCTCTCCCAGAAGCTGGCGAGCAGATAGGGTTCAAATCACAGCTCCATCACTCAGCTGTGTGACCTTGGGCAGCCACTGTCCCCTCTCTTGCCAGTCTGCCTGTTACTCAAGTGCCGTGGGTAAGCAGCTGCCCAGAGCTGTGAGTCAGGCTGCAAGGCTCCTTCACAGCCCTTGATCCAGCAGGAGGTGCTGGCAGGGCTCCACCGTCCAGAGGCCCCAGGTCCTCCCGGGCAGGGACATAGGCTGTCTGTCTCCCTTTCCTTAGGGCCTCAGCAGGGATCTGCCAAGGGCACAGAGCTGAAGCCCCAGAAATGCCAGGTGGGGCAAAGGGGTCTGTGAGGCCGGGAGGAGTCACACACACAGCCACAGGGCACATGCACCCAGAGCTGAAAGAACGCACATGCAAAAGCTCAGTTCATAACCATGGATACAAACAACAAACACACACAGAACCCAAGGGCAGCCTGACACAAGCACCCCCACCTCCCCACAGGTGATGTCTCCCCACTCCCTCGGTGGAATCCACATGGGCAGACAATGGAGCAGTCACACACTGACCTGGGGGAGGGTGTAGTGGGCGCTGGGGCCAGTGCGTGCCCTGCCAGTCCTCTCAGCCGCCTGCAAAGGCGGCTATTTATAAGGCTGTCAGCGCGCACGCATGGCATGCCGGGAGCCAGCACTCTGGTGAGAAGGCAGGGAAAGGGGAGGGAAGAGGGAGGGGAAGAGGAGGAGGGGAGAGGAGGAAGCAGGGACTCTGATGGAGAGCCTCTCAAGAGTGAGCGTCCCCCAACAGGCACCCCAGGGACTGAACCTGCACACAGAAGTCTGCCACTCCCCTATGCCCACATCACTCCCCACAGACAAGGGTTCTACAGCTGGAGAAACTGATGCTCAGATGGACGGATTGTGTGTAAGATCTCACGGTGCTGGTGGCAAAGAGGCAAGTAAGAAGGGACGGGGACCAGGGTATGGACCTTGGGGTTCAAGGGCCACAGTCCTCATGTTCTGAGATCCCACCCTGAGACAATTTTGTTGGAAAAGACTCTGAGCCCCTCTGGGACCCCGAAGATCTGATGGTTAGGTAGATAAGCCAGCCCTGACCTCATAAAGCTGCCGGCAGTGCCCCATAGTTGAGCACTTGAGACACAGACTTTCAGAATGCTCTGTGTATCCAGACTGGGGGGGGGGGGGGTGTAAACCATGAGAGCTCTCATTGTGAGCACCTGGATGGAGCACTAAGCCAGCTGCCGACCAGCTGTGCCCAGGGAACCCAGAATAGGACCCAGAAGCTACCTGAGGCTCCTGGGTGGGAAGTCGTGTGCTTCTGGAACACTATGCAGGACAACAGGCATTGGGTGACAGGTACTCAAACAGCAGGGCACAGATGAGAGCCCAGGACCCTCAAGGGTCAGAACTCATGTATTTGACGGTCAGCAGCTCCAATGGCGAGATGGGGTGAAACTGCAAATTGTCTTGTAAACGCTAGGGAGCCACAGAAGTTCGGGTGTTGCCTTAGCAACAGCAGTAGCATGGATACCAAGATGCCTGATCTAGTCCCAACTCTGCCACCTGTGACATCATCAAGCAACCTCACTTTTGCAGTTGTGTGTGTGTGTGGGGGGGGGGGGGGTTCTCAGTGAGTCAGAGGTACTGTGTTGGTCTGAAAGCCCTCTTAAAAGACCTAGGGCGGGGTGTGTGTGCCATGACACAACTTTTGGGGAAAGCAGATCAATGATGTCATCCAAACTTCTACCAGATCCTACTTTTAGAAACCCATTCAAGCAAACGCTTGTGGGAACAGAGTTCATACCAGGAAGGCTCTTCATGCCTGCTGTGACTGACTTGGGGGCCATGGCGCAGCAGGATGCATGGGAGGCAGGGACCCTGCTATAAGGTCTAAGTGAAAAAGAAACCCAAGCAGCCCCTTAGTGTGAGACATGAAACTCACCTGCCCAGGTCTGATCTCACCTGAATAAAAATGATTGTAAGATGGGCTGTGGTGGCTCACACCTTTAATCCCAGCACTCAGGAGGGAGAGGCAGGTGGATCTCTGTGAGTTTGAGGCCAGCCTGGTCTACAAAAGCTAGTTCCAGGCAGGACAGGCTCCAAAGCTACAGAGAAACCCTGTCTCAAAAAACAAACAAACAAACAAACAAACAAAGTCCAGCTTGGTCTACAGACAGACAGGGCTACACAGAGAAACCCTGTGTCCAAAAAACCAAACAACAAAAAAATGAAAGCAGTTTAAAACACTAAAAGATATTCTGAGGGCTGGGAGGATGGTTCAGCAATTGAGAGTGCATACTGCTGTCCCAGGGACCCAAGTTCAGGCCCAGTCGTCCTCTGGACAGTGGGGAAGGCTCACAACAGTCTTTAACCCCAGTTCCTCCCTGTGGCTTCCTTGGCCACTTGCATTCACATGCACATGCCCACACACTGACATATAATTAAAAGTAAAATTAAACATGTGACTACAGAAAGAATGTGGGGGCTTGAACAGGAGCCCCACAGGGGTGAGAATGCGAGGGGTAGATAGATGGCCCTGGGCCGCTACACTGAGGCTCCCAGCCGGACCAGCTGGGGTTAATACTGAGAGAAGGGACAGGAGTGGGCATGCCCCAGGTGGACTGGTGGAACACAACCACCAACAACCCCAGGAAACATCTGGAAGCTGAGAACAGGAGGGAAAGGCTCTGCAGCTGCTTTAGGTGAGACACAACAGGAGGCAGAGAGGCTACAGCCTCTGGCAGAGGGAGAGGAGACGTGAGCCATGGTTTCACAGAATTCCCCCCACCCCCACCCAAGAGTGCAGACAAAGACACAGGGCCTGGATTTCAGAGTCACGGAGAGGCGGGCTTCAGAAACCAGAAGGTTTCCAATGGGTTCCACCTGAGGTGAGAATCTGACATCCCAGTAACAGGTCCGTATTCGGCATCTAACCTCTTCTTCACACCCACCTGTGGGCAAGCGGAGGCACCAGGATTATGGGAGAAACTCTACCGGGACACCCTTGACAGGATCCAGCTCCCCAGAGGCCTCCACATGAAGCTGAAGTGTGCCGTCTCTAGGCTCAATCAAGGCTCAGGACACCCCTATTATGACACCGTAGAAGCCTCTGCTTCTCTGGTCCCTTGTCACTGCCTGCATCACAGTGGTTGCCACCTTCTAACCTCCTGCCTAGCCTGCTGCTGCCCCACTGAGGGCTACAGACAAGTACCAAGGCTTTGCCACTCTCAGGTGGGTAGTCCCGGCTGCTGGCCAGCTGGCCGAGTCCCCCGCTTTACCACTCCTTACTGTTGCTGTCACCGTTACTGGTCCCAGCTGACACTGTAATATGGTTTGTGGCATCTGATGATTAATGATCCACACAGGACAAGGAACAAATGCTAGGTGTCTCTCTTGCCTCCCGGCCCTGGTGGCCCACCGTCTTGCCTGGCCTGGAGCCCAGGACAGCTCTTGTTCCTAGCCCCTCCACAGTCTGTCCTTGTCTCGTACAGTCACCCTTTGTTAGGCCTGCTCCCATGGGACTCTTATCTGCTGTAACAGGCTGTAATTTCCTCTCAGGAGTCAGGGACCCTTCACCTCCTGCCTGTCTGGAGTAAACAGTCCTTACACTAAGAGGCTGGCAGCCATGTTTACAATCTGCCAAGCTCCTTCTACCTAGAAGGCCGTTTTCCTGCCTCCAGGCCTTCTCCCTCCTCTTCAGCTGTTCTCTGAGGGGTCAGAATTCTTCCAAGAGCTCACGGTGCTTCTCCCTCTCCTGAACCCAAGCTCCTTGCCAGCAGTGTTTAACCCCTGACACCTCCAAACACAAAATGCCTTGCCCAACATCAGATCTATCGTGTCTGGACCCAAGACTCCCCAGGCAGCTGGAATCGAGAGGCTTGACACTGCTCATGAGAGCAGCTAACCCAAAGGCTACAGGTTGGTCCTTAGCATATTCCCAGCTGGGAGAGAGGACACAAGCAAAAATGCAGACTCAAGACACAGAACACCGAGCTGGGGCTTAGGTGTGTTTATTTCTGTATAAATCGTTACAAAACCAGATCTCTGGGGCTGTCACCGACCCCCATTACCTCAGTGTGCAAGGACTCAGAACTGGCCAGCCCCCACCCTCACAGACACTCCACAGCCTCCGCTGGGAAGGCCTTCCCTTGCAGGCTGTGTAAGAGTGGGCCTTAAACACACCCCACCCAGGCCAACTTTAGTAAAGTGCTTGAGCAGGAGACAGAATCCAGGTAATCCGGCTCCTGTTTCTATTCCCATTCCAAACTTGGGGGGCACTTCTCCCCAAAGCCCTCAGCATCTCTAAACAAAGGCTGCCCTGGTGTGGCTGGGAGACCCGGTCTCCATCCCAAAGGCTCCTTGGGCAGAGGGAACACTCACCTGCTACAGGGCAGGAAGAGACGCCTGGCCTTTCGAGCCAGGCTAATGGCAGCTGGACTGAGAGGGGCTAAGAAAACAGGTGCATGTTTGCCCCACTTCCTCAGAGTTCCTCAACCGTAAGGGCATTTACACAAAAATACCCTGAAGTCTCTAGGAGGTGGGGAAGGGCACCCCAGGCTCCCATCCCCAGGGACTGAGTCCCCCCAGTGACGATGATAGCTAGGGGAATTTCACGTGAGTATAATGTAGAGTAAGGGTCTCTGTCTGCACACAGGAATGTGATGTCATCATAGCATGCCAGAAAGAGAGGAGGGCTTGTCCAAGGTCACTCAGAAAGAAGCTAGGACCTGGACACCTGCCTCCTATCTCCCAGCCCTCCCTACCATTTCTAGAACTCCACAAAGTTCTAGAAAGTGCCTGGCCTCCTGACAGCTCCTACCCCATATAGTATCTTTGATTCCAGAACTGTGGGGCAACACAAAGACCCCAGATCCTTGGGACAGGACCTCTTTGTCCCAGCTAAGGAGGGGAAGATATGGGGCCGATTCCTGGGGCTCTGATGCAAGGCCTATGGGCAAGGACATGACCTAAGCCTCAGACTAACTCAGCAAGACCCCTATACCCTGATTGACTATGCTCAGACCCTGACTAGACAAGAAAGACCCCCTGACACCTGATTAAACCATACAGAATACCAAATCCCTGATTGACCAAGAGATAACCCCAGCCCTGATTGGCTGGAGGAAAAACCCTCATCAAGGCCCTGATTTGATTGGCTGGGAAATACTCCAGTCAGCCCAGACTGGCTGGAAGGTGGCCATGGTCAAATGGCTGGACCAGAGCCACTTTGCCTGCATCTCTCCAAGACTGCGCTGATGGGATGGCTAGGTCCAGGAGGGGTGAGAGAAGGTGATGCCATAGAGCTGGGCCCAGGATGAGAAGACCCTCTTCTCGGTGATGAAGCGGTGGTGGTTGCCCTTACGGCTGTGCTCGTTCTGGATGTAGGTGACACACTCATCAGGCCCCTTGGGCTCATAGTAGTGGTATGGCATGCGCTGCAGGCGGGGCCGCTGGCTGGGCACAGCAGACAGGGATGTCAGGGGCATCGGGGACAAGGCAGGCACCTGTAAGGGCTTTGTTCTGCTTCCACCCCTCACCCATCCTAGAGTCCCAGTGATGTCAATCTCTGTCCTTCCCCAAGCTTCAGTTTCTCCATCTATACAGTGTATGGTGTGGATTAAATTTGTGGCACCATCAAGCTTCTTTTAAACAAAACGGAACATTTTTCTTTCCCCAGCAGAGCAGCAGTGGGGGCTGGGGGTGAAGCAATGGTAAAGAACTGTGGACTCAGAGGCCTGGTATTCCTTACAGTTTCTGAGACCTTAGGTCCCCTCACTAAACACCTTTCTCGATTTGCACTTGTAAAATGGGGAGGGCAGTGTCCTGGCAGTGTGTGAAGAAATGATGCTCGGTGCATGGTTGGCACTCATTAAGACGTGGCTAGCACTCTGGAATTTTCATATGGTCAGTACAACAAACCCAAAACTTCGTGGAAGCCCCTGGGGCAGCTCCAAGGAGCCATCTCTATAGAACAGCAAGAATTTAACCAACAGGGGCCCTCAAGACGTAGCCTCAGCAACTGGGTGTGGTTCTCAGGGGTATTGACCAGGGGAGCTCACCTGCAGTAGTCGGGAGGGACCATGCCGTACACGTGCACATGGTCACACAACTCCACCGCAATCACCATGGTAAAAAAGCCCGTGCTCAACCAGGAATGGGATTTTTCCCTGGGGGCAGAGAAGAGTCTCAATGAAGGGATGTGCAGGCAGGGATGGGGAGCAAGCAAGGAGAAACAGTCAAGCCCCATGGAGGTTCCCAGATGCCCTGCCTACTGTCTATCCAGACACTGTGTATCATCCACTGTGGGAGTACTAAGGCTCCCGAAGGGGAAGGGCACAATGGAAACACCATGAACTCAAGAGGCTAATTAAACAGGGCAGGCTGGGAGTAACCATGACCATAAAGCATGCTAGCAGGCAGCTGTGTCTCCGCTGGGACCAAAATGGGAACACTAGCAGAAAAAATGATGCTGAGGTGACCACAAAGCAAGGCATAAAGGTATGGGCTCGTACCCTGGGGCTACAGCAGCCACCAGCTACATGTGGTTTAGTAAGCAGTTGATATGTGTCCAAAGGTAGCATGAAAAGCAGAATATAGACTATGTCATTCATAGTGTTTTGAAGTTGATTACATCACACACACACACACACACACACACACACACACACTGTTTTGTTTTTTGGTTTTTTTTTTTTTTTTTTGAGTCAGGGTTCTCTCTGTGTAGCCCTGGCTGGCCTCAAACTCACAAAGATCCACCCTGTGTGCATACACCATATGAATGCAGGGCTCTTGGGAACCAGCAGAGGGCAGCAGATCACCTGGAACTAGGGCTCTAGGGGGCTGTGAGCAATGGGTCCTGATGCAGGGGCTGGGGACCAAACTCTGGTCCTCTGGAAGAATGCAGGTGCTTGTAACCACTGAATCATCTCTCCAGCCCTAATTACAACTTAAGTCGAAAATGTTTTTCATGTATTCGGTGGAAAGCGGTTCTTTGAAGCATTTCAAAGAAAAGCACAGCAGTAACAAGTGTAACAAAAACACAAAACAAAAACCAAAGATGGCACACGGCCCAAGCTGCCAAAGACAGGAATAAAAGAAATGGCCCCTCTTCTTTAGGGATGTTAGGCAGAATCCACAAACACCTACAGCTACAAGTCTCACATGAAATGGGCCAACTCCCCAAGATGAAAGAGGTTGCCCAAACATTCTATAATATAATATTAAAGAAAATTAATCCAGTAACTCCGGGGCTGGGGATGCAGCTTTAGTAAGAGAATGTGTGTTCAGCAAGATTTGGGCCCTGAGTTCCACCCCTAGAACTAAAAACTAAAAAAACCAAACATCTTCTACAAAGAGGCTCTACAGGCCCAGACAGTTTTACCAGCAAACTCTACCAAATGATATCTATTGGGGGGGAGAGAGAGGGCAGGGGGAAATCTTAAAAAAAAAAAAAAGCTGGGCAGTGGTGGCACATGCCTTTAACCCCAGCACTCGGGAGGCAGAGGCAGGTGGATCTCTGTGAGTTCAAGGCCAGCCTGGTCTACGAAGTGAGTTCCAGGATAGCCAGGGCTACACAGAGAAACCCTGTCTCAAAAATCAAAGGTCTAGTCCCTGATAAGGCCACTTCTTCCTCCTGAGGGTGACCACCAAGGTCCAGCAATCAGAATCCCCCTTGGCTCACCTAATTAACATGCCCAATAAGACTAAACACCTCACCCTACCTATCACAGGGTTCCCCTTTATAACCTGACATTTGCCCATGTGACCCATCTGTCTCCTCTCTATCCAGAGGCAGGACCCCAGCGCATTCTAACACAGACCTCCCCTTCTTCTCCTCGTAAGAACCACCCATGCAAGGTCCTGCCCAAATCAGAAAGCCGCCACTTTTTCTTCCCCTACTTAATAAAGAATCTCTCTGTGAAAACAGGTGTTTGGGTGTGGTTTGTGCCTAATCAGGGGTCTGGGAGGGAGCCCTTCATGTGCAGGAGTTCCCCCTTTAATAGCTACAAATCTTTAAAAATAATTAGGTATAAAGGGGACTGGAAAGATAGGTCAGTGGTTAAGAGCACTGACTGCTCTTGCAGAGGACCTGGGATCAATTCCCAGAACCCACAAGGTATCTCACAGCAGCCTGTAACTTCAGTTCCAGGAGACAGAACACCCTTTTAGGACCTGCTCAGGTCCTAGGTACGCAAGTAGTGCACAGATACACACAGGCCAAAGGCTCAGACATGAATCTTTAAAAAATAACTAGGTGTAAATCTAAGAATCTATGTATACAGAAGCTGTATGTTAAGCATATTACTTTAAATAACACTGAAGTTAGCTGCACCCACTGCGATTATCATTAGCTTTTTTTTTGACACAGCTACTATAATATTTTAGATCACACATGTCCCATATTGTATTTATATAGGAGGAGACTGACTAGGTTTCTAGAGAGATTAATTGGAGAGGAGCATGTTGGGAAAGATAGTTCCTTAGAACAGAGCATGCTGGGAGCACCTGTGTGCTTATAGCAAGGCATGCTGGGAACAATCTACACTCTAAGAGCCATACTATGCAGAGTACCACCTAGAAAGATGCTAGAAACACCTCTGCAACAGCGCAGAGCATGCTGGGAAGAAGCAGGGGTGAGGGGTGGGAGGTGGCGGCAGACAAGTGAGGGAGGCCAAGGTGAATGCTGTGAAGATGACCCAGGTTAACAGCTGAGGAGAGCTGGGGAACCCTGAGGACGGCACAAAGTGGCCACACCCTCAACATAGTGCATGCTGGGAGTATCAGGCCAGAGATGACTGCAGCGGGCAGGTGGGAGGCTGGTACCTGTCCTTGCCCGTCTCACCCCGGAAGAGGTCGTCAAATTGCTGCATGCGGGCGGGAGAGACGGCATAGGCCTCCATGTTAGGGAACGCAAGGCCCGCCCGCTGGATAACTCGCAGGAGGCTGCCCTGTGGCTTTTGCATCTTGTTTGGGGGGCCCCAGAAGATGAACACCGTCTCAGGGGTCCGGTTGACGAATTCCTGGGGCCTCCTCAGCACGCGGAACACACTGGAATGGGCCACTATGCGGAAAGTGGTTTTGTTGCCGACGTCGGCTGAGTAGCCAGAGGTGGGAGCATCATTCATGCGGATGGTACACTCAGCCCGCTCAATCTCAGGGCCCAGTTTGGTGCCCAGCAGGTGGCTGGAGCTGGTTATGATCACGCACTGGTTGCACCGGGAGGGCAGCGTCTGTGGGGCAAGGAGAGGGACGTTGTCAATGGTGCTCTGTACAGGGTTCTGCACTCTAACAGCCAGGCCTGCGGGAGCTGGGGACCCTCGTGACCGTTCAGAGCACATTCAGCCTAGTTCTGTGGATGTTCCAAGTCAGCTGGGGACAGAGAAACAAAAGACAGGTCGTCTCCCTCAATATGTTTGCCATCTCGAGCATCCTCCAGAGTCTCTACAGGCAGTTCAGAGATGCTGGGGCAGTGCTTAGAGTCGGGAGAAGAGAAGGAAGATGGCCAAAATGCATCATATACATGCATGAAACTGTCATAAGAAACCCATTATATAATTAATATAGGCTTACACAAAACAACAACAAAAGGAAGACAGAGTTCGGGAGACAGACAGCATAATACACAGTAGGAAAAAATGTGGAAGGAGGTGATCAGAAACAGAGAGATGGAGGCTTCTTTAGAACAGTCTTTGGAGCCAGGCCATGGTGGCGCACACCTTTAATCCCAGCACTCGGGAGGCAGAGGCAGGCAGATTTCTGAGTTCCAGGCCAGCCTGGTCTACAGAGTGAGTTTCAGGACAGCCAGGGCTACACAGAGAAACCCTGTTTCTAAAAACAAAACAAAAAGCAAGCAAGCAAGCAAACAAACAAACAAACAAAAAACCCAAGTCTTCAGAATCACACCTGAAGAGTAAGTTGCCACTTAGGGAAAGAAGTTCCAGGCCAGAGGAAGAGCAAGTACAAAAACTTGAGACAGAAATACAGCAGCACATTGAGAAACAGAAGACAGAGGCTGGCTGGAGCTCAGCTGTGTGTGGCCAGGCTCCCTAGAAGGATGCCTCCTCAAATGCACCAGGCCATTTTCCATAGCCTTCAACAAGCTCCAACCCAGTTACACTCCCCTAACTAGTTTTCCCACCATCAGGCCAGGAGACGTGACAAGCCAGGCTCAGGCTCCTTTCCCTTCAAGCCACCCACACTCGAGCTGTCCCTTTCTCTCCCCATCCACTCTCCCATTCCTCTTTTTTTTGTTTTGTTTTGTTTTTCGAGACAGGGTTTCCCTGTAGTTTCTAGAGCCTGTTCTGGAACTAGCTCTTGTAGACCAGGCCAGCCTCAAACTCAGAGATCCGCCTGCCTCTGCCTCCCGGGTGCTGGGATTAAAGGTGTGCGTCACCACTGCCCGACTTCTCCCATTCCTCTTAACCCCAACTATGGGCCCCTTCTAGGGAGTGTAGGCCCATATTTCTATATGGTGTGACAGCAGGGAGACTTTGGACAAAGAGATCCCACTGAGATGAGCTGACTGCGGTGTCTGCAACTGGCTGTGGATTGAAACCTGTTGCTTCAGAACTAAGATACAAACTGAACATTTGAGTGTTCTTGGTTTATGGGACACAGAACTCATTTTGAATAAAATATTAAACCTAAGAACTACGACCTAAGCTTTCCCCTCAGGGAAAGAAAGACTCAAAATAAAGAATGATTAAAACCCCTCTTCACTTAACAAGGGGGCAGACTAAGGACTAAGGGTTTTTTTTTTTTTTTTTTGGTTTTTCGAGACAGGGTTTCTCTGCAGCTTTTTTAGAGCCTGGCCTGGAACTAGCTCTTGTAGACCAGGCTGGCCTCGAACTCACAGAGATCCGCCTGCCTCTGCCTCCCGAGTGCTGGGATTAAAGGCGTGCGCCACCACCGCCCGGCTCAGACTAAGGGTTTAACAGCTGCACAGACTAAGGGTTTAACAGCTGCACAGTGACTGAAAATGGGATTTAATGACAGCAAATGGTATTATACTCTTAACGGTAATGACCTGATATTTACAGCTGCATATAAGGTGATGGGAAAAACCTGGAAATGACCAGTGGTGCTAAATACATCGGTAATGACCAAAAAGAATATGAAATTATGGTAAAGAAAATATGAAAGAGTTGTTAATGACCAACTAAATATAAAATTATGATATGAAAAATTGGAAGATTGGTATTGACCGATAATGTGGAAAAATCATGATCGTGAATTGTTGCGATTGGAAATTGCCGAAAGAGAGGTTGTGACAGTGAATGTTGAGAGTTGATACGTATGCTGAGAATGTTAGCTCTAAATGATGTTCTGTACCAGCGAAAGAAACATTCTCAACTCAGGCGATTCTACTCTCCTTTAACATAGGAGACTATAGCCTTTGGGAGCATAATTATTCATAAAGCATTCTGATATATCCTGACAAAAGATATGGCTGATCACAGGGCCTGAAAAGTATATTTCTCTCCACTAATCTCTTCTCTTTACAGAGGTCGGCAGTCAATGACGGGTTTAAAGCTTCTCCTCCCCAGATGCCTAAGACAGGAAATCTTGCAAAGCCACTTTCCAAAGATGGGAAAATTTGGGTAATAGGAAGAAGACTTTGTCCAAGCCAGGCACGATCCATCTGTCCTGTTGCAGAAGCACAGGGGTTGTTAAAAATTCAATAAGAGAAAGTGGATTGTAGGCCCATATTTTTGTATGTGGCAGGCAGGCTCTAAAGCCATAGGCCCCATCTGAGGTGGTTACTAGCCCTGCAGACAGGCTGTCACTGCCTAACAAAGGGTCAGGATGTTGTTGCTCCTTTCTTAGTAATTTGGAGGATGCCTTATAGAGATGCTGATTCAAGCCTACGTGACAGCTAGCATACACAGCAGACAGGTAGATGCAGACGTGACAAAACACCATTCACCTGGTTACCTAGGAGACAGGTCTGGTGTATTTTTCTGCTCAGTTTATATGTTGGTATAAAAGCTGTTTGAATAATAAACACGGGTAGATCTTCAGGAGAGGAGAACCCTGAGATGCCCTTCCGCGGTGACCGTGTAAGCTGTGTCTGATTATTCCTTGAGACTCCGAACCAGTCCAGTTAGGGAAAACAGTTATCTATGTTGGGGCCCACGGGCTGTAACAGGGAGGGTTCATCCAAAGCCCAGGGACCTGCTCTGGGTACACAAAGGCTCTGAAGAAAATCAGCAAGGGAAGAGAGTCTTAATTCATGAATTCCACAGACACCCCAAGGCAAAGAGAGGTACTCAGGGAAGACATAACAAACAAGGTCCATAGAGGTAAGAGTGCCGGAAACGCACCACTAGACCCCAGTCACTTGACCTTTGGATCTAGCTGCAATTTAGTAGGGGCTGGACAAATCTCTCCCTCCCGTGTGGCATGGTGTTAGCCAGGTGATTCACATCTCTGAGCCTTGATCACTTCTAGGGAGATAATAGCACTGGGCAGCTGGCACTCTAGAAAGGACAGCCATTAATTGTTTCTGCTTTGTGTTCTCCAGAGCCTCAGGGGTCTCCTCCCAAGCTTATCGGGGTATGTCTTATTGGAGTCTGACTCCGGAGACAACAGAAGATACAGTTTTGTTTTGTTTTAATTTTTAAAATAATGTGTGTGTGTGCATGAGTGTGTGTGGGGGGGGATGGCATCCACAACACACTCCCACATGTGTGGAGGTCAGAAGGCAACTTGCAGGTATTGGTTCTTTCCTTCCACCATGTGGATTCCAGAGATGGATCTAACACACGTCATCAGGCTTGGCAGCAAGCGCTTTCTCTATGAGCCATCACATTGGACCAAGACAATAAACTTTTTTTTTCAAGATAGGGTTTCTCTGTGTAACAGTCCCAGCTATCCTGGAACTCACTTTGTAGGCAAGACTACCCTCAAACTTGCCGAGATCCACCTGCCTCTACCTCCTGATTAAAAGCGTGCACCACCGCCGCCCAACAAGAGACTTTTTAACACTAAAGTCAGGACCCTGGTGAGAACTGAGGTTCATTGCCAAACACTTGTCCAAGATCCCACCCCAAGCAAAGGGCCATGATCTTGACTCATGACCCTCATCCATCCTTGATGGGGGACTTCAGCCAATCGCATGCTGCTTAAGGTGTGTCCCCCTGGGGCCACACATAGCCAATAAAAACATCAATGTGCGCTTTGCTGGAACCCTGGCTGTGTAAATTTTTTCCCTTCCCGTTTTTTTTTTTTGTTTTTTGGTTTTTTTTTTTGTTTGTTTGTTTGTTTGTTTTTTTCTTAAGACAGGGTTTCTCTGTGGCTTTGGAGCCTGTCCTGGAACTAGCTCTTGTAGACCAGGCTGGTTTCGAACTCACAGAGATCCGCCTGCCTCTGCCTCCTGAGTGCTGGGATTAAAGGCGTGCGCCACCATAGCCTGGCCCCCCTTCCCATTTTATTAAAGCTGAATCTATCTTATTTAAGTTGGTCTGGTTAATTCTAACTGCTGATCGACTATGCCCCTTCACATCCTCTTCTCTAGGAGGCAGAGGGATATGGGAGAGAAGAGCTGGGAGGTAAGCCATATCAGCAGCCCACAGAACTCCCCACAGAATCTGCTCTACCTTGTTTCCCAGGATAGGAAAGTAGGCGTTGGAGAAACTCCACTTCTTGAGGTTGACGGGCGGACGCATGCGGCCCCTCAGGGAGCCGTAATGGAAGACCTCGTTGGCACTGTTGGAGCTGTAGAGGATGAGGATGGTGATGAGGGCAAAGAGGACCACAAACACTGCTGACCGTTGCTCCTGGAGAAGGAAGAGGCCATTGAGGGTTCAGACACACACAACAGGCTCGATATGCCACCTGCCTGCAGCCCACCATGCCCGTCACACCAGACCAGGTGAGTTCGGGTACTACTTCCTTCTGGCATTCCACCTCTCCCGGGTCCTAGGGATGGAACCTAGGGACTCATGCAGCCGAGACAGTTCCTCTACCTCTGAACTATCCAGTCCAGTTGTGTCGCCTGCAGACTGCTATCCCTTCAACCTAGACCTGTAGCTCTGAGTACCAAGGATGCGTCAGCCTTGCTCCCAGGCCCCTGGGTGAGGCGTGCAGAAGGAGCCCAGGAAGAGCACCCAGCATGGTGCTGCACACTTCCCAGAGATTTGGAGGCTGAGGCCTGAGGGTTGCTGCAGGTTTGATGCTAGCCTGGGCTACAGAGTGCAGGAAAAATGTGCCTGAACTAGATGTGGGTGACACAGGTGGAGAGAGGAACACCCAAAGGATCCAGACCTTCCAATGACAGTAACTCTTCATAAGCTGTCAGTGTACGGCTGGCCGCACACACCTTCAGGAACGCAGATTCAACAAACCACAACCAACAGTGTAGTCAGGCCTAGAATGAGTGGACCTTCCTATCTTGTTATTAGTCCCTACTTTGTGAATTTTTTTTGTTCAGAAGTCGTCTCACATAGCCAGTGCCATCTCCGATTCACTATATTATAACCAAGGCTGGCTTTGCTCTACTGATCCTCCAGCCTCCAGCTCCTCAGGGCAGGGATGACAAGCAGTGCCCTACACCAGCAGTTTTGCTGCACACACCGAGTTAGGCATTGTAAGTTATCTAGAGATGATAAGCCTCATATAGTGTGAAGGTTATATCCAATTACTAAGCCATCCTATATGAAGAACTTGTGCTCACGCCCTTGGATTTCTGTCTCCTCAGGAGACCCCGGAAGCAAGCCATCATAAATATGAAGGAACGGGTCACCTCTCACTCTATGCTCACCTATTTTGCCTGCTTGGTGAAAATGGATCTGGGCTCTTTTTAAGTATCTTTCCTTGCCAAAGTGTTTTAAGATGCCCCAGTAGAGGGAGCTGTTAAGAATAAAGGCAATATGGGCAGGCCCCCTAAAGACCTGGTTCATACTGGACCACAAGCTATTTAAAGTTCAGATTCTCCAGGGCACTCAACCACCAGCAGCCCCCAGAAGCCAGTAGCTGTCCCTTCACAGGGCCAAGTGGTGAGCAGACTGCAGCCCTGTCTCCAGCTGGTCCTGCGCTTGGGGCTGACACCTGGTCCTGGATCTAACAATCAGGCTGTGCCCTGATCAACCTACTGTAACTAGGAAATATCACAAGGGAGAAGATGCATTTAATTCAGGCGGTCAGCTCAGCCACGTCCCAGCTAGGCGGCAGCAGCAGGGAATGTTCCTCTCAGCAGGAGGGGCTCTTTGGAAGATGAAGGCCTCAGCCCCACCCAGTATCACCAGGGGTAGCATAACAAACAAAACCTCAGGTTTCAGAGTGTAGGTCCCACTGAATGCTTAGCATTTTTTTGCAACATCAAAAGCCCCCGTCTGGCAGCTGGGAGTGGAGGTCAGATGACAGAGCTCAACTAGCGTGCCCAAGCCCAGGTTTTGATTCTCAGTGTTACGTAAATAAGCCTGAAGTCCCAGCACTGGGGAGAGGGAGGCAGGAGGATCAAGAAGGAATTCCTAGACTACATAGAGAGGCCAGCCTGGGATATACAAGACCCTGTCTCACACACACACACACACACACACACACAATTTTTTTCTAAGTCTAACTATGACAAATCAGAGATCCCCACATTTTTTTTGTTTGTTCTCTGAGACAGGTCTCTCTACTTAGACCAGGCTGGCCTGGAACTCGCAGAGATTCACCTGCCTTGGCTTCCTGAGTGCTGGGATTAAGAGTTCCATTCCCTGTTGCTCCATGCCCCATTGCCATTGATAATTCTCTGTATTAAACCATCTCTGTCAAAGGACTGAGTTATCTTTCTCCTAAACGTAGAATGCTACAACCACATGCCCCACTTTCAAATCTCAAATTCTGCCATGGAGCCCAGATAAAGGTATGGGAGGTGGGTGTCAAACACATAGCAGGTGTTCAGGACACACATGATGGGGAACTCAGGTGCTCTGATTTTGAACATGGCCATCCATTCATTCCCTATCCTGTGTTCTGCACGGCATCCACCTTCACACAGTAATTTCCCACAGACGAGTCAAGCTTAAGACACCAGAGAGGACACTGGGCTCAAAAAGAAGCAAGACCTTCCCAGATCAACGGCTCAGTGGCTGAAGTGGAGTTTGAACCCAGGCCTCCCGATGTGGGTTGGAGCGCCTTCCATTGAAGGCTGCCAGCGGCTCGGATGGGGAGAGCCCCTCCCACTGAAGGTTGTGAGCAGCTCAGACCGGGATAAGAAATGAAGGGGACTTACTTTGTTGCTACTCATCTCTCTCCGGCGTCTGCTGAGGGGTAGGGGCCAGCGTCCTGCAGGTGGCCCGGGGGGCAAGGTGGTGGGGTCACACCTGTAAGCCACCAGAAAGGGTTATGGCCAGAGGCCCTCCCTAGATGCGGCTGGATCACAGGTCTTACCCAACAGCTCTACTACATGCCCCAAACTTAAAGGCTCAGGGCTGCACCCATGTTGTCCTGGTTCCCACTCATACTTCATGCTGAGTTGGTTCAGGTTTCCTAGGTCGTCGATTCTCCCCAAGCGCCACCTCACAGACCTCTGAACGATATGACTCAATGAATTCAGTTATCGGCCAGTGTGATCTTGGGGGTCAAGGGCACAGCCCTGATTCTCAGAAGTCCAGTGGTGTCTCAGCTGAGGGATGGCTACAATTGCAGCCTTGCACAGGCCTGCCTGCCCCGGACCAGCCGTGTGCCTCTCCCCCACCGCTGGGCCTAACCCTTCTACACTTCCCTTTCCCCACCTATAAGCAGGCCATAAGTATTCGGATCCAGTCCACCTCCGACAGCTACAGCCCAACAGGCAAATCTAATGATGGTGTAAAAAGGAAGAAAACGGCCTGGATCCTCGGAGGGGATCCCCGCTTCAGAGAGCTCCCCTGGGGGCCTCTCGGTTCCCGTCACTATCTCCGCCCCCTGACCTAGCAGCTGTTTACTCCCACACCAGGAATAGCTGGAATCCTCAGGCCAGAGCGCCACACACTCACCCCGCTCCTGATTGGCCAGGCCTGGCCCCTCCCATCGCCGGGCCCGGCCCCGCCCCGTGACGGCCCCCTCTGCTCTCCCCAGACTTGGGGTTCTCTTGGGCCGTGCCTGCACCTCCAATCACGGAGACCCCAGCCTGCCATCGGTCCCCACCGGGCACTCCAGGAAACCGAGGCTCATCGAAAGGGAGGCGCGGCTTGTCCTTGGACTGAAACCGTTAGAGCAAAAGACAGGCGGGCGTGCAGAACCCAGAATCTTTCGAGTCGCCCCAAGAGCCCTGCCATCTCCAGCATTCAAAGCGCTCCCGGGTCTGACCGCAGCTCCCAGAGAGACCTCGGTCTTACTACCCTGTCCTGCGCATGCCCCTTCT
The DNA here is from genome assembly GCF_903992535.2 of Arvicola amphibius. Classification (NCBI taxonomy): domain Eukaryota; kingdom Metazoa; phylum Chordata; class Mammalia; order Rodentia; family Cricetidae; genus Arvicola; species Arvicola amphibius. The sequence continues at coordinate 50,565,070 of NC_052053.1, read as the reverse complement.
CCAGCCACCTGGAGCACTCCAGGTGCCAGGCCCACGCCCCACTTTCCCACCTTTGCCTGAGCAGTGCCCTCAGCCAGGACCACGGTCCCCCTGGTCAGCCCCGTCACGGTCCTGCTCTGAGAAGGCCATAGTCAGGACAGCATGTCAGGTGCCAGTGCGAATGTCGGGTCCACACTTACTGGCTGGGGGGCCTCGAGCAAGCCATGTGACCTCTCTGAGCCTCAGTTTCCTCATCTGCGAAATGGGAATGATAAGAAATGGTAACTCCTGGGGTGACTGGAAGGATTCACGCAGATGTGACAAAGGGCGCCCGAGGCTTGAAAGTGCTCTATCAGATGTCCTTAGCTTTAGGGTTCAATGCCCGCCCCTGCACCAGCCTGTCCCAGAAACAATCCTCCTCCCCTTGATCCCAAGCCAGGGGCCACCCCTATATTACGGAACATGCCCCATCGCCCGCCTACAGAATCCTCCTAGCAACGCGGCTGGTAGGTGCTTTTGCTCCCCATTTCACAGATGAGGAGACTGAGGGATCAGGGCGGCAACGTGCCTTGCAGGCCGGCCGGAGCAAGCAGAGAGAAGCTTAGACGCGTTTGTTTACAGGGCGGAGCCTGAAAAGGCCTCCCGGGGGTCCCCCTCCTGTCCCCGCGAGCGCCCGACGTCCAGCTCGGCACGGAGCGGACGGGCCTGATGGGGAGAGGCTGACCCCGCTGGGAGGTGGCACCCCGGAGCCCGTACTCAGCCGCTAGGCTGGACGTGCGGAGGCTGAGCGCTGAGCTGCGGGTGAGGGCCGCACCCTGAGCTCGGTCTGGGGCTTGGCTTCTCCGGATTCCGGGAGCAGGGTACCCCCAAGTGCCGCGTGGGAGGCTCAGTCCCGCGCCCCCTCTTCGGCTATTGCAACCCGGGATCGGGCACCCTGACCCCTGCTCCGTAGGAGAGGGGAGCGGGGCCGCGGCAGGGTTCCCCATCTCCAAAGCGGGAGGCCCAGTGAACCCCGCGAGCCTTTAGATCTCGGGGCGCGGTTAGCAAGGAAAGTGGGTCTCGGGGAGCCCCGGGGACCCCCTCCCCAGCGGCTCTCCATCCCCGCGGCGCAGGCACAAGCCCCCGTCTCGCTGCCCGCCCCCACACAGCGCCCGCTCACCTCCGCCGGGGAGCGCCAGGCCCCCCGCGGCCCCCGAACCCCCTCACATGGCGCCGGGAGCCGAGAACCGGGGTCCCCGCTGCTCCGGCTGCCCAGGCCCCGCCGCAGCTCCGGCCCGCGGGGTCCTAGCGCCGACGCTCACGACGGAGCGGGGATGGGGGGGGGGGGGGAAAGGCAGCCGGGAGGGCGGAGCCTCCGGCTGTGGGTGGCCCCGCCCCAGGGAGGTACCAGAGAGGAAGGATGCTCTCCAACAGCCTCCCATCCCATCCAATTTCTCACCCTCCGTGTGGACACCAACCAAGACCTCAGATAGGGAGACTGAGATTCGGAGATCTGGCCAATAACTCCCTGGGCTCCTCCACCTTGAGATTCAGTAGTAACTCGCTGGGCAACCTGATACATTACTTTAATTCAATACGGCTGGAAAATGGAAAGATCGTCTCAAAATGTAGCTTCTGCTGAGCCTAGTGGTGCAGGCCTCTAAGCCGCACTTAGAAGGTAGAAGGAGAGCAGAAGGCTGTTGGAAGTTTGAGGCCAACCTAGTAGACATAGTGAGTTCCAGGCTGGCCAGGGCGACCTTGGCTCAACCCTACCCACCTATTCATTGTATTATTATTATTATTATTATTATTATTAATTATTATTAGTTTTTCGCCAGGCTTATTGTATTATTTTATGCATCTAAAAGGAAGCATCACGGGACTAGAGAGTTGGCTCAGCACTTAAAAAATGCTGGCTACTCTTCTAGAGGATCTGGGGTCTATTCCCAGCACAGTCCTAGGGAATCTGACTCTCTCTTCTGGCCTCCATGGACACTACACATATTTGTGGTACACAGACACATATGCAAGCAAAGCACCCATACACATAAAATAAAACTTAAATTAAAAAAAAGACTAAACAGTGGTGGCGCATGCCTTTAATCCCAGCACTCGGGAGGCAGAGGCAGGCAGATCTCTGTGAGTTCAAGGCCAGCCTGGTCTACAAGAGCTAGCTCCAGGACAGGCTCCAAAAACAAACAACAAAACAAAACAAAACAAAACAAAGCAACTGTGGGCTGATGAGATGGTCAAGTAAGCCAGACATGATGTTGTGTGTTTGTATTTGTTGCTGTTTGGGTTTGGTTTTTTTAAGACAGAGTCTCACTGTCTAGAACTAGCTGTCCTAGAACTCGCTCTGTAGACCAGGCTGGCCTCACACTCACAGGGATCTACCTGCTTCTCCTTCCGAGTGCTGGGATTAAAGGTGTGCACCACCACCGCCTGTTGCGGTCATGTGTCTGTAGTCCCAGCTCTGGGATTACTCTGGGGATGTGAAGACAGGGAGATCCCTCTGTCTGGTTTACCCTATCTGGGCCTTCCAGGTCCATGAGAGAACAACATTGGAGTCTCACCTTTGACTTCCACACACACGTGAACATGCACATATGTACACACGCACCCGCAGAAGCCACCTAAGGAGCTTGTTAGGAGACTGGTTAAATAAACACAGACACGGCCTGCCCATCCATTGTGCTCTAAGCGGGTGGCTTGTTGGGAGAGGGCCCCTGGGACGTTACAGGACACCTAAGTATAGAGAGCAAGTTTGAAGAGCTTTGTTGTGGAATCACCTTGGAAAGCAACATAGTAAAAATTTCCATTTCACACCGTGGGTACCTAGAAGTCCCTGCAGATGTACCCAGTGATGTTTACAGTAGCACCGTTTAAATACAAATGTGGAAATAGTCCAGCTATCTGGCAATGGGAGAGCAGAAGGTTTTGTTTGGTCTGGTTTGGTGTTTTGAGCCAGGACTTGTCTGTGTAGCCCTGGCTGTCTTGGAATTCACTCACCATGTAGAGCAGGCTGGCCTTGAACTCAGATCTATCTCCCTCTGCCTCCCAAGGTGTGTAACACCACTGCCTGGCAAGGTATTTTTTTTTTAATATTATGAAACATTTACCCTGCGGCATATCACCCAGCAAGGGCAGTGAATAGGCTACAGGTGTGCTGGGGAATCTTGGAGCCCTAAGGAGTGAAAAGGACAAACGTGGGAAGGGGGCAAAGCTACCCACATGGCTAGGGGAGTGGATACAGTAGATACAGTAGATCAAATTCAAGGGCAGCCTGGGCAACAGAACATCAGTTTCCTTCATCCCCTTCCCTCCTGCCTCCCTCCCCATTCCCACCCCTCTCCATTCCCCGACCCCCGCCAGCTCTCAGCTACTGCGGGCAGACATACCCCCTGCCATGATGAAAATGGAATCAAGCACCCAACTAAATGTAAGAGTTGCCGTGGTCACTGTCTCTTCACAAAGAACACAAAGAAGAAACCTACACAGCACTGCCAAGGGCAGGAGATAGCCTTGCCCGTATCACTGATTAAAGTTTTAAGAACCCTGAGGAGGCGCGCACATTACAGTAACCGTGGATATTGAGTTCAAGAGGCTCATGGCATCCACATACATTATAATTTACTAATATGACGTAGACAGCTCAGCCTATCACAAAATCAGAATATCACCATTTCAGAAGAAAGTTCAGGGCTGGAGAGATGGCTCAGCAGGTAAAAGCGATTGCCACCAAGCCTGATGACCTGAGATTGATCCCTGGAACCCTCATGGAAGGAGGAGAGACTCCACTCCTGCAGGTTGTCCTCTGGCCGCCACATGTGCACTGTAGCATTCTGTGCCTCCCCTCCCCCATAAATAAATAAAATGTAGCAAAAAAAAAAAAGTAGCAAAAGAAGAAAGAGAAAACAAGATATTTTTGTTCTTTAGGGTAGCATGCCTGTGAATACCCAGGACTCTGAGACCAGGTGTTCTCAGAGTCATGCCCGAGGTGACAGGTTTCAACATAACTCAGGAGCCAGTGCTGGTTCAGACCTCCAGTTTATTTCAGAATGAGTGTGGTGGCACAGCCTGTCGGTTCAGCTGCTGGAGCAGCTAAGGCAGGAAATCCCAAGGGTTCTGATGCCCTCTCCTGGCCTATGAGGGCGCCAGCACACACTCAATTTACATACAGACAAGCAGGCATGCACACATACAGTAAATTAAAATTTATAATAAGGGTTTTTTTTAGTTTTTAATTTTTATTTTATACCTATGGGTGTTTTGCCTGCATGTATGTCTGTGTATCACTTGTGTGCTTGGTGCCCACAGAGGCCAGAGGAGGACATTGGATCCCTTGGATTTGAAGTTACAGACAGTTGTGAGCTGCCGGGTGAGAAGTGAACCTAGGTTCTCTGAAAGAGCAGTTAGTGCTCTTAACTGCTAAGCCATATCAGATTTTGTTTTGTTTTGTTTTTTGAGACAGGGTTTCTCTGTGTAGCCTTGGAGCCAGGCTGGCCTCGAACACACAGAAATCCACCTATCTCTGCCTCCCTAGTGCTGGGATTAAAGGTGTGCGCCACTACTGCCCGGCCCAGATTTTTTTTTTTAATTTAAAGGTAGTTTTCATTTATGATTTTATTTCCTTTAGTGTATGGGTGTTTTGCCTGCATGTATATTTGTGCACCATATGCATGGCTGGTGCCCTCAGCTGTCAGAAGGCACTGGATCCCCTGGACCCTGAGTTAGAGGTGGCTGAGTCATCACAAGGCTGGGAAAGGAACCCTCTGCAAGAGCAGCCAGTGCTATCAACTGATAAGCTGTCTCTCCGGTTCCAGGCCTTTAAGATGTTTAAAATTGAATTGCACGTGCAGCTTGCGTGTGAGTGTCTCTGCTCGTGAGTGCACGTGTTGGTGTCAGTGTGGAGCCAGGGGCTGACCTCCACCACTCTGCAGACGCCTTCTTGTTAGGAGAGACACAGAGAGAAACTCTGCACTGTTCTGCCCTGTGTGAGACTGGCCAGACAGCCTCAGGGATCCAGGGATTTTCATGTGGGTTGTGAGGACTAAGCTCAAGTCCCCAGGCTTGCTCTACACAGCACTTAACCAAGTGAGCCACATCCCACCTTCCCTTTCTTTTCCCCTACTTTTTTTTGTTACCTCCTGCTTTGATACAATTACCATGTTTGTAAATGCACACAAAGGTGTGGGGTAGAATCCACAAGGAACTGAAGTGCTAACTCCCTGGCTCAGTGGTTCTCAGCCTTCCTGACACTGCGGCCCTTTAGTACAATTCCTCATGTTGTGGTGACTCCCAACCATAAAATTATTTTCACTACCACTCCATGCCTACAATTTTACTACGGTTATGAGTCATAATGTAAATATTTGTGTTTTCCTCCCATGGTCTTAGGAACCCTTAAGAAAGGGTCATTGGACCCTTGACCCACAGGTTGGGAACCTCTGCCCTAAGGGTTGGGGGGGGGGAGGTCATCATTTTAAGTCGTTTGCATTGCATTCATTTAGTAAATTGTGATTGGTGCTCAAATTCACTAGGTGGCCTAGGATGAGCTTTAGTTTCTGATCCTCTTGCCTCCTTTCAAAGCACTGGGATTACAGGCATGTGCTGCCAAGTCTGCTTTGGTAAGTTAATAACTTTTGCTTTCTTAAACAAGTGTGATGGAGAGATGGCTCAGTGGTTAAGATCACTGGCTGCTCTTCCAGAGGACCTGGGTTCGATTCCCAGCACCCACACAGTTGTTCACAACCATCTGTAACTCCAGTTCCAGGAGACCCAGTACTCTCTTCTGTCCTCTGGTTGCCCCAGGTGTGTACATGGTTCACAGATGTGGACACAGGCAAAACACCCAAACACATTAGATTAGTAGATTAATTTTAAAATTGAGTGTGTGTGAGTGTGTGTGAGTGTGTGAGTGTGTGGTGTGTGTGAGTGTGTGTGAGTGTGTGTGTGTGTGTGTGTGTAAGTGTGTGTGTGAGTGTGTGTGTGAGTGTGTGGTGTGTGTGAGTGAGTGTGTGTGTGTGTGTGGTGTGTGTGAGTGTGTGTGAGTGAGTGTGTGTGTGTGTGTGTGTGTGTGCGCGCAGGATAAACTCCTTCCTCCAGCCATGGTGAGAAAGCAGGCAGCTGAACCAGAGGGACGCAGGACACAGGAACCCTGCTCTCTAATCTCCACCTCTAGTGTTCACCAGCACTGCAGGCCTCCTGACCCACCCTGCAGGGCAGAAAGGAAACCGCACGAGTGTGCTTGAGGAGAAAGAAAGGAAGGGCAGGTGAACAGTTGATGAATTTGACTGCACATGGCTCCCATGAGGAAGGACAGTCAGGTGGAGGCTGTGCCAGACATGGAAATACCCGTCCCCATCACAGCTCTCTCCCTACCCAGGCCCTGGCCTGGACCCAGACCAAAGCAAAGCGTGGGAACCCCATTAAAGCAGGTCAGATCTCTGAACATGTTCCAGGAGGGCTGGCTTCTCTTCCTGGACCCCAAGAACAGCAACAGCCCCTTTTGTGGTACTAATACTGTGGGTAAGAGTTGGTACACACCTTGGGAGACAGAGGCAGGCAGATCTAAATTTGAGGCTAATCTTGTCTACAGAGCTAGCTTCAGGATAGTGTGGGCTACACAGGGAAACCCTGTTTCAGAAAAAGGAAAGAAAGAAACGGGGGGGGGGGGGGGAGGGGGGGAGGGAAATGGGAGGAGGGGAGGAGGTGGAAATTTTTAATAAAAAAAAATAAAGGATAAAAAAGAAACAGGGGGCAGTAAGAAAGACATAAGGTCCTCTTGGGGTGCTTTTCTCTGCATTAAGCCCTTTCCAAGCACCCCTTACTGAATCCCTAAAAGACCTGGGAACGTGGGAGTGACCTCCGGCTAGTCTCTGGAGACGCTCACTCCATTTCAGCCCTTTCTCCCCAGGGAAGGTGTATGTGTAACAACCAGGTACCCTACTTCCTGCACTTTGCCAAATGGTTTTCCCCTCCCCCCACTGCTGGGGTTAGAACTCGGGTGCACCTAGCAACACACCTGATTCACTAAGCTACACCTGATTCCTTCCTTCAGCAAACTTCTTTGTGCTCTTAGGACTTTTCTGGAGTCTTTTTCCTCACCCTCCTGTCTCAGTTCCACGGACAGATCTGTGCTCAGCTCAGCTGGAAGCCAGGACTGGGGACTCCAACTTTCAACCTTTAAGGAGGAGGCTGGAGACAGAGGCAGAGCTCTGAGCCTGGTGCTGGGGTTCCTGGGTCTCCATGGACAGGAGCTGGACAGAGGTACCCAGCTGTTCCCGGTAAGCATGGGGTTCTTTTCTTCCATGGAATAGACACCACAGAGAAATTCATACCCCAGCCGGAGGTCCCTGAGAAGAAACTCTAAGACACCAGGGGCCGTGGGACCCACCTCACTTCCTTTCTGGACTTTAGAAAGAAGTTGATGAGTTCCCTGAAAGGCAAGGAACCAGAGCAAGGACACGGGGATGCCCGAGCTCAGAGAGTCTGTAAACCTGAGTGACTCCCAACACCTCAAGGCTTCGCGGGGCCCCCATCCCCTACTCACCTTCCAGCAGGTACCAGGCCCACAGTGACTGAGGAGGGGGCTCTTCATTTTCAGCACGGGAGAGCCTTCAGCAGACCCTGCTCCAACTGGATCTGTCAGAGGGCATCGTTGTGTGCCAGGAGGAAGCAGCAGTTTCCTGGGACTATTGGACTATTGGACCAAACTAATAGTAAACACCTCACCCAGAGGCAGGGTCAGAACAGAAACACTTCTGTGTGCTGGACCCAAGGGTTGGGCCAGCATTTCCTGGTGGTTAGAAAACACGACCGGCTCTCAAGAAAGAATACAGCCTGAATCCGGATGGGAGGAGTATGTCTTTTGGTTCTGAACATCCAGGGTGAGGGCTGGAAGACCGGCTGGCTTGAGAAACCCATCCCCACTGTGAGAACTGAAAGCAGCTGTACCTACAGGGACAGTCCACAGGCCCCAAATCGCTTTATCTTGAGCTAGCTTTAGCTTCAAACAGCCATTCCTTCCTATCTTTGTCAGAATATCCTGAAACTAATAGATAAAAACCTTTGAAAGTCTTTAACTTAGCAGACTGCTAGCGTCCACAACTCTAAAGCTAAGAACACCATCAGATAACATCTCGGGCCAATAGCAGGCTTCCCCGTCTTGCTGTGGCTGCCTCTCTGGTGCACACAACCAATGTATTTTAAACTTGCCTTGATCTATGTCTTTCTTTGTACTGTGAAATTATGACCCTTCATGAAACGGCTTCCACATTGGAACATGGAATTTGGAGTAACCTAAATTTGTGTCCTGGGCCACGGATACTCAAAATGGCTCCAAAATTAACTAATCCCATTAAGGTAAGAAATATTTTTTTTAATTTCTTTGGTTTTTCGAGACAGGGTTTCTCTGTGTAACTTTGGAGGCTAGCCTGGAGCTCTGTAGATCAAGCTAGCCTCGAACTAAGAGATCCGCCTGCCTCTGCCTTCCGAGTACTGGGACTAAAGGCAGGTGCCACCACCGTCCAGCTAAGAACTGTATTTTTTGCATTGATACCAGCTATACCAGGGTGGACAAGGACCACTCGAGGGGTTTAAATGGTGGCTTACACACACACCAAGTGCCAAGTGTGCTCTAAGTCCCATGGTCAGCCTAGCATCTCTGAGCTCATGTAGTCTTGTGAGGTAGGAATTACTTGATCGCCTTTATAGGTGGGGAAACTGGGACCTCAAAAAGTTCTAATCAACCAGAGCCACAAATCAGAGAGTGAGCTGTGGAGCCAGACTGGAGCCAGGCCAGTTGCCAGGGCCCTCCATCTCACCCACTACATACCTCTACCCTATTCCTACCCACAGCCCCTCAGCACTGCCACACCTGCAGAAGTGGTTTGGCATCCAGCCTGCATGCTCAGCTCAGAGATCATCTCCCTTCCCCCCTCCTACTCATGAGAAGGCTTCTAGACCACCTGGCACAGGATATGCAGGGGACAAGGGCAGTCCTGTCGGCCAGGTGCCAAATCTCCAGTCAGTGCTGAGAAAATGGGGCAGAGGGAGAGAGGGCTAGGCCACCAGAGTCCTCAGCATGACAGGCTCTGTCATTTGTGGGAGCCCGTACAATACTTAAGTGAGAGGTTCCTTGTTAACAACCAAAACGTAACACTACAAAGAATTTCAGGGCTGGAGAGATGGCACAGGTTAAGAGCACCGCCTGCTCTTCCAAATTGTCCTGAGTTCAATTCCCAGCAACCACATGGTGGCTCACAACCATCTGTCATGAGGTCTGGTGCTGCAGGCATATATGTAGACAGAATATTGTATTCATAATAAATAAATAAATATTTTTTTAAAAAAGAATTTCAAGCCGGGTGGTGGTGGCGCACACCTTTAATTCCAGCACTCGGGAGGCAGAGGCAGGTGGATCTCTGTGAGTTCAAGGCCAGCCTGGTCTACAATGGCTAGTTTCAGGACAGGCTCCAAAGCTACAGGGAAACCCTGCCTCGAAAAACAAACAAACAAACAAACAAAACAAACAAAGAATTTCAACTTTGTAGTGGGGGAAATCAAAGGAACACAGGCCTGTAGGGGGTTGCACAGGTCACACCCAGAGGGTCCTGAGCTCTGGAGCCAAGAGCTGAATTCTGGGTTCCACTCTTCAGTCGTCCAAAGAGGGGAGGAGGCAGAGGTAGTGAGCTCTCAGGCCTGCGGGTATCCCAGCTCAGCCACCTCACCAAAGGTAGCCCGGGCTACTTTATCTGTAATAAACAGCTGATCCCTCCTCAGGGTCACGTCATACCCTCGTGAACAGCAGGATGGCAACTGTTAGCCCTTCAAGAGTGGAAAACAAGCAACGCTCAGAGAAAGGGCTGCCCCCGAGACCCCTTCCTTCTACACAGCACCACTTTGAGCTGCATTCTGCCTTTCTCTCTTATAAAGGGACCAAGTCCCAGAGTTAACAGGCGGCTTGACCAGCAAAGCTATGGGGCTCTGACTCATGGGACAGAAAACTGGCATTGGGTGGAGTCTCCCTCCCAGGCCCTGCTCTGTGCCTGACGAGGGAAGAGTTCGTTTCCTGGGCCAGTATAGTCTTGTGGTTAGACCTGGCCTGGGGATGTGGGGGCAGGAGGCTGCAGCGCTGCAGGAGGCTGAGATGCTGCTGGAGGCCGCGGTGTGCAGGAGGCAGTGGTGTGCAGGAGGCTGCGGTGTGCAGGAGGCCGCGGTGTGCAGGAGGCCGCGGTGTGCAGGAGGCTGCAGCGCTGATGCCCAGACACAATGCTGGAGTTGCCGACAGCTGTGGGTCTAGAGAAGGGCTGCAGGGCTGTCTGCCCTCCAGTGAACAGGCTTCAGGTCTGTGTCCTAACTCTATCCCACATCTGTTACCACACAAGACACAGTGTCCAGAAAATATGCATTTACTGGCACACTTTTGAGACAGTCCTGGGAGGCTGATACTCAAATTCAAAGGCCCTTGTACCCATCAAATCCCAGGTTCCAGTCTGCACCAACCAGAGCCACCAGCCTGAGAACATGGCACCATGTGGCTAGGAAAAGGTAGAAAAAAGACCAAGACTGGCACAGAGCCATGATGCTGGTGAAGGGGCATTGGACAGGATGCTGGTGATTGGCCTCAGGGCAAAGGCCACCTGAACGACCCGGAAGTAGGACGAACCCCAAGATGAAGACGTGGATTTGCCAGGGAGCAGGGCTGGTATAAATGGCACACTCTTGACTCCCCTTCAAGTCACAAGGCCCAAGATTTCTCCAAGTGTATGCAGTGTGGGGGGTAACAGAGAACCCAGGTTCCATCTGGCATCAGGCAGAAGGTCAGAGTCATAAAAAAAAATGTTCATAATGGAGCGTGGAGGCCTGGAAAGGGTTGCAGGCCCAGCAGAGGCCTGGTGGCACTGGCAACAGGAACTACTCCGCCCTCCAGGACGGGTGGGCGAACACGATGGGTCTCTTCTTGGCCCAGCGGGAGAACACAGCCTTCTCAGTAATGAAGCGATGGGCACTCCGTGGTGCCTGTTCATGCAAAAGGTACATCTGACACTCGTCCAGCCGGCCCTTTTCAAAGTAGTGGTAGGGTACCGAGGGGCCACGCTTGTCACTGTCGGGAGGGGACAGGGTCAGGTGGGACATCACGACCTCAGAGCTGCCCACCTCAGGACTACACTTCAGCTACTACAGGTCCAGGGACACCCACATCTGGACAGATGGCTGCGGGACCCAACAGCCACAACTCAGAAACTGCTTCTTGGGTAATTCTGGGTAAGAGAAGCTTCCTGAGCCAAACAGCCCATCTGGAAAACGGAGCGAGCGGCACACTCAGCTCAGGGGCGAGCAAGTCACTCAAATGGTGCTCTGAAGAGTGGTAACTAACCGCCATGCCCAGAGCTGTGGGCTCTGCACACCCCGTCTTTTGTGGGCCACTCATGGCAGGGACCGTGCTCTTACCATCTCGTGTGCCCAAGACACAGGGTCTGAAGGAAAGAGAATGAAAACCTGCGACTTTCTACAAGCTCCTTACTTGTTATAATATTGAAATCTAATAAAGTAACATGGTTAAAATACAATTCCACTTCCACATCTGAACTCACAGTATTTAAATAATACCACAACTTAATCTATCTTGGTGTTCTATTAAAATAGATATAGGTGGGACTGGAGAGATGGCTCCGAGGTTAAGAGCACTGGCTGCTCTTTCCAGAGGACCTGGGTTCAATTGCCAGCAACCACAGGGTGGCTCTCAACCATCTACAGTGGAATCTGAGATCCTCTTCTGGCATAAAGTCAAGCGAGCACTCGTATACATAAAATAAATAAATCTTAAAAAAAATAGATACAGGCTCCAAAGGGGGATGGGCAACCCTTTAAAAAAATCATTCCATCAGATGGGCCCAACCCAAGGCCTATCTTGCCATGTATTCTTAGCAACTTCATTTTTTTTTGCACTTACTTACTTGTGTGTGGGGGTGGGTGGGCAAGAACCTGCCACAGTGAACAGTACACGTGGAGGTCAAAAGACACATTGAAGTCAGTTCTCTCTTTCCTGGTGGGTCCTGGGGATGCTTAGCAGCAGGTGCCTTTACCCACTGTCCACTGAGCTATTCCACCAACCCCTTTTTTAGTAACTTGATGCATGGCTCTTTTTTGTTTGTTTGTTTTTCGAGGCAGGGTTTCTCTGTGTAGCCCTGGCTGTTGTGCAACTTGCTCTGAAGACCAGACTGTCCACCTGCCACTGCCTCCCGAGTGCAGGGATTAAAGGTGTGTGCCACCACTGCCCAGCGACGGCATGGCTCTTAAGTGTGATATCATGTCACAGTGTCAAAGGTCAGAAGTCAGACACACCTGCTCTGATGGCTCAACGACCTTCTGAGAAAAGTACAAGTCTTTGTTTTCGCCAAAGGCCTGCACTTAGGAGGTCTGTGCCTGGGTCAGCCATCACCAAGCCCTCACGCCTTCCCCCACCCCCAGCCTGGGAGCCAGTCTGACCTGCAGTAGCTCTCACTGACCATCCCGTAGACCACGATCTCCTCACACAGCTCCAGGGCCAGGATCATAGTGAACCAACCAGTGCTGAGGAAGGAGCCTGACTGCCTCCTAGGGAGGATGGGACATGTCAGTGGTCCCCTGACACCCCTGCCCCCCACCTCACAGCTAGGAAGGGGTCCTGAGGAGGATGGGACATGTCAGTGGTCCCCTGACACCCCTGCCCCCCACCTCACAGCTAGGAAGGGGTCCTGAGGAGGATGGGACATGTCAGTGGTCCCCCTGACATCTCTGCTCCCCACCTGATAGTTAGGAAAAAGTCCTGGGGAGGATGAGGAAGAGGCAGCAAACCAGCCTGAGGTCAGCAGTGAGTCAAGGGCAGAGCTGTACACAAACACAGTCTGATCAGTATTGCTACCCAAGCTGCTGATGCGCCTGGGTCCCAGGGAGACCCCAGTACATGAGAGCACAGAGGTAAAAGGGATGGAGTCTGTAGGAGAACCCCACCTCTGCCGTAGGGCAGCTGATTCACCCCTGAAACTCCCAGCCTCAGTGACTAACTGTGAAATCGGGAGACTTCCGGGTGGCTTTGAAGAGGGAATCCATTAGCCTTGCCCATGCCCCACCCAGCATTCCGCCAGTGTCAAGGTGCTGTTGCAGCCCCAGGTCTCAGCTCTCTGGGTACTCTCCAAGCAGAGGGTCACCGCCTCTGAGGGTGCAGCTGGCTCCCCCATTCATGCTGAGCACAGCCAGCACCTGCCCCACCTGGAGCTAACACACACACAAAGTGATGTCAGATGGGACAGGCGCTAAAAAGACTGGGAAAGAGGAGTGAGATGCGGAAAACCGGGGCAGACCGCTGCTTCAGACGGGGTGGCCCGGGAGGGCTTTCCTAAGAAAGTGACAGTTCATCTAGACCAGACAGAGACAACCATGGGAAATTTTACAATATTCTAGGCAGAAGAAACAGAGAGCATGCGCAAGGAACTGCAGCTGGGGACAAGTGTGAGCATCTGAGGATGGGGGTTGGGGCACAGGCATGCAGGTGAGGTACGTGGGGAATTCTGAGGGCCATTGAACAAGGTATGAAAGAGGTGTCATGCACAGTGCTTAGCTCAGGGCCTGAGACCTGAAAACAGCTGGTGTTTTGTTTGTTTGCTCATTTTTGAGATAGCGTCTCATGTAGACCAGGCTTACCTCAACCAAACTCCCTATGTAACGGAAGATGCCCTTGGACTCCTAACCATCCCGCCTCTACCTCACGAGAACTGGGATTACAAAGGCGGGCAAGGTCAGTTTATTCTGTGCTGGGGTTGGAACCCAGGGCCCCATGCATGCTAGGTCAACACTCTGCCAACAGACGCACACCCCCAGCCTGCAGGCAGCTGTTCTGATTGCAACCCTTATTTCAGTTATCTGGGACAAACCTCAGAGGGCACCTCCAATCTTAAAGCATTTCCTGGCACAAAGAGGCTCTTGGAGAAAGCAAGCCCCAGGTGCCGGGGTCCCCAGCTCACCGGTTCTTGCCCGTCTCCTCTTGGAAGATCTGGTCACAGTAAGCCATCATGCGTTCAGTGAAGGTGTACACCTGCAGGCCCGGGTACATTCTGGTGAGCTGCAGCAATGTGCGGTAGGTGCGGCCACCCAGCATCCGGTCCATGTGCCTGCCCTGGCCCCACACCACATAGAGCGTGTCTTGGGCCTGCTGGAAATAGTGCGAGTAGTTGCGCAGAAGCAGCGGCACGCTCGTGTGCGAGATCACGCGCAAGGTGCTACGCTGGCCCACGTCCTCCTCAAAGCCCACGGTGGGTGCCTGGTTCATGCGTAGCACACACTCAGCACCATCGATCTGGGCACCCAGGCCTGAACCCAGCATCTGGCCAGAGCTGGAAACCACGGCACAGCTGTGGCAAAGCTCTCGGATAAGGGGCTGCAGGGGAAGGTAGAGAAAGAAGAAAACCTCAACATTAGCCGCCATCCACCTGTCCCACCTGCCCCCCTCATACCCACCCACCCTTCCCACCTGCCCCCACCATACCTACCCAACCGTCCCTCCTGCCCCTACCATACCCACCCACCCATCCCACCTGCCCCCACCATACCCACCCATCCCTCCTGCCCCACCATACCCACCCACCCATCCCACCTGCCCCCACCATACCCACCTATCCCTCCTGCCCCACCATACACACACACCCATCCCTCCTGCTCCACCATACCCACCCACCCTTCCCACCTGCCCCCACCATACCCACCCATCCCTCCTGCCCCACCATACCCACCCACCCTTCCCACCTGCCCCCACCATACCCACCTATCCCTCCTGCCCCACCATACCCACACACTCATCCCTCCTGCCCCACCATACCCACCCACCCTTCCCACTTGCCCCCACCATACCCACCCACCTGTCCCTCCTGCCCCCATCATACCCGCTAACTGGCCTATAGTTGGATGAGTTCCAAGGACTAAGATTTACTGGGTTTTGTTTTCATTTTTAAAATTTGTCTATGTACACTTGTGTGTGCACAGGGGTGGGTGTGCTGCACACATCTGTGTGCATGGGGGGCAGGTCAGAGGTTGACACTGGGTATCTTCCTCAATCACTCTTTAGTTTTTTGAGGCAGAGTCTCTCACGGAACCAGGATCTTGCAAATTCTGCTAAACTGGCTGGCTAGGCACCCCAGGGACTGTCTGCCTCCCAGCACAGGATGGTAGGTACATGATAGGCACCTGGCTCTTACATGGATGCTCAGGACTAATCTCTGGTCCTCATGCTTGCCCACTGATTACCTTTACCAAACGAACCACCTCCCCTGGTGCTAGGGACTTTGGGGGGCGGAGCCCGTGCCACAGTGTACACATGAAGATTCAGGGCCAGCTTGAGTGGTCAGTCTCTCCTTCCACCATTTGAGTTCCAGGGCAGAACTAACTCATCAGGTTTTTAAGAAACGCTTTCATCCACATTAGGTCACCTGGCTGGTCCCAGTTTTCATTTGTGACATAGACTCACTTTGTTGCTTAGGTGTGTCTTGAACTTGTGGCAGCTCTCCTGTTTCGACTTCACAAATGCTGGAATTACAGGTGGCAACCAGTTTGCCCACCTGGCAAGCTAGGCATGTGAAAATGACTTCCTCAAGCTATAGCTAGCACTGTGGCTGTCCCCAAGGCCTTGAGAAGTCCCTACTGGGACCTTGTTATGGCTATAGGAGCAAATATTTGTAAGGCTCTTAGAATTGGCCCCTGGCACCGGCTGGATGTCATGCAAGTGTTTGGTAAGTAAACATGACAAGCCTCAGCACTTCAGAACTACCTCCCCAACCCCCACACACACCCTGTCCAAGTCCAACCCACGCCGAATAACAGGTGGGTTTTCAGGAGGGGGTCTTCCACGGCCAACCCACGACAGCTTGGGCAGTCTGGTTCCCAGCCTAAATTCTGGCTCCAACCCTTCCTAGCTCTATGGCCCAGGGAAGGGCATGCTACCTCTCATCTATGAAGCAGGTGTGAATACCTCTGCTGGTTCTCTTGAGAATGCAAATAGAAAAAGCACAAGGAAACAAGGAGCTGGGGGGACACAGGGCAGTCTTGGAGACGGGCTGCCAAAGTCAGCAGGCTAGAACACAGCGGGATGGAAAAGGGGCCTCTCCAAGCTTCAGGCCTGCCCTAGAACTTCTCAAGGCCAGAGAGGGCTGCAAAATGGCACGAGAGAACTGGGAGTGACAGAAAAGCACTGTGTCGCCATGGTGAGAGCTAGCCGTGTTCTCCAACTTCTGTCAAAACTGACTGTCCGGGTGTGACGGCGCAGGCCGTTAGTTCCAGTACCGGGGAGGCAGAGGCAGGCAGACCTCTGTGAATTCAAGATCAGCCTGGTCTACACAATAAGTTCCAGGCCAGTCAGGGACACACAGTGAGACCCTGTCTATAAGAAAAAAAAAAAAACTCCATCGATCTGTATATTTATAACTGGTAAATTATTTTACAAATCATACAGTTCAATAAAGCCGATTTAATCTGTTTATTTTTTATTTGTTCTGCCTCTGCCTCCCGAGAGTGCTGGGATTAAAGGCTTGCGCCACCACTGCCCAGCTGTTTGTTTACTTTATGTGTGTTTGCACATGTGGACAATCATCCACGTGGAGGCCCAAGGTTGACACATAGTGTCTTCTTTGTTCTCCACTACATATATTGAGACAGGGTCTCAATGGTGACACACTGAGAACACTGTTTTGGCTAGTCTGGTTAACTGTCTTACCTTGGGGGTCCCACCTCTGCCTCTCCAAAGAAGGGATTACAGCAAGCTAGCATATCGACCTAGCTTTCTGTGGGTTCTGGGGGTCCAAACTCCAGTCCTTACCCTTGCAGGGCGGCACACCCTTTATGACTGAGCCATTTCCCTGGTTCTGCCCCACCTTTTGTTACATAGAGACTGACATGGGACTCGAATGCTGGGACGACAAATGAAGCCACCACACAGACCTCAGGCCCTGGAAGGGCCACTGTCTCCAATCTGTTAGACGCAAACAGTGTCGGGGCTCCCAGGGAAAGGCTGGGCCCTCACCTGGAGGAA
Organism: Arvicola amphibius; assembly: GCF_903992535.2. Classification (NCBI taxonomy): domain Eukaryota; kingdom Metazoa; phylum Chordata; class Mammalia; order Rodentia; family Cricetidae; genus Arvicola; species Arvicola amphibius. The sequence goes on along the minus strand of NC_052053.1, from coordinate 50,548,053 downwards.
CTCAAGTTTATAGAGGCATGCAAAAGATACAGGGACATTAATTCCACCCAATAAAAGACATTGGGAAATCCCATTCAAGTACGTTACTTTTTTATTGGATAAAATGTTGATTTAAGAACTTGTATTTTCTGTACCACAGTGTTAAGAAAAAAAAAAAAGACGACTGACCCAGGCAGGATGGGCAAGGCTATAAACTCAGCACTCAGACACGGAGCAGGAAGACCAGACTGGACAGTGTCCACCCAGCACATGCCAGCACTTGTCCCCCCACCTGGCCGTTCTGGGGGATTGGAGAGTTCTCACCCCAGGATTTTTTTTTTTTTTTTTTTTTTTGCTTTGGTTTGGTTTGGTTTAGTTTCTGGTCCTAGGGATTGAACCTAGCATCCATTCTTGCTCACAAGGAACACTAGACTTAGCTCCAGCCCCGGCCCCAGGTGTTCTCATCTTTTCAGCAAAAAGCCACGCGGCAGCGGTGCTATGCCCTGTCCGCTGTCTGTCATCCTCTGAGTTCTCGAAGCAGACCAACAGAGGCAAGTATGACTCGGATGGCCCTTTATAGATGAGGAGGTGCCTGGGACTCCAAAGGACGAGGACCCACATGTCTCTGGCAAGCCAGAGCTTCTAAGCATACCCCTAGGGCCAACTAAGAGCCAGCAAACTAAGACCCAGAACACTAGTGCCAAGAACGAGACAGGATGGCATCAGGGGGCTGTTAAAGGTGAAATGTTGACATGTAGGGTCACTACTCTCAGGGTCAAGGATGGAATGTCCCTTTGCCACACCAGGTGCAGCACCTAAGGGGACAGGAGTCACAGGCGTCTTGTCACACTTGGACTCCAGCTTCCCTGTCTCGTGAGTCATGGGACCATAGATAACCTTGACCTATGTTAGCTCTTTGTCCTCAGCTGCCACACGATGCCAGACACACTGCAGGAGCCAAAGCCACGGTTGCTGGGCATACAGTGTGGAGACCCAGAACTCTAAAGATACACACAGGTGCACACAGACACAAAACAGCAGTCCCAGGTGGGCAGCCACCCTTTCACCCCAGAATGTAGCTGGGGGGAGCCAGGCAGTGCTTGCTTAGTGCAAACCCTATTTCCTCCTATACCCCGAGAGCTCAGAGAGGTGAAGTGACTGGCAGGAGTCACACAGTTGGTGAGCAGAGAAGCCAAGCTCAGAGTCTAGGCTGGCTTGCCACCAGTCCCGTTCTCACTGCTTCTAGAGCTGGGGGCATGCTGCCCTCCTGAGCGTTTCCTGGCTGACTCACCTTCCCATCTGGCACGCTGCTGTAGCCACTGAAGTGCAGGGGTCCTGGCACAGTGGGTCTGGGTGCCATGGGGAGATGGTGGTCCAGGCAGGCTGCCAAGCAGAGGGGCAGGCAGGTCCAGCAGCACAGGAGAATGTAGACAGCAGAGAGCGTCAAGGTACACAGTATGAGGAGCAGAAGGCGACCCTGAAAGAGAGAGACAGTGGTCATGGGCCTGGGGGGTACCGCCTTCAGTGGAATCCAATCTCCACTGATGAGGCCTTCTTCAGGGATGCCTACATCTTGGCCCTTGAAACTAGAAATACCTCCCCCAAATCCCCTCTTCCAGGTTGAGACACCCATTTGGGATAAAGCCTACATACTGCTCGAGGCCACACAGCAAAAGTGCAGGGTTGCAGGGTACAGGCTGGGGTCTTTTTTTTTTTTTTTTTTTTTTTTTTTTTTTTTTTTTTTTTTTTTTTTTGGTTTTTCGAGACAGGGTTTCTCTGCAGCTTTTTTTGAGCCTGTCCTGGAACTAGCTCTTGTAGACCAGGCTGGCCTCGAACTCACAGAGATCCGCCTGCCTCTGCCTCCCGAGTGCTGGGATTAAAGGCGTGCGCCACCACCGCCCGGCTCAGGCTGGGGTCTTAAATCCAAATTGCAGAACCCAAATTCTCACCTAGAACCCAGATACACTCTGTAGTCTGGGGTCTCGATGGTCCTCAGCCCTGGCCAGTGCTGCCCCCATGGCCTCGCCTCCACCACCCTGCCCCCAGCTGGCCCAGGGCTGCCCCCATGGTCCCACCTCCATAACCCTGCCCCCAGCTGGCCCAGGGCTGCCCCATGGCCCCACACCTCAATCACCCTGCCCCCAGCTGGCCCAGGGCTGCCCCATGGCCCCACATCTCCATCCTTGGCTAGGGTCTGGGTGGGCTCTATAGGAGGTGGATGGAGACCCACCATTTCAGAAATGCTTCAAGGGCTGGAAAGAAGGCTCAGAGGTGACAAGAGCTGTCTGCACTTGCACCAGGTCCCAAGAAGCCCCGATGCCTCACAACCACCCATTACCTAGACATAAGACAGGTTAGATACATGTCTCCAGGCATGACAGCTCATCCCTTGCCTAGGCTAGGATTGTTACAAGTTTGAGGCCAACCTGGGCTACACAGCGAGTTCCAGGCTAGCCTAGGCTACAGACTGAGCCCCTGTTTCAAAAACCAAAAACAAACAATAGAAGCCACTTTGAATAGTTGGAAAGCTTCTGCTCAGTCACCCCCACTTCTAGAGATGATATGCCAAAGGCCACTGGAGGTCACCCTCTGCCCCTCTCGCCTTGGGGCGGCTACCCCCACACTCACTCAAAGTGCCGGCCAGGGTACCTGTGACTCTCGGACCTGCCACTCCAGAGGAAACACTAGGAGCTGGCCAGTACGCCCAGAAAACCAGAGGTGCAGAACAGCCCCTGGCACATCCTGCCAGGGGCCCACCCTTCCTTGTCTGTCCATAAGCCACACCAGCTTCTAAAAATAAGTCTTCTCTGTGGCCAGCTGTCCAGGAGACAGGGTTCACAGCCCCTGAGGCCTCCGGCTCCGCATAGCAACGGGTCCCCTGCCCACAAGGGACTTAGAGACCTTGGCTCAGGCAGTGGTAATTAATCTTGCCACCCTAACATTCAAGGGGCTCACCAGTAAAGGCAAGAGTGGCTGATCTTAACCTTCACACTTCTCACCCCCTCGGCCGAGTGACCCCGTATGGTGACCCCGTATGGTGACCTCCATTTCAAGATGAGAAGAGCAAAGTGAAACTAAAAGGGGAACAAGTCACTCACGGGGGTCACAGAGCCTCAGGAGCAGGGGGCGGCACAGGAGCAACCACAGGGGCTGTGGGCGGGATGTGCTTAGCATCTACATGGCTCTGAGTTCTGTCCTAACACCAAAAGGGGTGGGAGGTCCCTATAATTCCTGACATAAGATGACTGTAAAGCTCTGCTCAGATTGTCCCCAAGTTCCCAGTGAGCTTTCTTCCTCCCATGTCACTTACCCGGGTCTTCATGCTGTCTGTGCCCTCAGCAGTCCGGAGGCTGCTGTCTCCAGAGCTTGGGATGGGAAAGGCTGGAAGCTGGTCCTAGGATATGGGGGAAACTGAGGCAAGGGAAGAGAGTACAGATCCAGGTCAAGGCAAATGGCCCAGGAACCAATAGCCTTAAAGTCTCCAAGCATGCGACAACGTGCCCCGTCCTAAAGGATGTGGGTTCAGAGACCCTGCCAAACCAATCCCCATTGTGCAGATGGGGAAGGATAGGCAGGGAGGAGACACTCTCGGCTCAAGGTTACCCATTTGGTCAAAGCCAGGCAAAGAAAGCCAGGAGCAGGGATCTCTTTCCTACCCATCCCATCTCTCTACCGCGGGGCGATGGAGAGGCCTGGGGCGGGCGGGATGAGGAGTTTTCTTTCACCCTGCTAAATTCCATCGTCCCCTCCCCACATTGGGCACTAACCAGACGGGAAGGCTGGGGCGCGCCGGGGGCTCACGATGCGCTGCTCGGAGCTCCATGTCCAGTGGGCCCGGCCAGAGGGCCTGGAACCGGCCCCGGGTGGGAGGCGGTGCTGCAGCCGCAGCTTCTGCTGGGTGGAAGATCAAGCAGCGCAGCCCGGGGGCATGGGCGGTGCCTGGCGGAGGGGCGGAGGTTTTGCGCGCGGGGGGCGGGGCCTACACCGGGTTGGGGGCATGCGTGGCGGCCTCGGCGATCTCGGGACTGGAGGGCCGAGGTCTAGACGTCGGGGGCGAGGCCTGTCTACTTTAGCATCCCACCCTACTTGTTGTGTGCCAAGGGCATGGAAGAAAGAGGAAAAAAAAAAACCTCCAGAAGGTCTGAGCCAACATGCAAAGGCTGCCTGGCCTGGGAGACTTGAGGTTCTCCATTTCTTTTTTTTTTTTTTTTTTTTTTTTGGTTCTTCATTTCTTGAAATGGCCCGGGAAGTGACAGGCGACAGGAAATGAAGCAAGAGTTTCGAATCAAGCAGCCCCGGGTTTCAGGCTGGTAGGGCTGTCTGCTCAAATGAAGTACAAGATGTGAACTTGACATTCAGATCGACAATAATGAAGCATGTTTTCGTTTCTGAGACAGAATCTCACATGCTTCAGACAGACCTCGGACTTAACCAGGATCCGGCTGCCCCTGTTAGCCGAGGTAGAGGGTCGAGAGCTGGGATTAATGACTCAGGTTGTTTTCTTTTTTCTTTTTTTTTTTTTTTGGTTTATCGAGACAGGGTTTCTCTGCAGCTTTTTTAGAGCCTGTCCTGGAATTAGCTCTTGTAGACCAGGCTGGCCTCGAACTCAGAGATCCGCCTGCCTCTGCCTCCCGAGTGCTGGGATTAAAGGCGTGCGTTGTTTTCGATATACCCACTTTGTATTGATTATGTCAATGCAGGTCGTCCCCCTGCCCTACCCCCCCCACCACCTCCGTAAGGTGGGAAAAGTCACTCTCAGTCAAAAAAGGGCAGAGGTGGTTCAGGGCACCACCAGAAAATCCTGTATCCCAGAAATGCGCTCTGGCTTGGTTGGTGTGGCATTCCCACTACTCTCTCACGGTCCTCAGGGCCCCTGGGGATGAGAATGGCCCCCCTCCTTTGTGGCCACCTTTTGAGCTCATAGCCAGCTCATTCCTATCTTAGGGCCCTGCACTTGTGGCAGAACTACCTCTGGGCTGCTCCAGTCACATGCTAGTGGGGCTCCTTGTCACTCAGCTCAGATCTCAGCTCCTCGGGAGCACCGTGGCCAACCACCCTTTACAACGTGACACCCCAAATTTATTTTATTATTTCAGACAGGATCTTTCTATGTAGCTGTCCCAGCTTGCTTTCTGCTGCTGTGACAAACACCACGACCAAAAGCAGCTTGGGAAGGAGAGGGTTTATTTCACCTTACACATCCCCATCACAGCCCACATCATAAAGGGAAGTCAGTGCAGAAACCTGGAGGCAGGAGCTGGAGAGGGGCCTTGGAGGGGTGCTGCTTACTGACTTGTTCCTTAGGCTCACATTCAACCACCTTTCCTAAACCACACAGGACCACCTGGCAGGGGAGGCACTGCCCACAGTAGGCTGGGCCCTCCCACATCAATTATTAATCAAAAACAGAAAGGAAGGAAGAAGTGTCCCCAAAGACGTGCCTGTAAGCCGTTGATGAAAACTCACTAGCACAGGAACACCCAGAACAGGCCATGTGTGTGTTTGGAAAATGACAGCTGCTGGAACGTTCCACTGAGGCCAGCCTCGTTTGCTTTCCCCTCCCATCCCGTCCAACTAGCCACTCTTTTTGTGTGGTTTTTCAAGACAGGGTTTCTCTGTGTCGTTTTTGATCACGTTTTGGAACTAGCTCTTGTAGACCACGCTGGCCTCCAACTCACAAAGATCCGTCTGCCTCTGCCTCCCGAGTGCTGGGATTAAAGGTGTGCGCCACCACCGCCCGGCCCACCAGCCACTTTTCAAGGTCTGGCCATAGCCAATGGGCCGGTAGAACAATTATTGAGAGATTTTTCCAGGGTCCTGGCTGGCCAGCCTTGGGGGACCATCTCTCAATCCCTCACAGCTGCCACAATGCTACTTCTTGCTAAGAGGTTTCCTTTCTCCCAAATTCCAGGTCCTTCACTGTGTCCTTGGCCTGGGAACTAAAAGGGACACGTCTGACCAGTCTGGTCTCAGTTTAGAAGTTAAGGTCCCTTCCCTCCTGACACCACCTGGGAGGTGATTTGATAATGGTTCCTTTCCCCAGGTCTTTGACCCCAGGCTTCTCCCCAAAGCTGTGTATCCCAGGAAAGAGCCTGCTATAGGGCAGTTGCCCAGGCCTTGTCGAGTGTGTTACTGAGGTCTGTGTGTATCTTTCTATTTCATACATTAGACCAAGAAGGCACCGGAGGTTAGCACCATGTCCTGGAAACACAGCCAGGCTCTAGACCATCTTGGAAGAAAAGGCCGTTGAGCAAAATTGTCTCAGACTGGGGTCAGAGGTCATACTGGTTTCAAGAGGAAGGAAAACAGGTGGTAAGGGATTCTAGTGGCTAGCCTAAAAGTCTTGTACTAGCAGCTGGGGCTTCCCTACTTGACAGGTGACTGAGAGATCATTCAAGATCAACAGTGAACTCTGGTTGCCCCCCGTCCCGCTTCCCCCCCCCCGCCACGACCAACTCCAGGACGACTGCTCTGCCTCATCTTAACCCATTTGTCTCCCAGAGGGGCACTGTGGAGCCTTAATCAGAGCTGGGAACTGGGAGGCCTAGTATCCGGGACTGGTCTTGCTCCTAACCTGCACCTTAAAGCCTCTGGACTTGTTCTCCCATTGGGACAAGGGGGCAGAGCTTCCGCTCTCCCCTTCTACAGAGTGTGAAGCTAGGGCTACAGGAGCTGGGTGGGTGGCCAAGACTGTAAGTCTCCAGGCTCAAGGCATGGTGAAGGCTGATTCCAGCATTTATTGCTGTGGTCTTTTCTCACCCCCTTCACCCTGTGAGCCTTCATTTCGCGGTCTGTAGAAAGAGAATATCAACATTTTTTAATAGTAAATGAGCTAATGGGGATGGGGGTTGGGGGGGGGGGGTCCTTCCTCTAAACAGGGCACAGCACCATCACCGAGTAGGGCTGAGTAGTTACAGCATTAGTTAGGGGATGCTGCCCTCCTGTGGCTAGTAGGAGTAACTGCAGGCTAGCTCCCTGGGTACCGCTGGAAAATTGTTGCGGGCGCGTGCCCATTGTCCAGATGAGAAAGCAGACAGGTGAGAGTCACACGGTGTGCGTCTCCACCCACTGACAGAGGCGACGGGCGTAGCGAGCCGGGCTGACGGTGGAGAAGGACTGGCCTGGATAGCGCATCATCTTCCACAACTGCTCCAGCCGTTTGCGAAGCCCATAGACGGTGGTCAAATCCACCAAGCCCAGAAAATAACGTTGGTCTGGCCCATCCACGACATGAAGGGCGTTGGGGACGTCTAGCAGCAGCCGGCGATTCTGGTCCTCCGTCAAATCCAAATTTGGTGCACCATGTATGGACCTAGGTGTGGGAATAGGATAAAGCTGTCCCCTCCCAGCCAGTGAGCTACATTAGGAAGCTGAGGAATAGTGTAATTGACAGTCAGACACTGGCCACAAGTGGCTGCTGAGCCCTTGAAATATAGCCAGGGTCATGGGAAATATCAAGTTCCAATATAAACTGAACTTAAAAGTCAGTACTGAGGGCCTGGAGAGGTGGCTCAGCCATCTTGCTGCTCTTGAAGAGGACCAGAGTTCAGTTCCCAGCATACACCAAGAGCCCCTCAAAACTGCCTGTTAAATACCCTGTAACTCCTGCTCCAGGGGCTCCAACGCCATCTTCTGGCCTCCGCAGGCAGTGCATTCATGTTCACACATGTAATTTTAAAATAAAATCTTTTAAAAGGGCAGTATTGAAAACAATGCAAATGGTCTCATATACATTTAGGTTGTTGAAATAAAATATTTTTGTTTTGAGACAAGGTTTTGCTGTGTAACAGCCCTAGTTGTCCTGAAGCTCACTTAAATTTTGGCCTCAAATTCAGAGATCCACCTGGCTCTGCCTCCCAAGTGCTGGGATTAAAAGTTTGCACCACCACACACTGCATAATCAAATATATTGATTCAGTATTATTACTTTTTAAAGGTATGGTTTTCAAATTTTTATTTATTTTTATTTTATGTTCATTAGTGTTTTGCCATGGATGTCAAGTCTCTTGGAGCTGGAGTTACAGACAGTTGTGAGCTATCATGTAGGTGCTGGAATTGAACCCAGGTCCTCTGGAAGAGCAGCCAGTGCTCTTAACCACTGAGCCATCTCTCCAGCCCCCTCAATATTATTTTCTAAATTTTTGGGTTCTCCACCTCCCTTTTTTTCCCCCAAGACAGAGTTCCTCTGTGTAACAGACCTGACTGTGCTAGAACTAGCTTTGTAGACCAGGCTGGCCTCCAACTCACAGAGATCCACCTGCCTCTACCTCCCAAGTGTTCGGATTAAAGGTGTGCACCACCATGCCAGGCCTTGGTGTATTAGATAAACTCTTTAACAACAACTGAGCTACGTCACCAGGCCAAAAAAAATTAATTCTATATTCAAAGACTCAAGAGCCACTTGTGGCCAGTGCCTATGAATGGGACATAGGGCTCTAGACTAAATTATATTTCTGTTGGGGAGGGCCAATCTCAAACATTTAGATCATACAACCTGGCTCTCATCTTGTATCTCCTAAGCCTCTGTGGGTAGTTCAATCCCAGAAGCCTTCGGCACATAGAGATAAAGGACTGAGAACAGAGTCTAACGGCAGTTCATAGACCTGTGAGCTCCTTTTAAATGTGTGTGTGTGTGTGTGTGTGTGTGTGTGTGTGTGTGTGTGTGTGTGTGTGTGGTTTTTCGAGACAGGGTTTCTCTGTAGCTTTGGCCCCTGTACTGGAACTTGCTCAGTAGACCAGCCTGGCCTTGAATTCACAGAGATACTTCTGTCTCTGCCTCCCGAGTGCTGGAATTAAAGGCGCGCGCTACCACTGCCGGGTTCCTTAAATGTGTTTTTAGGAGCAGGTTCCTGCCGCCAAATCCCAGGCAAAGCAAGTTCAATTTCTCTACTTTGTCCTGCAGGGGACACTATAGGGCAGTGGTTCTCAACCTTCCTAATGTCGCGATCCTTTAATACAGTTCTCATGTTGTGGTGACCCCAGCCATAAAATTTTTTCATTGCTACTTTGTAGCTGTAATTTTGCTACTGTTATGAATCGTAATGTAAAATCTGATATGCAGGATATCTGGTATGCAGCCCAAAGGTGTCAAGACTCTGGTTGAGAACTACTGCTGTAGCTGGGGGCGGGCTCTTGAAGAAAATTCAACCAATGAAAGACAAGCCCCACCACAGTACCGACCAATCAAGAGGGGTGTCAGAAGAGCCTGGGCAGGATTAAGCTGGAAGCTGAGGAGCTGTGAGGCAGGGATAAAGAGCCTATTGGGAAATAGTTCAACCTGACGACTATCCTCTGCAAACTGGGACTTGGCAGTGCTCCGCCCGATGAGCCGGGCTTGAGCAGCACTGCTCCGTGGATGCCCCTTCACCATCCCATCCAGATGTGGTTGGGCTGTGACTGTGTGGGCCATTATCACTCTGGATCCTACTCAAACCTCCTCTGCCATAGATGGGGCAGAAATAGAAGGTGCATGAGAGCCGAGGGCATCCTCATCTTTTATTCCCCTGCATTAGACCAATGGGCTTGGGTTCAGGGTTGGTGTTGTTTGAGACAGGGTCTCACTATGTAGCCCTGGCTGACCTTGAACTCAGAGGTCCAGCTGCCTCTATCTCCTGAGTGCTGGGATTAAAGGTCTGCTTTAAAGTATCCATCCAGCAGACTTGGTCTCTTAAATGGCCCTTCTGTTCAATCACAGGGGTGAGCCTTGGAGAATGCTATCAGAACAGGAGCCCTTTGACTTCCCTCGCCTGCTCTGAATTTGACATCTGTGAAGTGAGAAACAGCCCATGGTTTCAGTGAGGGTCATGGCCAACATGGACAGAGTGACAGTTACTTCTACACAGTACACGGTGATGGTGCCAGTCGTGGGGACTTCAGGGGACTAGAGATGGAACGACTAGGTAAGAGGGCACAAAACTCAACAGATCTTATCCCCGCTCAGAAACCTCTGGTGATCCCATATGCCCTGCCAGAAAATAGGCAGACTGTTCAAAAACATCATTAATAGGCCTTGTCCAGTTAGACTCCTTTAGTTCTGCTCTCTGCTGTGGTCGATCTGGGCCCCTTGCCTCTAGTAGCCGTGCTCACACACGCGCGCGCGCACACACACACACACACACACACACACACACAGTACTTCCCAGCATTCAGGCCTGTGTCGTGCCACCAGAGGGAAGGCAGCCCTCACACCCCACGGCCTATCTTTCCACACCCGTCCCTGCCATTGCACTTGAAGGCAAGGCTCACCTGATCATACTGTAAATGTTGTAAGAATCCTTTTCATCTTCGTGGAGAAGCTGAAAGGCCACCAGGAGACTGTAATCCAGCACATTCAGGTCCCGCAGGAAGGCGGTGTCCAGCTCCATCTGGCGGAGGAACCAGCTCCGCTGGGGTCCTGTGAGACCACCAGACCCCACCTGAGTCCTCCTCATGTGTGGGCTGCACCTGCACTTGCCCCAAAGTGTAAATGTCATGGCCATCCCCATCCTTGTACACCACCCCCATTGTGTAAGTCTGGAGCAAGGATCTGAATTTGGGCACAGGGCGGTACTAGGGACCCTCTTCCAAACCTCATCCTGGATGGAGGAAGAGGAGACAGTGACTACCACAGGACTCACCCAGGTTAATGGTCTTCCCCTCAAAGTTGAGATCCTTCATCACCAGGATAAAGGGGCTGCCCTCAGGGACTGGCTCCACCCAGCGGCTCACCTCACAAGCCTTGATGTCATACCTGGGAGGTGGGGTACACACAGAAATCATGGGAAGCAAGAGCTTCCCAGATGTGATTGTTCCTATATGGGCTAAGACACCTCCAAACATCAGCACCCCATAGACTGTGTCCCCATGTTAGAGATGAAGACATAGAGTCTCAAGCATTCCTTTAAGTTGTCTGTGTCACAGGGTAAGCAAATAACAGAGCAAGGATTTGAACTCAGGCCTTTGCAAGTCCAACCCCGGTGTAAGCCCTGCCTTGCCTGTTTCTCGGTATTTTGTCTGCCAGAAGAGGATTCCACCAGCAGGGTGGGTCTGTTCTCCAATTTTAACTACATTTCTTTATTTTTGGTTTATCTGAGACAGGTTTTCTCTAGGTTTTGTGTAACAAACCTAGCTGTTCTGGAGTTTGCTTTGTAGACCAGGCTGCCCTTGAATTTACAGAGATTTGCCTGCCTCTGCCTCCTGAGTGCTGGGATTAAAGGCGTGCACCACTGCCTGGTCATTTCTTATTTCTATGTGTGAGTGCATGGTGCCTGTAGCTGACTTGAAAGAGTAAGTTAATTCCCATTAAAATCCCAGCAAAAGTCTTCAAAGACCTTGAAAGAACGGTACTCAACTTCATTTGAAAAAGCAAAAAACCCAGGATAGCCAAAACAATCCTGGGCAATAAAAGAACTTTTGGAGGCATCACAATCCCTGACTTCAAACTCTACTACAGAGCTACAGTAATGAAAACAGCCTGGTATTGGCATAAGAACAGACAGGAGGACCAAAGGAAGTGAATCGAAGAACCAGATATCAATCCACACATCTTCGAACACCTGATCTTTGACAAAGAAGCAAAAAATATTAAATGGAAAAAAGAAAGCATATTTAACAAATGGTGCTGGCATAACTGGATATCAACATGTAGAAAAATGAAAATAGACCCATATCTATCACCATGCACAAAACTCAAGTCCAAATGGATCAAAGACCTCAACATAAAGCCAGCCACACTGAACCTTATAGAAGAGAAAGTGGAAAGTACACTTGAACGCATTGGCACAGGGAACCATTTCCTAAATAGAACCCCAGCAGCACAGACACTGAGAGAAACAATTAATACATGGGACCTCCTGAAACTGAAAAGCGTCTGTAAAGCAAAGGACACAGTCAACAAGACAAAATGACAGCCTACAGAATGGGAAAAGATCTTCACTAACCCCACATCAGACAGAGGTCTGATCTCCAAAATATACAAAGAACTCAAGAAATTGAACACCAAAAGAACACATAATCCAATAAAAAAAAAAAAACGAAGTACAGACCTAAACAGAGAACTCTCCACAGAGGAATCTAAAATGGCTGAAAGACACTTAAGGAAATGTTCATCATCCTTAGTCATCAGAGAAATGCAAATCAAAACAACTCTGAGATTCCATCTTACACCTGTAAGAATGGCCAAGATCAAAATCACTGATGACAACTTATGCTGGAGAGGTTGTGGGGAAAAGGGAACACTTCTGCATCGCTGGTGGGAATGCAAGCTGGTACAGCCCATTTGGATGTCAGTGTGGCGATTTCTCAGCAAAGGATGCTCAATCGTGCCACAAGGACATGTGCTCAACTACATTCATAGTAGCTTTGTTTGTCATAGCCAGAACCTGGAAACAACTAAATGCCCCTAGATCGAAGAATGGATTTTAAAAAAAGTGGTACATTTACACAATGGAGTACTACACAACAGAAAAAAATGACAGCTTGAATTTTGCAGGAAAATGGATGAAGCTAGAAAACATTATTTTGAGTGAGGTAACCCAGACCCAGAAAGACAATTATCACATGTACTCACTCATAGGTGGTTTTTAAACATAAAACAAAGAAAGCCAGCCTACAAACCACAATCCCAGAGGATTTAGACAACAATGAGGACACTAAGAGAGACTTACATAGAGTTAATCTACATGGGAAGTAGAAAGTAGAAAATGACAAGATCTCCTGAGTAAATTGGGAGCATAGGGACCTTGGGGAAGGATTGAAGGGGGGAGGTGGGAAAGGCAGGGAGGGAGCAGGGAAAAATGTAGAGCTCAATAAATATCATGGGGGAAAAAAAGAGGAAAAAAAGAGTTAATGCTTTCCACCGTGTGGGTCCTGGGGATTGAACTCGAGTCCTCAGGCTTGCCTGCAGGCGACGTTACCGTCTGAATCATCTTACCTGTCTTGTTCTCTGATCCTATTGACTTCCTCAGTTTCTCAACTATAAAATGAAGGTGGCTACTACCGTGTGGTGGCCTGTGATCCCAGCACTGGGGAGATAAGGCAAGGGGAGAAAAGAATGGAAACAGCTCGATGCCTTTTTAAGAGAAGTGGGTTGTGGGGGTCTGCCTCCCGCCTACTGACCTTGGGAGGATCATATTTGGTAGTCTAACGCAAAAGTACTGGGGCCTCAGACTGTACCGTCCCTGTGAAATCGGAACCCTGCATGCGCTCCGGAAGGACTCACCTCTCGGTGATGCGGCCCACAGGGTAGAAGATGCTCTGCATGATGATGAAGTACTTCTGGGGACAGGGGTGGGGAGTGAGGGGAGCCCGGACCTCATCCTCCGGCAGCCCCCACTGTTGAGCCACCTCGCCTCCGCCACACCCACCTTTTTTCCGCGAGCCACCCGCAGACTGTGCACTCCTGAAAGAGGAGAAGGCTCCAGGTGAAGGACTCTAACTCCGCAATCACGGATCCATGTGACTGGTCGCGCATCTTTCTCAAGACCCACAGCATACCTGAGTTTGTCATTCCAGTTCCGCCCCCAGACTCCCTTCTGAATCAGTGCTGTTCCACCCCAAAATACTCCAATCCCAAATCGGCCACTTTGGATCCGCCCCAGGATCCGCCCCGTCCACAGACCCCGCCTCTCCAGGCACTTTGCAGTTTAGGACCTGCCCCCCAGCGGCGTACCCAACAACCGTGCCAGCAGCGAGTGTGGGTGCCGCCGCAGGTGCTGCACGTAGCGGGGCAGGTGGGCGAGCAGCACCTGCACCTCCTGCTGCCTCTGGGTCTTCAGAAAGAAGCGCTGGTCGTGGCTGCGTGTGAGAAAGAGCAGTTACTGTCCAGACTTGACTGGAGCAGCTCCGACCCGATCTTTTTCTTGCCCCTATTTTGGCACGAGAATGGATGTGTCTGACTACCCTCCCTCGCTTCATTCCACCTTCATCTGGCCCTGACCCTCTCTGCCCGTGGCCATCCCGCCAGCTTGGAAACGAGCCCCCAACCTGCCCCACCCCTGCTGCAAGCTCACGACAGGAAGAAGCTGGCCTTGCTCTTGGAGGTGCTAAGAAATTGAAGGTAGGGGCCACCGGGGCCCAGAGTAGCCTGGTAATCCTCTTCGGTCAGGCCCAGAAAGTGCCTCAAACGTGCAAAAGCTGGGCCGGCCAGGGTGCCCATCTCGAAGCCCTGTGGGGGAGAAAGCAGCCCCAAGGGAGATCATCCATGTGGGTTCAGGTGTATGTAAGCAGCTGCCTCTAGTTTGGGAGAGGCAGGACACACAGCAAGGTCCCGGGAACAAGCCTTCACTGGCACTCACGGCTGAGGGGGAAGGAGCCAAGGCAGACTCCTGTTCCTTCTGGGTTCCTTACCTCTTCGTGAACCTGGGTCATGACTTCAGAGAAATCCTTCTGGGTGGGAGGTCCCTGCAGGGGTGAGTAGAAGGATTTAGAGAAAGTCGGGATCGGCTGCCTACCCAGAGATTGCGAATAAAACACCTGGCCTTGTCTGTTACTTTAGCAAACAGGGACTGGATGAGTCTTGTTAGCCTGAGCTGGGCAGTTGGGCTTCGGGCTCACCCAGGGCTGGAGGAAGGGATGGGCAGGACCTGAGGCACGGCCCCCTGGGTGTGTGCTATCACCCACCTCTGAGTCTTGAGGACCAGGCTGTGAGTTCAAGCCTGCGACATTTTTTTCCTCATGCTGGCTGTGTGCAGCCAGAATCCATCCCAGCCAAAGGAAAGGCCCCTGAAGCCAGGCCATCTGCCTGCTGTGCCTGCGAGAGCCAGACTAGAGAAGGCTGCCTGGGGAAGGTGGCCTCTGGGAAAATCGGAAGGGGGATGGTCCTCAGCACTGGCAGCCAGAGGCAGGGTAAGAGGGTTCAAATGTTTGGAGCCCAGCCGGAAGGGCAATGAGTGTGGATGAGTGGCCAGCCAGCCCGGCCCCCAGCAGAGGAACCAGAGGTGATCTTCTGCAGGTGAAGTCAGGCTGTGCTCTGGGGAATTTCCTCCAGATGTGGTAGTTGGACTGTGCACACGTGTGCACACACAAACAACATACAGGCTCACTCGCCTACTGGGTTGCTGAGCTGGCAGTTAGGTGACCCTTTCTGCTGAGCCAGCGTGGCCCCAGCCTGACAGGCTCCAGGGAGGATGGGCTGGGTTGGCTTGGGTGGAGCTGGGGTCCCTTCTCAATCATACAAGCTGGCAGGGCCCAGGGGCCTCAGCAACCAAGGGGTAGTAACCCCTCCACCCATTATACAGATGGGGGTACTGAGGCCCACCTAGAGAGAGAAAGAGGCCCGCCTAGAGCACACATCCACCTCTTGAAGCAGGGAGTCCTTCATACCTCCCAGGCTTTCCAGCTTCCCACCCCAGAATTTCTGCTTCCTGACACAAATCCCTGCCTCCTTCTTTTTGTTAGGTTTCTCTGATCCCCAGTATCACAGCATCACAGATAGCCGGCCGGGTGTCCCTCTTGGAGTCTGAGGTGCACGCGATGGACTGGTCATTCACCTTGGGTGGGTTGTCCATGAAGACCTGAGTGGCAGCCCACAGCCCTTCCTGCATCATGCGTGTCATTCGGTGCAGCTCGTGCCCTGGATTGACCTCAAACAGGCCCACTCGGTTTTGCTTGTCTCGGAGACGCCACAAGAAGCCATGGTGGTTCCCCGGGGAGACTGCCCTGGTTGCAACCTCCAGGGAGGCCATGTGATGGGAAGAGGCATGGGAGACAAAGAGCACGTGGTGGTGTCCCCGAAGGGAAATGCACAGATTCCGATCTTATCTCCACTAACTGGGAATCTCTCCCTTGGGCTCTCTCTGCTTCACTTTCCCCAGTCATAAAACACAGGGATGATGCTATGGCCGCCCCTGCTGTTGAGGGGCCCACGTAGCACCTGACGTGCGATATCCAAATAGGATGAAGACAGAGCATAAAAATTCCCATTTTCTTTATTCTATGTGTCTTTTACATCATGTTTCTTGGTCCCATTCCTTTCCCCGTCCCGCATCCGCCCACCCGCAGCATGCCTTCTATTGTCAAGTCCAGTTGAGTCTGACTGGCTCTCAGAGGCTGCCTGGCCTTAGGTTAGTCGGGGTCTCATTTTTTCCTCTGCATCATGTAAGGTCTGTTAAATGTTAGCTGCTACTGTTGTGTCTGAGCTGCCTTCAGAGGAAGCCTTGCCAGCAGGTGCTAGGATGCTGGGAGATTCCTTGCTCTGTGCCAGCAAGAAAGGTCAAGTAGATGCTGAAATCATATCAGTTGCCCCATTGCTAGTGGAGACCCACCATATACTCAAAGCTGAGAGTTTGCGCTCTTAACAGCCTTATGGAAGACCTTATCATTCTTTTCCTGATGAGGAAACTGAGGAGACCTGGGGGGGCACCCACCTGATTATAGCCCCCTTCATACCTGTGCCCATATGGGGCATGTCCTGGTCTTCCCAGAACAAAGTCCTACCCTTGCTGAGATGGGGGCGTGTCCACACCTCTGGCCAAAAGGAAGGCGGGACCTGTTCACTCACCCTTCCCTCTTCTGTCCCCTCTCCGGTCCGCACCTACCTCGCGAGGCCCCGGGCTTGGAGTGGCCATCGCCCCAAGCTGCTGCTTCTCTGGCTTTGGCTGTATCCCCGAGACCGCGATGCAAGAATCAGGCCCCACCTCTGCATTGCGACAGGCCAATCGCGTGGCTGCTGTCCGGGTCACGCCCAATCCGCGAGGTGGGCGCTGGCCTTTGCCTGAGACTCCCTTCTCCGCTGCTGCTGCTGCTGCATCTTTCCCACCCTGGGCCTGGTCGGGTGGGGCTGCTGGACTTTGTTTAGGACGTCGGCGAAAGGATTTTCCTTTGAATTTCCTTCTGTACCGAGGCGGTGGGTTTCTGGTGCTGGCTCTGGAGGCAGGTAGTCTAAACTGTGTTCTTCGGCTATTTTTAGGCATGACTGTCTCTCAGGTGAAGAAACTAAAAACATAAAAAGAAGTGACTATCGCCAGGTCATACAGCCTTCCATATGACTTGAAGCACCCACCGGGGGCCAGAGCGGTGCCAGACTCCGGGGCTTTTATGGTGAACTAGCTGGAGGGATACAGCTTCTAGCCTGATCTTTTAAAGGCATGGACGGGATGATGTCACCCTTGTCCGTTAAGCCTCCAGTGATTTCCCTTGGCAGTGGAACAGAAGTCAACCTCCTCACCATGGCCCAGGCCATGTGACCTACTCTAGCCTTGTCTCCAAACACCCGTTGCCCTGAGCACCGGCTGCAAGCTTCCACCTCGAGGGTTCTTTCCCCCTTCCTGGACTCCCTAGTAGTTCTGTCTGGACTTTTACTTGCCATGATCCTTCTTGCCACCTTGAGGACTCTATGCACTTCCCCTGAACCCTGGGTCACATGACCTTTATTCTCATCACCCCTGACATGAGCAGACATTGTCTTGCTCATGTATTGGTTTATTACATCAAAATCCTCCTAAAATGGGAGTGCCACTAGGGCAGAAACCACATGGAGCAAATTTCCTGCCTCAGTGCCCAGGACAAACTGGTGCTTGAGAAGTCTAGAGGGGAATGATGGGAGTGGGGGGTGCAGGGGGCCTTGATGTGTTCCCACAAGTAAGAGACCACAGTGGCTGTAGTGATTAGAGATAGTCCCTGTCATGCAGGGCCTTGGGGCAGTGGGAGGAAGAACCCAGAGAACTAGAGCTGTAGATGAGAAAGGTGTCCAGACATTCTGGCTTAAATGTGTCTGTGTGCGTATGTGTGGGGTACAGTGTAGATGCTGGCTTAAATGTGTCTGTGTGCGTATGTGTGGGGTGCAGTGTAGATGCTGGCTTAAATGTATCTGTGTGCGTATGTGTGGGGTACAGTGTAGATGCTGGCTTAAATGTGTCTGTGTGCATATGTGTGGGGTGCAGTAGACTCAAGAAGAGAGGTTGGGTCCTCTGGAGCTGGAATTGCAGGCGACTGGAAGTCACTTAATGTGGATGCTAGAACTGGACTCTGGTCCTCTGGAGTAGCTGCTAATACATCTCTCTAGCCCGATATGTATTTTTGAGAAGCCAGAGTGGTAGGGAAGCACAGAAAAAGAGATGGTGGCTTTGTAGTCAAAAAGGGGGTGGAGAGAACTTGAGAAAAGAGTGAGAACTGATACAATTTGGGGTCATGTAGATGAGATTTGGGGGAAAGAGAGCCAGGGTGAGGGACACACGCTTGCCTAGCAAGCATAAAGCCCTATGTTCACCCCAGATATGGTTTCCCAACCTTGGAGTCCCAGCCCTGGACAAATGGAGACAAACAAAAGAAAGAAAGAAAGAAAGAAAGAAAGAAAGAAAGAAAGAAAGAAAGAAAGAAAGAAAGAAAGAAAGAAAGAAAAGTAAAGAAAGAAAAAGAAAAAAAGAGCAGAAGTTCAAGGTCATCCTCAGCTACATATTTTAATGCCAGCCTAGGCTATATAAGACCTTAAAAGATGTGCTAGGCTCCTCTCGACTCCCCAGCTGTGACTTTTCCCCAGCCAGGACCATGTCTATCCCAGTTCCTGCTTTACCTTGTGTGTGGCATAGGGACAGCACGGAGGTAGGACAATGAGGCAATCTGAACCCCCTCCAGCCATTCTCGCCAAAGCAAAAAGGTAGAGAGACAAACACCAACCAACACGATTGACATTTATTTGTAAATCTTCCCAAACAGGCCTGCTGATTATATATATATATATGTGTGTGTGTGTGTATATATACACACACATATATGTGTGTGTATGTATATATAAATATGTTTTCCCCTTACAATATATATATATTACATATATATTACATATATGTATATGTATATATATATTGTAAGGGGAAAACTCACGAAACAGGAACGAGAAGTCCAAGCTCAGCTATGCGGCGAGGGAACCACTGAGAGAGAGCACACCTGGGTCGCAAGTTCTTTTTCTCCAGTCCCAGAAAACCACACCCTAACTTGGTCTCACATCTTAAAGATAATTGGTTAACAAGGCTTCCCCATTACTTCCCCCTTTTGTCTAAACAAGAGTGATCCAAACCCAATACAAAACTATATACAATAGGAACAGATATCAAGTATAAAATTACAAACAACAAACAATATTAAGCAAGGAACACATGATAAATGTTTTAATAAACATTCTATTTCAAAGAGTCTAAGTCTTGCATCGGAAATAATCTTGGCTATATCATAAGAGGAAGGTAACTACGACTATCTAATCTTCAACCCCATCGAAGGCCTGAGAAGGGAGATCATATTACTTGAGTCGAGCAGTCTATGATGGAGACAACTGGCTACTTGAGCAATCACCTAAAGTCTCATTTGCAATGTTGAAGCAACCAACTTTGGCTAAGGCTTAGAATAACTGACAGACCATTTTTAGAGGCAGGGAATTTTTTAGAACCGTTTTACCCTGTCTTGGCAAGGGTTGGTAGTCCTTTTCCTTGTGTCCTGCTTATCCAGTCCCGATACCATGTACTTTGTCAGTGGTTGAAGCATGGACAGTTCCTTGCCCAAAATCCAATGGTGCCAAAGAAAAAAACAAACTCTGAGTGGAGTGTCTTCAGTGTTCAACATTCTCTCGGGAATAGATTGGTGCTGTCAGGAGCAATTATATCTCATGTCAACAGAACCCTAAATTATTTAAATGCCATGTTCTACAGATCCTTGAAGTGGTTGAAGGTGAGCTATCTAGGCAGGATACAATCTCTATGTATCTAAAGAACCTAGTTAATTTGACTATATGTATAACAAACATGAACAACTATTGACCTATAATATTTAATACCTGTATAACTTAAGGACTAAGACTTCATGTCAGAATATTAAATAACCTGTAGACAAATGTGCAGGAAATGAGGACAATGACCTCAAAATGTAAACAATGTATAAGTATCTTGGTCGGAGGTAGGAATAATATATAATACAATATGAAAATATATCGTAAAAGTTGTATCAATATACAAAATGTCCTAAACAGAGATAGAAACATGCATGTATACAATCTGACAGAATTTTACATAGGTGTCCATATTGTAAACAGAAATAACAAATATAATTTGAACTTATATCAATATACAAAACTATACCAATAGAAATTATCCATAAATAGCTCACAAGTATTCACCTTATTACCCACTATTATTATCTCTTTTTTTGTGAACACCCCTCAAAAAATTACTTTGCCCAATAAACAGCAAGAAGCATTTTGGAGAGAACTATGCCCATATTCCCAAATATTGTTTATAAATGTTTTTCTACATTTAAAGAGGATATGTTATAGATCCATTGGTATGGATCTTGGTTTATTGATACAAATTTCAAGTCAATTTGTTCTACTGTGTATATATATTTCTGATCTTGATTAAGGTATTGTGTGTGTGCAACTCAATTAAAAATGTAATGTATAGGGGCTAGAGAGATGGCTCAGTGGTTAAGAGCTTTGCCTATTCTTCCAAAGGGCCTGAGTTCAATTCCCAGCAATGACCAGCAATGACATGGTGGCTCACAACTATCTGTAATGAGATTTGGTGCCCTCTTCTGGCATGCAGGCATACATACAGGCAGAACACTGAATACATAATAAATCTTTTAAAAATATTTATTTATATATTATGTATACAATATTTTGTACACATATTCTGTATATGTGTGTATGCCTGCAGGCCAGAAGAGGACACCAGACCCCTTTACAGATGGTTGTGAGCCACCATGTGGTAGCTGGGAATTGAACTCAGGACCTATGGAAGAGCAGGCAATGCTCTTAACCTCTGAGCCATCTCTCCAGCCCCCCATAACAAATCTTTTTTTTAAAAAAAATGTAATGTATAAAAAAAATAGGCAAATAGAGAGTCTTCTATAACAGTCAAGCTTGTGGTCATGTTAGTTAGATTTTCTAGATGGACAGATATGTATTTCAGATGGATAGGTACTCTTCAAATCTTTCAGAGACCTTCAGAATATGGCATTTAAAAATGTTTTAAAAACTTATGACTTTTCATGACTATGAGACACATCTGCTCCTGGCAAGAGAAAAGAAAGATGGACATCAAAGAGACTCCTTATGGAGTTGGTTAGCCATTTGGGCAAGGAACTGCTTTTGCCTGAGTTGCTGAACTGGACATGCAGTACCCACAGAGAAATGACTGCTGAACTTGCCTAAAGATGAGATGGGTCCTTCAGGGTGCCTGCTTCATAAAGAATTTGCCAGACATTCTGCAGGACACAGAAGAAAGTGACTGACAAACTGCCAATATAGGCGTAACTGTCTTTGAAATTTCCTGCTTTATAGAAAGGTCTGCTGGATACTATGGGCCAATAGGCTAAAGATGGATGCCCCAACAGTAGAGAAGAACTTTGGGTGACTGTCCAGGTAGCAAGATGTCTCTTTCAATTCTAGAGTTTTGGAACTTCCTGTTTACTTAGGTAATTTATATCCTTCTGGAGTCTGTGATGAAGTTGAAAAATTTATAGTTATAATTATAGTTTTTCTTAATTATGATAAAAGATAAAGTAGATATAAATATTATAATTCTTGCTTGATCCTGTTTTGTTGTATGTAATCTTGCTATGTTAAAGTTAAAACCTTCCTTTTTATTTAAACAGAAAAGGGGAGGTGATGTGGGATTCCCCTCTGTATGCTGTGAATATCATTGGTTAATAAGGGAACTGCTTTGGGCCTATAGCAGAGCTATAGGGAAACAGAGCTAGTGGGGAAAACTAAACTGAATGCTGGGAGGAAGAAGGTGGAGTCAGAGAGAAGCCATGTAGCCCTGCTGGAGCCAGACAGAACTTTACCCAGTAAGCCACAGCCACATGGCAATACACAGATTACTAGAAATGGGTTAAATTAATATGTAAGAGTTAGCCAATAAGAAGCTAGAGCTAATGGGCCAAGCAGTGATTTGTTTATTTTTTTAAGGATTTATTTATTTATTGTGTATAGTGTTCTGTCTGTATATATGTCTGCAGGCAGAAGAGGGCATCAGATTTCATTTCAAATGGTTGTGAGCCATCATGTGGTTGCTGGGAATCAAACTCAGAACCTCTGGAAGAGCAGCCAAGTGTTCTTAACCTCTGAGCCATCTCTCCAGCCCCCAAGCAGTGATTTAAATAATACAGTTTCTGTGTGATTATTTCGGTTCTGGGCAACTGGGACGAACAAGCAACCTCCAGCCATTCTCCCCAAAGCAACAAGGCAGAGAGACAAACACCAACACGATTGACATTTATTTGTAAATCTTCCCAAACAGGCCATCTGGGATCTGGGGTGGCTGCCTGGATGTCCCTGGGTTCTGTGGTCTGTCAGTCTTTCCCTAGGGCTTTCTGGGTCCAGAAGTCCTCATGGAGTCTGGACAGTGTCAGACACAGGAGAGCTGCCATGTGAAGGGACAGGGTTTGTCCAGGAGGCGGGGAGGCTGCACACAACCATGGAGCCTGCTACATCTATCAGCACATGACAAGAGGAACACAGATGAGAGCAGGACCCTGTGGGAGTGGCAGGGAGCTTGGACTGTGAGGTGGACAGGACCAGCCATGTTCAGGCCTGAGCCCAAAGGGAATGAGGGAGATGTTTCCCAGTCAACCTTCCTCTTGGCTTCTGGAAGGACAAATAAGAGGGGAGAGGGTTCCAGTTTGTCAGAGCTGACTTGGAAGCAGTCCCACCTCCCAAAGAGGGCTGCAGCACAGCCAGGCTGACTGTCTCGCAGGCTGTGACCTTTGGCCTCTTCCCTGGAGGAGATATGGAGAAGGTTCTGGAAGCCTCATCGCTGGACCTTCACTGAGCCTTCTTGGTCACCCTCTGGCTCTTCAGCATCACATAGGTGATGAACAATCCTGGAATACAGAGTGAGAGGACTGGGCAGACCCAAGTGAAGGCTGGATGGCAGGGCAAGATGACCCACACGCGGGGTCGGGCTCCCAAGCAAACACCCGTGGGCCAGTCAACCATCGTCAAGTGAATGCAAGGAGCTTTGCTGAGTGCTTCCAATTTTGTGGGGAATGATCTTCCTATCCATCTACTCACACATCCCTCCTACCCACCAGCAACCCATCCTACTATCCCATGCCCTGATCACTCTCTGCACTAGCTCAGTGAGCTTAGAACGCTGTAATGATGAAGACAGTACCCAGCCCACGGGAGCAATAAGAGATGCAAGGGTGGCAGGAGGGTAGGGGGCCCAGATGTGAGGATGAGGCTGCGCCCGCAGGAGGGAGACATGCCCTATCGCCCCAAGAGCCTGTGGTTGTTAAGGAGGAACAGGGAAACCCCAGGGAGAGCTGGGGACAAGGAGCAAGTGTCAAAGAGTGGACGCACACTCGGGTGAGAGTGGCCAGTCTTCCACACACCCTGCCCCAGATCAGAGATCACTGGAGAATGGGAGACTTACCCACAAGCAGGAGCAGCAGGAGGCCTGTGACCAGTGGGATGAGGACAGCATAGGCACGGGGCAGGAAGTACTTGTGGATGACATGCTGGCTGTCGATGAATGGCTGGCACCAAGGGCAAGAGCTCTGGTGAGTATTGCTCATCTTACCCAGCCTGAACAGGAAGCCATCCCACCTCCTTTGTCCAAGGGGCTGGACCCAAAGACAGCACTGGGCACTGAGGACCTGTCCTGATGGTATCTATGAGGAATCCCCAAGAGGTCCCCCACTTTCGCTCTTCTAGGTGGATATGTATTTTAACAAAGTCTCACTGTATTATCTCAGGGAGCCTTCTGAGTGCTGGAAACCAATCTTTTTGTTTTCTGAGGCAAGGTCTCATGACATAGCCCTGGCTGACCTGGACCTTGCTATGTAGTCCACACTGACCTCACAGAGTCCTCCCTTCCCCTCTCTGCCTTTGGAATGCAGGAACTCTAGGTCTTTTTAAACTATTCTATTTTTTTTATTATACATATGTGCACAAGCATGCAGGTGCACCTCATCCACACCCTGGATCTCCAACCCAGCTAACACTTAAGAAGACTGGTGTGCCAGGTACTTTGGCTGGATTTCCTTTCTTTTTTGGGGTGGGGGGGTTCAAGACAGGGTTTCTCTGTGGCTTTGGAGCCTGTCCTGGAACTAGCTCTTGTAGACCAGGCTGGCCTCGAACTCACAGAGATCCACCTGCCTCTGCCTCCCGAGTGCTGGGATTAAAGGCATGTGCACCACCACCCGGTCTTTTGCTGGATCTCCTGGAAATGGATTATAGATGGTTGTAGCTGGCCATGTGAGTGCTGGGACTTGAACCCCAGTGCTCTGGAGGAGCAGCCACTGCTCTTAACCGCTGAGCTATCTATCTCTTCACCCCCCTAACTTAACTTTTCTTTCTAAAGTATACCAGGTACTGACTGCAAGGTTACCCTTTTCAAACACAATGCACTTTTAAGCAATAACTAACAGATTTTTCCAGAGAGAGAGAGAGAGAGAGAGAGAGAGAGAGAGACCGCGCGCGCCTCAAGGTGTTTCTACTGGCGATTGCTACACCCAGGAGGTGCAGGCTAACCGTACAGTGCAGCAGTTGAGAGAGGCTGGGCCTTACCCTTTTCCCTGGGTCTCAACCTCACCTATAAAATGTAGACACCATCAGCAATCATAGTGGAAATTTCGTGAAATTAGGCCAAGCACCCAGCACAGTGCCTAGCATGCAGATGCTGCTTGAGTCGTGTTAGGAGTCGGCTTATTAAGAAATCTAGGGCAGGACGAAGGTGAGTTTGGGGAGCGGGGGCACATACCAAAAGAATCACCCAAGTGGTGTAGTAAGTGAAGATGATCAGGCTAACGGCGACGAGGCCAAATCCCACCACTTGGTCTGTCCCGGTGGCCTGGAGAAAAAGGAAGGCTCAGCTGGCGAGATGACGCTACATGGGCGTGCACTAATGGAGGGTCCGCACAGCCAGTTTACAAGCCAAACTTCTCATTCATTCAACAGCTGTACACGGGGGCTCACTAGAAGTGGCGCTCCAGTTTAGGAAGCCACGTCGGGCCCCGTGTCACCTGTCCACAAGCGGTCGGGAGAGCGATCCGGGTTCGGAAAGCCCGACCCCAAATAAGACCCCAGACCCTACCATTGATATCCCCAAATCACACAGGTACCGCAACCCAGGCTCACCATCTCCCCAGTGTTTCGCCGGAGCAACAGGACACATCCCGTTCCTGGTTGAGGACTTTCCGGCTTGTAAATCGAGATTGGCACTCTGGGAATTGTAGTCTTTGGACCAGTCCAGGACAGACATGCGGGCACGTCCGCCAATCGCTTTGCACGTCGGGAAATGTAGTCTCTGATGGAAACTGGCTGCTGACTCAGACTTCCTGGTCTTTGTGGCTACAGCTGTCATAACCTTCCCAACCAATAATCCTCCCTTAAACATCACAGCCCCAAGCCAGAGAGAGATGCATCCCGGGGTTGGAAGTCCTTCTCCCCCACCCCCACGTAGGAAAAATGAGGGTCAGCGAAGGACAGACCATAATCTGAGCCACTGATGAAGCAGACACCAGAATTTAAAGGTTCTATTTCGCGGTCCTGAAATTGTGAGAGGTTGTAGAATGATCGCCACCGGCCCAAGGAAGGTGGGGACAGACAAGCCAGCACGGATGAGGAGGATTTGCACTGGCTGAGAGGGAATGATACTCCCTTATGTTGGCTGGTTTCCCACTAGGTTCTGACTGCCACGTTTCTGGATGGCCGTGTCCGCCCCCAAGGCAGCAGCTCCCTCTTTGTGCCTCCACAGCCCCAGTGTGGGTTTTTTTGTTTTTTCGAGATAAGGTTTCTCAGTGTAACAGTCCTAGGTGTGCTGGAACTAGCCCTTGTAGACCAGACTGGCCTTGAACTCACAGAAATCCACCTGCCTCTGCCTCCTGAGTGCTCGAGTGTGCCACCACTGCCTGGCTATGTTCTATGTCCTCTTTTTGTGCCCACTCCTCACAAATAGAATTGAAACGCAAAGCTGGACAATGGTGGCTCACACCTTTAATCCCAGCACCAGGAGGCAGAGGCAGGCGGCTCTCTGAGTTCAAGGACAGAGAAACCGAGTCGAGGATTTTTAGGGGTGTGGAGATTGTGATTGAGGGGCAGACTGGAAAACCCTAAACTTTCCCCAGCATCTCATCCAGCATATATAAGATATATGGCGAGCTTCTGTTGTTTTGGTCCCCAAGTGATCATGGTAATAAGATAATTTAAAAACAAACAAACAATGAAACAGAGTAACAAAAACATCAACATTTAATCCCCCCCAATCAAACATTGACACTAGGCTGATTTCCCCAATGACATTATGTTCTACTGTAAGCGGAGACAGAGATACAAACAGCCCATGGAATGGGGAGCAGCGGTAACATTGTTAGAAAAGGAGGGAGTAAAGCAAAACCAAATATTCCTCCTTCGCCTCCCACAGGGGAAGACCCGCCTTCTCCTTCCTGCCAGACCATGCAGTGTGGTCCGTTGTGGGGATAACCAGAAAAGAACCCTAAAAATATTGTAGACCTTTATTTCTCCTAGTAGAAATATTAAACTGTCTTTCAAGAAGGCTCCAAACTGGCATTGCATAGACCAATTCCTTTCCAAAAATATCTCTGAATATAGCCTATCTCTGTATATAGAATTTGAAGTCCAGGTGCTTGGGCAGCATGTGGGAATCACTGAGCTCAAGAGAACTCTTAGGCTGGGGAAATTCTCTTAATCTCTGGCTCCCGCCAACGTTCATTTGGTTGTGGCCGTGTTTTCAGCCCAGTGTCTAGAACAGGAGTGACATGGCAGAGACCCTCTGGTTCAGACCTGGTCTGGAGGCGTCCTGACAGCACTGACTGCTTTGTTTGGAGCCCAGGAATTCTGAGCCAGACATGGGCAAGTGAGAGTGGTAGCGCTCCATCTTCTAGAGGTCACCTCACCTAGAAACAAGGCTTCCAGAGCCCCTGAAAGTGCCAGAAACCCGCTGGGCAGGAAAGGACTCTCTGAGCTTCTCCAGCCATGTTCTGCTCTGCCTCAGCAGCGCCTTCTAACATCCATTTTCCAAGAGTCGTCAGGTGTTTAAAACAATGGCAACAGAATCCCTAGAAATGCCCTGGCCCTAACACCAGGAAGGCTCTAAAATCACAGCCTCAACTTTTGCTAACTAAGGAAGACAGAAACTGAGCAAGGGACCTCCCAACCTGGGGAGTCCAGCTATCCCCCATCCACAGAACGAGTGGCCTGTACCCCACCCCCCACCCGTTCCCGCTCCCTGTCCCCAGCCCAGCTGAGATGTAGGTGGAGTGGGGAACAGAGGCACCTAGCTCCCCTTGCTGGGGGAGGAGGGAGTTCTGAACTGTGAGCTTAGGAGGAAAAGGAAAATACCTAAAGGCTAAGGAGACGCCAGCCTGCTGGGTCCATACAAATGAGCGAAACTCAAGGGGTGGGAGTTCATCCAGGGCCGGACTGGCAGCCAGTACCCTCCTCCTCTAAGCAAATCACAGAGGACACAGAAAGTGCTAGGGCTGGGGAGGTACAAAGAGGGTGGGTAGTAAGGGGAAGGCCTGAGCAGGGCACAGGACCAGACTCCCCAGGCAAAGCATGCCCCTTGCCCAGAGGGCTGAGGCTTGTCTGGCAATAAACCAGCTCCAGTCCGTGCAGTCACAGCCCACCTGGCTGACTGCCTCTCCAGCCTGGAACCCAGCCCAGGCCTGCTGACAGGAGAGCAGAGGAAGAGGTCTTTGCTTACCCAGCACAGCTGGGCCCCACCCTTCCTTTCCTGCAGGAAGGCCAGCTGCTCAGGACCCAGCCCCGAGCAGATGGCACCATGGCGCTCAGACCTTTCTAGGCCCTGCTCTTGGGTCTGAACGGGGGATAATTAGAGGGAAGGGGCAGTGCCACGTTCCAGCCGGGCGACTGTACCCTAGGTCTGGCTGCACAGCAGACAGCACCCAGGAGTCTGGGATAAGGGGGAGGATGGGTGGCTGTGTTGGGGACAAGCACGTGCAAAGTGCAGGCTGCAGGGCAACAGGAGAACATTTGACGAGGGAGGTAGGGTTGAGGTCTTGGCTCCCAGGAGAAAGCTGCCAGCAGGTCTCCTCAGGACATAAGGACAGCTGAAGCATTGAGCAGAGGGTCAGAGGTGGCAGCACTCTGGGGAGGGTCCAGCTCCTCAAGGGCAAGGCGAAGGGGCAAGAGCCGTGTAAGACTGGCTGAAGCTGCTGCTCCTGCAGGAAGCAGGCACGGGGATGGGGTAGGCAGCCACAAGCACCCCAACATGAAGGAGTGGCTGTGTCCTTTGCTGGGCCCAGCTCCGTCTTCCCCATTTTCTAGTGGTTCAGAGGACAATATTCACAGTGGCACCGGGACCAGCGGTTCCGGGGTGGACGGAGGACAATGGAATGACGCTTTGGGGCTGGTGTGGCTAGAGTACGAGGAGGCACAGGCACGATGCAGAGCAGATCTGAAGGGCAGCTTCCGGCTACTCCAGGAACACCGCAGACCTGGGTGCAAGAGACGGCAGGGCCCTTCTTCAGACCTGGTCCCTCAATGGCTTTCAATCACGACAGGCTCATAGACTCCAGAGGAGACTCTGCAGGGGAGAGAAAAGTGAGCTTATTCCCTCTGATGCTCCAGTTACTGAGCATTCCCCTGGGCCAGCCCTGTGGGTACTCCACATATCATCACGGCTACCAGTCTCTGACAGGGCTGAACTGATGCCCGGAGATGGTTAGCCATTTCCCCAGGGTGACAGAAACGGGTCCATCAGCTGTGTACATACACACCTGGATGGACCACCCAGGCAAGGAGAGATTGTTCCCTGGGTCATTTGACCAATGATGAAACAGGTTTGGAGGGACAAATCTTAGCAGATTTGTTAAGATGGCAAGAAACCCAGGCATAGCCTTTGATCCCAGCACTTGGGAAGCAGAGGCCAGCCTGGCCTACAGAGTGAGTTCCAGGACAGGCTCCAAAGCTACAGAGAAATCCTGTCTCAAAAACAAACAAACAAAAAACAGGGAAAAAAAGGGTGTGTGTGTGGAAAATGCTAAGGGAGTGCATCTGCTCTTTTCACCGCTTGGGTCCTGCAGAACCAGGCTTTCCTCCTCCAATCTCCAAGTCCCAGCTTCTCATTCTGCAAGTGGCCTAAGGTCTTTATCACCTTTGTAAGAAGGGCCCCGAGGTTTCTTGCTCTTCCACCCAGGGCAGCCCAGAGGAATGCTGGGAGAGGGTAGCTGTAATTTCTGGTCTCAGCCAACAGGGGTCAGCAGAGTGGCACAAGACACACACTTCACAAAGGTTTTTGGGCTCCGGATTCAGAAGTCCAAAGGACATGTTCTTTGCTCCCAGGAACACAAGGGGAAGCCCTAGGACAGTCCTGTATGCTGGACACTACTCTCACTCACTGGCTCAAAGGCCTGGGGAGCCAGACACACAAAGGACTGTGAGAAGGCACTCTAAAGACACAGCAAGGTGACAAGACAGGTGTTCAAAGCCAGGTCAGTGGTCCCCGTAGCTGCCTTACCACACCTCCCTGCCTCCAGTCCCT
The DNA here is from genome assembly GCF_903992535.2 of Arvicola amphibius. Lineage (NCBI taxonomy): Eukaryota > Metazoa > Chordata > Mammalia > Rodentia > Cricetidae > Arvicola > Arvicola amphibius. Next base: position 50,518,642 of record NC_052053.1, on the reverse strand, counting down.
ACCTGTTGGCCAGCTGAATGCCACTCAACGTGGTGGAGCCATCACGGCTCACAAACAACCGAAGGTTACTGTCTGTGGGGACACAAGGGAAGACAGAGGCTGAGCGGGCAGGGGTAGCCTCTGGAGGTTATCATCGCCCCCAGATGGCTTGAAGTGGCCAGCTCACCCTCAGTATTGCTGCCATCCGTGAAGTCCTGGCTCTGCATTATCTTCTCCACAATGTCATCTGCATCAATGCGAGTATCATCCACCCAGGTTGGGTGGCTCTCCACTGAGTCCTTCTTTCGCCTTGAGGGAGAGAGACAGAACTATGACAGGGGCAGTGACAGGCACAGCAACAAGACAAGGATAACCCCAGCACCTATGGCACTACCACTCTATGCACACCCATGCTGCACTCCATTGAGCCCTCCCATTCATCCTCAGCGGCAGGTGTTAATAGACTAGGACTAAGGTTAAGTACCCTTCAAGTCAAACAACATGTATGCAGGGGATCTAAGGCTCAAACAGAGTCGGCTGGGTCTACAGACTAATACACAAAACCACAAACAGCAGCACTGGATAGTAAGGGTACATGCCTAGCCCAGGGCTGTGCTCCTGCAGCCAGCAGCTGGTTTAACCATAACCATTCAACACTTGGAGATGGGGAATCTATTCTGTTATCCCTGTGTGGTTAGATGCAAAGTACAGGGAGCACTAGAAGGGTTCTGTTTACCAGGGAGTCTCAAACAACAGGACTCACCGAAACGAGCGGTCGGACAGATGCAGGGGTCGTGGGGGTCGTGGTGGCTTCTCAGGAGGTCGAGGTGGCTTCTCCGGGGGCCTGTGTTCCCTGTCGATGCCCTCAGGACCCTCTACAGTCATGCTGAGGCCACCAGAGGTGCTGCTACTAGTGGACGTGTTTCTGCGGTGTGTCAAGTCAGACAGGCTGGAGGAGCGAGAGTGCTCTGTGCTGTAGCCTGGGGGTGAACGATATTGGGAAGGCGATTACAGGGCCCCAGGGCTACGGGAGACTGCAGATCCCCACGTTAAGGCCTGACTGCTTACCTGACAGCTTGGACTGCTGGCTGGCGTAGCTGGAGTTGCGGGAGTGACCAGAGTGGAATACCTCCTCAGGACTGGACAGGCTCTGCTCTGGCTCCTCTGGCAGTCCTGGGAGAGGAGCAAGGTTACTAAGGGGCCACCTCACCCACAACCCTCCTCTCAACAAGTCTACATGTGACACTTGTCTTGAGACTCCATTCCACAGACTGAAGATCAGAGGCTAGAGGAGCAGGAATCTACCTCAAGTCACAGGCTACCCTCGGAACCAGTCATCCATTTTTCGAGTGGCTTTGGGACCTTCCAGTAGACTACCTGCTACAGGTCTTTGCAGACAAAAGATGAAAACAGTTATCCACAACTGGTGGGTGTATGGATCAGGACAGCACCCATGGAGGACTGGTCAGTCTGTAACCATGGTGACTGTGTGGATTAGGACAGCACCCATGGAGGCCTGGTCAGTCTGTAACCATGGTGACTGTGTGGATCAGGACGGCACCCATGGAGGACTGGTCAGTCTGTAACCATGGTGACTGTGTGGATCAGGACTGCACCAATGGAGGCATGGTCAGTCTGTAACCATGGTGACTGTGTGGATCAGGACAGCACCCATGGAGGCCTGGTCAGTCTGCGGATCAAATAAGACTTTTCCCAGGACAGAGCTTAATGCTGAGACCTTTAGGACACCACAGAGGGGAGACAGAGAAGGCAGCAGGTCCATGGCCTTCCAGACACAGGGAACAGCATACTAAAAGCCTTGAAACTAGAATGGACTTTGGTTTGTTGGCAAATCTGGGAAAAGACAAGCAGGGAGGATGGAAAAAGACAAGACCCGGAGATAGGCAACAGCTATGTTCTAGGTCAGTTCAAACCCCCTTTCCCGGCCCTCACTCCCCAGCTGTGAACAAAAGGAACTAGGTGGAACCTAGGCATGGCTCTACGTATGCACACATCCGGGCCTTACCAACCTCCTCCACTCCAGAGATGAGCAGAGATACTCAAGCTACAGGCTGCATTCAGGTCTGCCATATTCCCACCGAAGCCAGGCAGGGATTTTTTGGTTTTTTGTTTTTCTTGAATAGGGTCTCACTAGGCAACCGACCCAGAACTCACTATACAGACCAAGCTGCCTCTAATTGAGATCCACCTGCCTCTGACTTCGGGATTAAAAGGTTTGCATCACTATGCCCAATTTTTTTTTTTTTTTAAATTTTAAGATAGGGTCCCAAGTAATCCAGGAGGATTTGATTTTGCTATGTAGATTAAACTCTGATCCTCTTGTCTCCTTCTCCCACACTGGGCTCATTCATGTACCACACCAGCTCAGGCAGACTTCAAGTTCTCAACATGCTCGCTATATAAGGCAGGGGAACAAGCTGCTAGGTACCACTCTGCTCAGGAGAGAATTGCCTTTCAGTCTACACAGGACAGCATGTGTGCTGAGGGGCCCTGGTCGAGACAGCTCTCTCCTCTGTGGCCCAGCATCTACTAGCTAGAAAGAGAGATGGTGCTGGGAAGCCCCCACTCCTGTACAAGCCAAGCCAAGGCAGGAAGCAACGGCAGTGCCTGAGGGAAGTCAAGCCCTGGTGGTGAAGTCCAAGCTCTCGGGTCTGGGAGCCACGCATGCCATCTGCTCACTACTCGCCTCAGGCCCCGCCTCCCAGCTTTGAGGGTACCCGAGAGGGGCCATCACGGCACTCAGACCACAGGATCAAGGACAGCACCAGCAGAGGCATGCATCGTCTTCCACCACCCCACCACCCCCATTTTGAGAGAGGGTCTCAATATGTAGCCCTGGCTAACCTAGAATTAGAGATCCTCCTTCCTCTGTCTGAGTGATGGGATTAAAGGTATGCCTGTACCCTCCTCTTAATAAGCATCTTCCTGGGACAGGATGTTCGGGGGAGAAGCTGTAGTCACAGGCAGTGGAGAGACAGGCAGATGAAGATGGTACCTGAACCCAGGATGGTGGGCCGGGCCTTGTGGGGCCGGGACCCAGTCAGGGAATTGGTGCTACTGCTGCCACTGCTGCTGGTCCCACCACCTTTGCATGTCAGCTGCAGGGAGGAGTCCTGGCCCGGGATGGAGATGGACTTGGCAGTAGACGGTGGCCTTGGGAGGACAAAGGTGTGTGACTGGGGTGCCCCAATCTCAGGATCAGATGGAGACGGGCACCCCAGAACCTGGAGGAAGGAAGAATCTATTTCATGGCCCCCAACCCCACTGATAGCCAGGGTGACACTCACGTCTTAAAACAGGGGTCTCCAGAGAGCAGGAACATGCCAATAGTGACCTATTGGTAGAGGAGAGAAATCAGCACTGGCTGCCAACACCCAGCCCGGGTCAGCCTCTGGGCCCCACCTGCCCACAGTGAGCCCGGTGTCCTGTGTGGGGGACAGACTGGGCAGCCCGGGGAGGAGTGACAAGGCCCACTTGGCACCTAGCACACAAGCGAACAAGTCGACACCAGCAATTACACATCACAACTAGACTGTGAGCTCCGGGGCCACACTCACTCACACCTGCTTTCCCCAACTCAGAGCTGGGGAGCAGGGCTCAAGGAGCCGCACAAGAAGTAGCAGGTACTCACAGGGCCCAACCATGGCAAATGGGGCTGCCTCAAAGTTCTTTTGTTTGCTTTAAATCTTTTCCAAACATGGTTTCTCTGTAGCCCTGGCTGCCCTGGAACTCACTTTGTAGGCCAGAATGGCCTCGCACTTAAGAGATCTGCCCGCCTCTCTGCCTCTAGTGTGCTGGGATTAAAGAAAGGCCTGTGCCCCTACCACCACCCAGTAAAAGTTTTTTTTTTTTTTTTAACGAAGTAAAATATCCAACCAGTATAGAATTTAGAACCCACTTGCAAATGACTCTGCCAATGGTTAAGTCTGAGTCTCAAAATATGGGCTGAGAAGGAGTAACAGGCAGAGAGTAACAGACCAGGAAAGAAGTTCTCAGATCCCAGACCTCAGTGTGATGTCACCATAGCCTCTGGGCTCAGGCTTCTTTATGGATCATTTCACTTGGCCATGATAATGCTCTACAAAGTAGGTGACAGACCCAGTTGAAGGTGGGGGAAGCAAGACTTCACAAAACTCAGCAGACAGGATATAGGGGAGCTGGCCTTGAACCTGAGGTTGCCTGGCTCTAGACTTCTTTCTAACAGAGTGCACAGGCCTACTGGGAAAGACTTTCCATTAACCAGTCTGGACCTTCTAATTTTTTCTTACTTTCTACAGGGTCTTGTGTCCTGACTGTCCTGGAACTCACGTAGATCCACCAGCCTCTATCTCCTGAGTGCTGGGATTAAAGGCACATATCACCTTTTTTTTTTTTTTTCTTTTTGAGACAGTGTTTCTCTATGTAACAGCCCTGGCTGTCCAGGAACTCACTTTATAGACCAGGCTGGTGTCAAACTTAAGAGATCTGCCCGCCTCTGCCTCCCAAGTGCTAGGATTAAAAGCATGCGCCACCACTGCCCAGTTCTTTTATTTAAAAGACAGGTTCTTGCTTCTTGTTGTGTAGTTCTGACTGGTCTCAAACTCATGATCCTCCTACCTCAGCTTCAAATTCTGGGATTACACAGCATGCTACCACATTTACCAGCCTAAACCCCTATTCAGATGTGTTTCAAGTCCTGTCGATTACCTTGTGCCCAGCTCTGTGCCAGGCACAGCAGGCTACTCATAGGTCAGCTCAGACATGGTATTAGGACAAACTGGTTTCCTCAGCCAGACTCTAAAGGGCGTGGAAAGGGACGAAGAGGTGTTCTGATGCAGACACCTGGGTATTTCTGCTCCTAAGAAGATACATTAGCAGCTGCCTGAGGGGAATGAGCTACCCGGGCTTCTAGAGACCTGTGTGGCCAGCAGGGCAGGCCTGCCTCGGAGCTCACACGGGTTCAGAACATCAGTTCTACTCACTGATACCTCACCAGGAGCCAGGAAATCTCAGATCATGATGGGCAACAATTGGGACCCAGGCTGTGCAGCTAAATGACTGGCGGGATTAATGAGCTAGGGCAAATGATGGAATTTCTGCTGTCATGACTCCCTCCTATTGAAACTTGGAGCTAATGACAGATACCACACCCACAGGCTGTGCTTGCTGTCAGGGCCATAAGATAGAAAAGGACAGGCACATGGCAGAAGGTTTATCTTGACAAAGGTACTTATCAAGCCCTTTTGGAAGGTGGGGATCACACCCAACCATGGATGGGAAAACTGAGGCCACAACCCAGGGGCCCACATCCTCCCTGCATCTCTGAGAACTTATATCTTCTGATGAGGAGGTACATTTGTCCCTGCCCCTTGGGAAGGCAGAAGAGGTAGCAGGGCCTCAAGGTACCTTGAGGATGGAGTTGTCCTGGCGAGTGTTCTTGGTATCATATCCCTCCAATAGGCAGCAGCGTACGGTGGAGCCTGAGCCTGCAAACTCAGCCAGGTTCAAGTCAGTGAAGCCAAGCTGGGAGAAGAAAAGAAAATGTGGGAGGCTGCAGGAGTGTGGGTGCTGGGCAACAGAGGCACCAGAGGGGTTAACTTGGTAGGGGTGGGGAGGAGGACAGACTCACCCCATAGCCACACTGACTGTTGCATAACCAGGACTCAAGGACAGGATCCTGGGTCAGCAGCACCAATGTGGCAAAGCAAGGAGCTCACATCCCTGAATGCCACAAAGCACCCTTTGTGTGGAGTCCCAGGGTGCACTAGGGCCAGTGTGACCGAGATGAAAGGACATTGTTGTCTGTGACACAGACACATTGTTCCCAAGGAAACAAGGCCATGCTGTCGGGAGCTGACAGAGAGCAGGCAGAAGAGCAGGCAGGCCCATGGGAACTGGGTGGCAGGGTGAGGTGACGAGACACTACAGAGTAGGCAGGGTCCCCATGATGTCCCCGGTGGAGGGAAGAATCTAACATATGGACACTGTGTCGCGTGCACAGGCTTACTGGGTAAGACTTTCCGCCAACCAGTCTGGACCTGTTCCTTTGAGGGTATGTGCAGGTGAGATGTGAGAGACAAAAGCAGAACAGGGGAAACTGAGGCTGAAGTGACAGTGCCAGGCTTGGGGATCACCAGGACAGCAAACTAATCGGGACATTTATTGTGCACCAGTTACATACAGGGCTCGACTACAATATTTAGGGGCACAGGCTACAGGATCAGAAATGACTCAGACGGACCCCATTTTATAGTCCAGTCCTTCTGTAGGTATTGGTTTCCTCATTTGTACAATGGGATAAAGGTAAGGTGCTGCTATGGAAAAGCAGGGAAGGTCTGGCAGCATCTGATGTGGGCTGAAGGCTCCTTGGCTGTACACTGACACTTTGACAGCTCCTCCATTGCCGGGCCAGGGCAGGCAGATAGAGCTGTGGGCTTCTGGAGCTCTAGTAGTGGGGACGTCTGAGCCATGCTACCTTTGTCTCAGGTATCTCCCACAGGGTCAGAGGTGGTCTGCCTTGTGCTGAGCTGGCCAGGAGTCCCCCAGAGACAAGAGATGGAGGACAGAACATGCTCATTCAAAGCTAGGTCATCTTCTTCCCATCTTTCCCATAAAAAAGGTTTTACTTCCAGGGCTGAAGTCAGGAGTGGGGGTAAGGGTGGGAGTGGAAGGGAAGCATTAATGAAAGCCTAGGCAACACAGCTCTACAGCAGCAGTGAATGGCTGAATCTGAGTCACCAGCCACACAGTGAGACACTGCTGCCATTAGAAAGAGTACAGGAAGCTGAGGTGACCTGCAAGATAAGCGAGGCGCTGAAGTCGTGGAATCTGTGCATCGGTCTGAACAACTGCTGCCTACAAGCACACGCGTGCACACGGCACTCCCTTTCCGCTTCCCTAAGTCACATCACGCTTTTACTCGGTTTTCCTTAGAAAAATGGAGCAGTGGTAAAATATTTGCCTAGCATGCATAAGGCCCTGGGTTCAATCTCCAACAACACACGCACACATAAAACACAGACTCCGAGTACAGAGGCTGGGAGTGGTCGCACATGCCTTCAGCCCCAGCACTGGGAAGCAGAGGCTGGGTGATCTCTGCTAAGTTTTAACCAATACCTAACACAATTAGTGAAGTCCAAGGAAAAGGAAGAAGGAACCGGGTGGTGCGGAACACGGCCCTCTTACCTTGGAATACGCCTTCCCGCCTTTCAGCTCCTGCAGAGACACAGACACATAAGGCGTGACTAGGAAACCCTGGTCTCTCAGAGATGGCCCCAAAGTACCATGAGAACAGAACACAGAAAGGAGCAGGTTAACTGCTCACATTTCTCCTTGCAATGGACTTGGTAGGAAAAGCGCCTACACCCACAGGTGGAGAGTCTCACACCCATCCTCTCAGGTATCTCCCACAGGGTCAGAGGTGGTCTGCCTTGTGCTGAGCTGGCCAGGAGTCCCCCAGAGACAGAGACAACCCTAGGCTCAGTCACACAAACCTGCCTCACCTTGCGCACGGACACTCGAAAGATGCAGGGGTCCAGCAGGCCTGTAGCCGGGTTGGCACTCATCTTACACACAAAAGTGAACCTCTTCTGCCACCGTACACAATTCTCCTGTACCTCCTCCCTGCAGAAACAGGACAGATGAACACGGGACAGGTGAATACGTGGTTAATACGGGCACCAACCCCCACTCCAGTCCTATCAGGGGCAGGGCAGGGCCTTGCTGCCTGAGTGTTTCCATAAACTACAATAGCATGACTGTAAAAACAAAAAGCATGAAATGAAAACAAAGGATAAGCTGGGCAGTGGTGTGCTCACCTTATATGTTTGAGGCCAACATGTCCTACAGTGTGAGTTCCAAGACAGGCAGGACTACACAGAGAAACCTTGTCTCCATCCCGCCTCTCCCCCACCCACCCCCACAAAAAAGAAACAAAAACAAACAAACAAAAAAAACAAAACAAAGAATCAAAAAGCAGCTGTGGGTGAGGAAAGGCTGGGGCAGCTAGCCTTTCAGGGGGCCAACAGATGTGCTGAGCTTCTATTCCCAGCACGGTGACCTTGGCAGTTCCTATACTCCCATTACCAGCCCCTGCGGGGCTCCTGCTGGCCTCCTAATGTGACCCTCACTTTAGTCTTCCCAGAATGAACTCTGGGGTACCGACCAAGCCCTGATCTCCCACCAGTCTGCTGGGCCCACAGCTGGGTTCAGTCAGACTCTAACAACACAATAACCACAATAGCTAATGCTGCGTGCTGCTGCCCAGTGCTAGGCACCATTCAAAGAACTGCAGAGCCGGTAGTCGCCACAGCCTGCTCACAGTGCTGGAGAAAGCCTGCCAGCCGGTCTACAAAGAAACAGAAGAGATACCAGGTGGGATTCCAACCTTCTAGCCCTGGAATGTGAGGACAGTAACAACCCAGCATAACTGAGATGGCTGTTCTTCGATGGCAACTCTGGGGGCAGCCCATCTACACCTCAACCAACTGCCGTGAGGAGCTCAGTAAGATCTGGGGTGGCGGCGTGGAGAGCTGAACTGTGGCACCCTGCAGTCCCCGCCCAAATCCTGCCAGAACTGGTGCTCAGTGTCTTCTTCATTCAGCACATCCCACCTAACTGGATGGGCAGGCACACAGCTGAGAAGTGACATTTCCACACCCTGAGTGACCCAAGAAACATGGGTTACCTACCAGATGTGAGAGAGGGCTGCAGCAGGGCATCTGCTTTTCACAGAGCCTGGGTGGCTGCGGATCTATGCTATCCTTTTTTATAGTTGGTGACACTGGGGCCCCAGCAGGACTGCAAGAGCAGAACTCACAAAGCAGGCTGAAATCCAGGCTATTTAGCTTCAGACTGAGCCCTAGGCTGCCACATTGGCTCAGGGGCACAAAAAGCAGGAACCCCTGGCAGCTGAAACCCCGTGGGCTTGTGAGGCCAGCCATTCCACATTACCACATGATCTAGTAATTCTACTCCTGTGTCCACACCCAACAGAGACAGAACATACAGCCACACCAAAACCTGCACATAAATGCGCCAAGCAGCACTGTTCACAACAGTTAAAAAGCAAAAGCAACCCAAACACCACAAATGGTGAGTGGGAAAGACATCGGTGGCCTGCTCAAGAGGCCGCTGTCCTTTGGAAGGAGGCACTTACACAGTGCTACTAACCTTGAACACATTATCACTAAGTCAAAGCCAGGTGCACAGGAGAGCCTACTGTAGATTTTAACTGTAGGAAATGCCCAGATCAGGCAAATCCAGAGAGACAGAAAGCAGACTAGACTGGCGGTTGCCAGGGAAAGGAGTTGGGGAAATGAAGAGCGACAGCTGATATGTGTGAGGTGATGTCATGAAATGGTCTGAGGAATGAGAGCACCTTGTGAATGGGAAACACCACTGGCTTGTGGTCTCTGTTAGCTCGAGGCCAGCCTGATCTACAGAGCTAGCTCCAGGACAGTCAGGGCTACACAGACAGGGCGTAGAAAGGTAGAGAAGATTCATTCTGGAACAACTGAGGCCTGAGCCCAAAAGGGCACAGGGTGGGAATCACTCTGTGTGGACCCCACCTCCACCCCACCTAAGAGCAGAAACAGCTGCCGAGACCTGCAGAAGCAGGAAGGGTAGGAATTAGGGTTAGAGTCTGGGAACAAAGGCCAACAGCAAACTGCCCACCCCTCCTTTGAGACTGTAGTGGGAGTACCAGCTAGGAAGCCTGAGGCTCAGTTGTGGTTCCCGTCAGCCCTACCAGGCCAGCCCAGAGCAAATCACGAGCCGCTCTTCCAGGCTCAAGTGAAAAGGCTGTTCCCTCCAGCAGGAAGGTGAGCAGGGCAGGGCTTATGGGATCAGCCCTGGACCACCCTCCTGTGCTAGGAACCATTAACTAAAGCATCCATAATGTGCTAGGCATTCCTAAAAATCCTGGACGGAGGGCTGGAGAGATGGCTCAGTGGTTAAGAGCATTGCCTGCTCTTCCAAAGGTCCTGAGTTCAATTCCCAGCAACCATATGGTGGCTCATAACCATCTGTAATGAGGTCTGGTGCCCTCTTCTGGCCTGCAGAAATACACACAGACATAATATTGTATACATAATAAATAAATAAATTTTTAAAAAAAATCCTGGACGGAGAAATGAGCAGTACACAAAGAAGACAGAAACGCCTGCTTTCAAGGGCCTGCTACTCAGGCAGATGGTAACGACACAGAAAACCCAGGCGATGCATGTCCTAGATGTTAAAATGGGAAGGGAGGAGGTAGACAGCAGACAGGCAAGGCAGAGACTGAGAGAAAGGTGGCCAGGGGGTCTTAACAGGAGAGTGACATCACCAAAGCACCAACGTGCAAGATGAAGACAGGAGCAGAAACAAAGACCCTAAAGTAGAAATGTGGACAGTATGCGTACTGAGGAACAAAGGGGGGGAGTGGTAGGCTCTGAAACAGGCGGGGAATGGGGAGGGGAGTCTTAGTCCCAAATTACAAAGGGACCACGCGGGGTGCTAAGAAGGGTGAGTAGTTAAAGCCAGTGAGGCAAAAATAGGAACAGCTCCAATGTGAGGGGTTGCTTATTGGCATCTGAGTTCAAGGCCAGCCTGGTCTACACAGAAAAACCCTGTCTCAAAACAACACACCCAAAAAAGTAAATAAATAAATAAAATTTTTTAAAAAAGGAAGAAGAGGAAGGAACAGGGTTTAGTGGCTCACACCTTTAATCCCAGCACTCCTGAGGCATCAGCAGATGGATCTTTGAGTTGAGGCTAGCCAAGGCTACGTAATGAAATCTTGTCTCAAAAAAAGGAAAGAAAAGGCCGGGCGGTGGTGGCGCACGCCTTTAATCCCAGCACTCAGGAGGCAGAGGCAGGCAGATCTCTGAGTTCGAGGCCAGCCTGGTCTACAAGAGCTAGTTCCAGGACAGGCTCTAGAAACTACAGGGAAACCCTGTCTCGAAAAACCAAAAAAAAAAAAAAAAAAAACAGGGAAGGAGGATGGTCTTACCCATTGGCGGGACGGCAGGAAAAAGGTTTCTACAATACATCATCTCCGTTGTTTTCAAAAGGACACAAGATGGTGTGCACAGAGAATTCAGAGATGCCCATGATATCACATGGCAAATGAGGGTCACCACTGGGCACTTGAGTGTGTGGAAACTACAGACGAAGAAGGCAGGGAAGAGATACTGTTGTCTTTTTTCCCCTCTGGGGATGGAATGCAGGCCTTATGAGGCTAGGCAGACAAGATTCTACACTGACAGCCTAAGTCCCCTTCCCTTCCTTGTTTCTCTTCATTTTTGGTGGCATTAGGGATTGAACCTAAGGCTTTGCACATGTAACCAAGTACTCTACCATTGAATTAAGCTCCCAGCTCCTTATTTATTCACCGAACTGTTAGTATCAGTTGTAAATTTTCACAGTGCCTGCCTGGGTAAAGGGACTCCTCTATAAGCCTTGGAGTACTATCAGAGGCAGAATCAGAGCCCCTCTCACACCGGGAGACTCCCATATCACGGATGCTGAGACTGAGCATCACCTTATACCTCTGCAACTTCAGTGGGCTGGGTGCTAGGAAGGCAGAGACTGAGCCTACCAGGACACCACAGGCCCATGCACAGCAGTACCCAATCTATATCCTCATTCATCAGGAGCACAGTGGGCCAGCCATGGAAATCAAGAAAGTGAAAAGACAAATTATACTTAAGATGTAAACGGCGTGCATCCCACTCCCTGTCCTGATGAAAAATGGCTCAGGGTGCAACCAGACAACAGCAAGTGTAAAATCACAAAACTTTAGCATGCTCAGCCCCAGATAACTAAATAAAATGGCAAAACCCAAGACTTGAAGATCATTCCAACCCAAGAAAAGACCAGAACCCTGAACTGCTGGCTTCCTGGACACCTGGCTTATTCATGCTGATATAAAGGGACAATGGCCATAAGGAAGGGGACAGTTCAGTCAAGTCTGTTAGAACTGAGGTGAGTTGTTTTTGTCTAAGAGTAGTTTTCCTCATCAAAAATTAACATCAAAATTTAAGCCGTGTGGAGGAGATGCACACCTTTAATCCCAGCACTCAGGAGGCAGTGGCAGGCGGATCTCTGTGAGTTTGAGGACAGCCTGGTCTACAGACAGTCAGGGACAGGACAGTCAGGGCTACACAAAGAAACTGTCTCAAAATACCAAAAAAATAATAAAAATAAAATTTAACTTTAAAGGAGAGGGAACTTAAGTTAGGATGGGTGGTTATAATAAGCAAAGGGATTTGAACCACAAGTATCTGATTCAAGGCCAGGGCCCACCCTTACTCCCCTCCCCCCAGGCACTGTCAAGTGGGGACATGCCGAGTGAATGTGGGCAACCGGCTGTCAGGGTGGGAAGGCTGTAAGTCAGCTCTTCCAGCTTGGGGTTTCAGGGCGTGCATCCCTGCTCCCTGCTGCCGCTGCCACTGCCAGGGACAGGTAATTAAAGAGACAGGTTTTGCTTTTAGTTTTAAGATATACAATTAGACGTGCAAATCCCAGCGCAACAGGGCAAGGCCTTTAACCACTGCGGTCTCTGTGACCACCTTGCAGTTATTTTTGAACTGTCCTAAAATAGAGTAAGTGCCCCACAAAACAGTGGTCTCAGATGCTTTGGACTTCCCGGATCTCTCCTGGCTCTAGGACTCTTCCAATCGGACTCCCGACTGCCTCTGCCTATCTCAGGCAGACACAGAATGGCTTAGCAAGAACCTTGGACTTGTATCCAACTGTTAAGCAGACCTCTGTAGGGTATCCATGGAGAGTGCAGGCACCAGCTCAGGCTAGAGGCATGGCATGAACCTTTTGAAGGGTCCTGGAGCAGAGGGGGGAACATGTTACACAAGAAAACAACTGGCAGCTGTCAATATCTCTGAAGGGCTACAAGAGCTCCCTACAGAGCAGGACAGATGTGTAGGGGCAGTGACATCAGAGCCAGGGTTTCAAAGCTGGGGTGGGGTGTCAGCTGGGTAAAGATAAAGGGAGTCTCCAGCAATAGGAACACAGGAAAGCCCAAAAGGAGGAGGTGGCGTGCCCACTACATGGGGCTCTCTCACTCATCAGTTCAAGTGGGGTAGAAAGAAGTGCATCAACCCAGTGTCTCTGCAGAGCCACATCTGCCTAGCATCTGCCTTGCTGTGTCTTGAGACCAGGAAATGTGGCTGGCCGCCATGAGGGTCCCATACTAACGGGGACCACATCTGTCTGTGACCATGGCCTCTTTCCCTAAAAGTCCACGACAGAGCTGGCAGAGGGATCTTCACTCTCTATGCCCCCGGGCCCTCTACTTCAATGAAGCATCCCCAAGCCTTGAGCTTATTTTGTGGGATTCCAGGTTCAAGCACAGGACGAAAAGAACAGCTCCATAACCCCGAGGCCTGTGTAAATACCACCTCTGTTCTACAGCGACAAAACTGAGGTCCAGGGGGGTGAAACAAACTCATGGGACACCAGGTCTCCCCGCAGCAGCCTGCCAGGAGACTCCCAACTCACTGTACCATTTCAGTCCTCCCCGCACCAAAGCAGAAAGGAGGGAAAGGCCCTCTGGCTCACAACATAAACACGGACACAGAGGAGGGAAAGGTCTCTCTGGTTCACAACAACCAAGACTATTAAAGGAACCCCTGAGAGTGGGGAAGGTGGCAGGTCAGGCTGAAGTGAGCCATTTCCAACAATTTCTCTGACAGAAGAAATGCAATGTCCCCATTAGGAGCCACCCCAGAGTCTGGCTTCATGGTTCCTAGGAATGAGCTCGATGCAACAAATACTGTACCTGGCAGCATCATTCTGAACTCTACCACACAGGAGACAGGGACTGACTGCCATGGGAGCTCCCTCCTAGCCATAGGTTGCTAGGAACCCATGGACCCAGGGGGACTCTCCCCAGAGTTGGTGCCAAGGTACAGCAGCAGGACTGGCAGTTACAAGGAAAAGGGAACCCCAGGAAACAGTATGGTAGCTCAGTCCCCGTGACAGGGATCCAGGGTGACCCTAGAGCCACCTACAACACTCATTTTCCCAGGTGTAAGTGTCCATCAGGGGCCAGTTAAAAGGTTCACTAGGAAAAGGTGCTTGGTACACAATCCTAGCCACCTGAGTTTCATCCTCCAACATACATGATACATACAGACACGTGCGCATAATAAGCACATGGACACACACAAATGTACATGCCCATCAGGACATTTACTCACCACTGGCATGCTCAGTATGGGGCACTGCACTGGAAGAGGGTTAGGTGCTCAAATCTGAGCAAAGTAGGGTGTGAAGGTCAGCAGGACAGGTGTCTCCAGACACAAGTGAGCACATACGTGTCTACTAGCCTGCAGGACCAAGGGCTGTGCAGGATAGGGATTTTCTGAGAAGCTGTCCTGTGGCTGTGGCACATTTAGCTGCACCCTGCCAATTAAAGTTGAACAACTCCAGATGTGACAAGCTGTCTTAAGACTTAACAAAACCAGCTCCAGTTGAGATGCACTATAGGGACCTTGGAAGCCACTCTTCATTCAACTTCCAGGTAACTCTGATCAGAGAAGCAGGCATTAATAGGACCCCTAGCTGTATTCCTGGGTCTTAGGAGACTTAGTTCTTTATTCAGACCACAGGCATCAGAGCAAGTTCCATCACCTGATGTCCACACTTGCTATCCAGGCTTTTGTTTCAGCAACAGCCTGAACCCCAGGCTTTGCCTGGTTCCTCAAGGAATGAGTGGTCCTAGTGATGCAATCTATGCTCCGGCCAGATGAGAGGCAGCCCTGGCCTGAGCGAGAATCTAATAGGAAACAATTTAAATCAACAACATCTGCCAGTGCTTTCCCGAAGAGCACGCCACAGCTGCCTGGGGAGTGGCCCACCCCAGGGGCCAGTCAGGGCATCCGTCCAGGGGCTGCAGGCCAGAAGGGCCAACGTGGCAGCCCAACAGTGTCTGGCTCCTGCCAGGAGTTCAGGGCCACGTGCGGGGGAAACAGTTCCCTACAGTTCAGCCTGCCAGTCCCTCCTCCTGTAGTGAGGCAGCAAGAAGTTCCTAGAAGCCAAGCCACCTCGTGCCCAACACTGGAGAGCTTAAAGAAGCACCTTGGGGTCCCATGCTGTCTTTTCGGCTCCCCTCCTGACAAGAACCCTAAAGATGGTTCAGGGGTTGACAAAAAGGCTGGGAGTGAGGCTGACATTGACCAGTGACCCCATCAAGCGCAATGTGGGCAAACTGCAGCTTTAGAAACTGCACAACAGAGCAGGGGTGAGGTTTCAGCAGGGTGCTCAAGCTTGCTGGGTTAGGAGCATCAGGGCTAGTTAGACACATCTGGGTTTGAATCCTGGTATTCTTCAGCCAAGTAACCTGGGGACTGAGCTACAAAAAGCCCAAGACAGGTAGGTGTTGGGATCCTCTGTTTACAGACACTGGCATGTCTCTGTCCCCTTCTACCTTCTGCTCCACAGCCAGGGTATGCAGACAGTTCACGTTACCACCCAGGTAATGCCTGTGAACCAGGCTCTGAAATGGTGCCAGTAGTCACTACCTTTTATTTTTATTGTTGGTGCTAGGGTTGAAACCCAGAGCTGTGTGCATGCTAGGCAAGAGTTCTACCACTGGCCTGTATCCCCAAACCCTAGTGAAGAGATCTACAGCAAACTGCTAGCTTTGAATCCAACGCAGGTCCAGTCCCATGAACTAAGCAAAGGTGCCCCCAGCTCCTGCTTCCTGGAAGTCCTCTTGCATGCCAAGTACAGCGATTTTCACTGGCTGACTCCCTACTTCCACTTCACAGATCAGGACATTGACCCTCAGGGAGTCCAGGGACATGAGGCAGGTCTTACAGGAATTGAAGGGTAGCCTGTACCCCAAGCCCAACACTGCAGGATCCCAAGATCCCTGGGAAATCTGCCAACATAGGAGAACCATTCTCAGGTCTCAGTGATAGATAGCATGACTATCTGTCGTGAGAGAACCCTAGGCCCTGTGGTTTCATCCTTTACCACAAATATTACACAGAAGGGAAGAGATGGTATTGCAAACTGAGCTCATACCAAGGGAGAGATGGTCACAGAATTCATAGCCCATCACCCCTATGTCACAGGCCAAGAACCCAAGGCCCAAGAATTCAGCTGCCCAAGGTCTACTGACTGGGGTTTGAGATCTGAACCCATGTCCAGCACTTCCTTTCCACATAAGGACCGGAACTAGAGGCCCTAGGAATTCAAATCAAGACACAGTGGATGGCTATACTGGGATGTGATACCAACTTCTTCTCCTAAAACCCAGACTATTAGCACACACAGAGCTGCAGAGCTGGATCGGTCAGGGAACTTCCCTTCCTGTACCTAGCAGGCTCACTTTGAGAGGCTTGGAGTGGCAAAGATGGGTCCAAGCAGGCCTCTGCCACCCAATGACCTCCAGAGCTCCTGGGTCTCAGTCACCATCCTACCCTTTCTCATGGGGCTGACCTGAACATAGTAGGAGCCTCTGCTGAGTGGAGGACAGGCCTGGCCCTTTGAAAGTGTCTGCAGAGAGGAAATCAGGGGCAGGTGATCCGGAAGATGCAAAAACAGCAACCCAGCCTTCTTCCTTACCCTGGACCCTGGATCTGGCCATTTCCCTAGACCTAAAACCCAGCTGAGATGCCCAGAGGTGTGGCAGGTGGCAGGAATGTGTGACCAGCTCCTGGCTGACTCAGGCTTGGGTGGTGTTTGATTCACTGGGAGAGGAAGGAGTGAGAGGAAAGAAGGATTACTCTCCCTGAGGCCTGGTTCCTGAAATGACTGGACACTAGTTATGGGGACACCGGCACCCAGGCCCTCCTGAGGTACCTCCTGTGCACACAGGACTCGGCCTATACGTGTGGAAGGAATCAATCAAGGCCTCTGTCTCCCAGAGCCAAGATCCCGGGAGCAGGGCCTCTCCCGGTACACTCGCTGTTGTCTCCTGTCCTCAAAGATGGATCTGGGGATCTGACAACTGAATGAGAGATCTTTTGTACTCTTTTTCTGTAGAGCCAAGTCTTCTCACTCTGCTTCTAAGTAGGAGTTTCTCAGATGTGACTACACCTTGTTCTCTACCCAGGTGTTCCTGCTGCACGGAGGATTCCTCATGGCTCTCTGAACTTCTGAGGCGACAAGATAATCAGGAGCCATTTAGTCAGTCACCTTTCTTCACAGCCTGACTCTGACTCAGACCTGATTTTCCAGCTGTCCTCAGCAGCTACCCAAGATTCCAACCACAGGACCGAGGGCTCAGGGTCAAATAGGACCATGAGGACCTGACTCACTGGGTTTTACCTCCTCAGTGCACACCTGAGACTCTGCCGACTCAAAGACCGTCCTGGGCCGACCACCACTACTGTCACTACCTCCACTTACTGAGCATTGTCTAGGAGTCAGGCTAAGTGGGCCCCTTCCAGGCACAGGTCCCACACACCAAGGATAACCTTATCAACTTCTTGAACCAGAATGCCTTTGAACTCTACTCAAGTGCCATCGTGGATCTTGCCTTGGGCCTTTTAAAACAGGGTCATGTGCTGGGTCCTTGTCTGTGATAACGGCTGCTACAAAGGGATGCCTTCTGCAACCTGGAGTCCCAAGCTGTGCACTCAACTGCTGCCCAGATAGAAAGGCTGTCTTGCCTATACCCATAATGGGCAGAGACAGTCTCACAACTAGGTCCAATTGTTTCCTGTCATCCTTTTGGCATGAGTTGTTGAGCTCAGGGTACATCTCTTGAGACTAGTGGGACACATCCATCAAAGGCTCATCCCAGAGACAGGGTTTGGAGCCAGGTATCATGATGTACACCATTGATCCCAGCCCTTGAGAGGCAGAGGCAGGCAGATCTCTGTGAGATCCAGGCCAGCCAGGGCCAAACAGTGAGACCTTGCCTCAAAGCCAACAACAGAAGGTGAAGGTTTGGGGTTGATGTAAGCTCAGTAGCAAAACCCCATTTCCTCTATGCTCTCTACTTCCCTGAGACGGATATGTCTAATGGTCTCTTCCTGTTTATGGGCCTCAGGTAGGGACCACAAGTATCATGGCCAGGGCAGTGGTCCAGCTCTAATCACACTTTTTCCAAGAGGTGAACCTCAGAAAGAAAGAAGAGCAGTAACTGGAGAGAGGAAGGAAGAAATGTGAACCTTCCTTTTTTTTTTTTTTTTCCTCTCCAAAACAGGGTTTCTCTGTGTCACAGCCCTAGCTGTCCTGGAACTCGCTCTGTAGACCAGGCTGGCTTCAAACTCACAGAGATCCTCCTGTCTCTGCCTCCCAAATGCTGGGATTAGAACCTTTCCTTTTATGCTTTCAGCCCCAGACCCCCTCCAACTACTGCTCTGAATTGAAACTAGCCATGCCAGGTAGTGCTCTGAGCCAGAAGCTATGATGGGTAGTAACAGGTTCACCATGGCAGCCAGGTACTATCACAGGCAAAGCCCAGACACCCAGTGGTCTGGCAATAACTCAGGAGCCCACCAAGCCTTCAAACTGCTAAACTCGAGCCTGGAAGCTCTGCTGTGCTGGGGTTACAAGTGGTAAAGGAAAATCCCCAGCCCAAGAAGACTGCCTGCAGTTGCCAAAATGAACCACTGCCTCATAAACAAGAACGATGCTCATCAGGTTGGAATGGTTCAGGCTGGCTTGCCAGGAAGACCCAGGAAAAACCCCAAAGATCAACTTCAGACTTCCAGGCACCCTTGTGTTTGTCTTGAAAGCTTTGGTGCCCACCTAGAGCCTAGAGGTATGGGCATCTCAAGGCTTGTTTTTGCAACAGAGATATGTAGCTCACAAGTCCTCAGAGAGAACATACTTGTGTAACTAAACCTAAGCAGAATTCTGCAAGCCTAAAAGCCCCTTCCAGATACGGTCCCAACTCCAACAAACAACTTCATCTTTTCTAAGCCAGGTCATTTTTGAACTCATGGACTCTTGGGCCTTTTGTCTGTGGTACCCAACAGTCCTGGAACTTGCTCTTGTAGACCAGGGTGGCCTTTGCTTCACCTTGGCTGCTGCAGAGGATGGCTCCAGCTTTGAACTGGTTCAAGACAATGGTTGGGAAGATACCTTTCTCGGTTTAACACACTTGCCCTTCTATAACTGGCAGCCCTAAATCGTCTACCGTACTGCTGCCTTCGGTAGTTCTAAAGTGCAAGTCTGGGGCCTAGAGAGATGTCTCAGCAGTTAAGAGCATTGGGTGTTCTTCCAGAGGACCAGGGTTTCATTCCCAGGACTCACACAGAGACAGACAACAATCTGTAACTATAGTTCCAGGGGACCTGACACTTTCTTTTGGCTTCCATGTGCACTGCACATACATGGTGTACAGAATTACATGAAGGCAAAACACGCATATACATAAAAGTAATGAACTAAGAAATAAATCAAATGCAAGTCTGAACTAGGTATGTTGGCACACATCTCTAATTCCAGCACTCGAGAGGCACGCCGACCTCTGTGAGTTTGAGACTAGCCTGGTCTACAAAGTCAGTTCCAGGATAGTTTGGGTTGTTACACAGAGAAACCCTGTCTCGGGGTGGAGGGAAGCAGGTCTGGTTGATTTAAACCCACCCACTTCTTCAGCATACTGTCAAGTCCAGCCCCAAGAGCCTCCCCTCGCTAAGCCCCTTCCAAAGCACTGGCTCTTTCCTGCTCAGCTCTTCTTGTCCCACAACCAATCTCTAACCCAAACACCCCAATTCACATCACTTCCTCAAGGGTTGTTCAGCACTGAGTTCATGTGCCACAGGTGGGATCCTACAGCGGTACAGACTATATCCCCACGGCCCCAGACATATAAGGTGACCAGGAAACTGACACGAACAACCCAGGGAAGCCACAGGTGGTGTCTGCACACGTCTGCACACAGGAAGTGGTGGGTGAAGAGGGCACATCACATGTGAGCAGGAACCAGCCTCTGTCCTCCTGATAGCAGGTTGTGCACTTCCTCTCTTTGCAGGCTTAGCCGGTAGTAGCTGCCAGGGTCTGGTCATGTGCTGATCAGCTAACCTTGATCTTGGGCAGTTTTTCTGCCCTCAAGTGAGCACCCTCTAGAAGAGGAAACAGTCTGCAGGCATAAAGCCCTTGGTCACAGTCACAGAGCAATTCGGCAGTTACAAGATTCAATGTCAGAGCCTGAGCTCACTCTCTTCCTCCCAAACCTGCGGCTCTCCTCTGCAAGTGGCACATCCAACTGAGCCAATGGCCGTGGCTGCGTTTCAACTGCAGCCTTTAAGCCAGCTGCCCAGTATACGGGTACGGGCTCCTCCTGGCACAGGCTGATACTTTGGGCACTGGGTTGAGGGTAGGCTTGGGCTTAGCAGCTGGCAGTAGCCACCACACAGTCAACACCAACAACCACATTGGTTCAGAGCCAGGAGAGAGACGTCCCAGCCTGGGACACCGCCAACACATAGCAAGAGGCCTAAAGACTAAGATGCAGTGGAGGCCTTGAACTCCTGCTCCGGGGAAGGAGCTAGACACAATGAACACTCAAATGAGGGGCTATAGCAGGTGACAAGGCAAAGGATAGGTAGAGACTCCCCATTTGGGCTGAGCAGTGGTTTCATGTGGAAAAGAACGGTAAGGGGGTTGAGGAAGAGCAGAGTAACCAGAAAGACAGGGGGCAGGATACTGGCCACTGAAAGACCTTGGGTTCTCTCATCTACCTCAGCCTACCAGAAGGTTTAGTCAGTACCCTGCACCTTTGTGAGGGGCTGTCTGCTTGTCTGCAAGGGTCCCTGAGCAGTGTTTCGGTAGAGAAGGACTAAGACAATAGGGAAGAGAAAGTATGTGGACCTAACTGCAAACCCCACTAGGCCCTGAGCTCAGACCCTAAGGTACTCCCCTACTGGCTCCCACCACAAAGAAGCAAGCCCGAGGAATAGGCATCCTCTCTTGGCAGCACCACAGTGGTCCAGACCCTCAGGGAAGTACCAGCTATGAAGAGGCATACCACTTGGCCCGGAGGGAATAGGGCGGAGTGTAACACAGTGTTGCCACTGAGAGCCAGAAGCCAAGATGGCATTCCAGCAAGCACTATCACTACATTCGCCGGCCCCAGCAGCTCTACTTCAAAGAGAGACTCAGGCGAGAGGCTAGGGTTCAGCAGACCCCTAAAACAAGGTGGCTTCAGAGCCGAGGGCTGCTTACTGCCAGGCAACATCTGGGCAGAATGGGGTAAAAGCAGTTTCAGGTCTATATTGAAGAGCTCTTCTAAGCCACGGGTACCAAGAGACTCAAAGCAAAAAGACCACAAGTTTGCAACCACAACCCTCTTGTGACACTTAGGTTAGGGACAGGTTGGGCAGCTTCAAGCCTACAAAAATGCAGTCTGACCTTTGGGTAGCCAGCAAGCTCAGACCACTGGGACCCGGGGAAAGTCTAATGCCCCCATTATACAAAGCACTGGCCAGAAGTAGATGAAGAGGAGCTCTATGCCCTCCAACCCCACCTTAGCTCCAGGTCTCTCCCTTTCTCACATTTGTCTTTGGCTCCCTTACCCCCCAAATACCAAATCCCTACCCAAGTTCCTGAGACCTGGAGGCAGACTTACTAGCTGGCACCCAGATGCACAGGCAGGGCCCTTTTAAAACAAGCCAGGGTTTCCAGGTTCTGATAAAGCAGGGCCTCCCAACCACTCCCAGGTAAGCAGGACCTACAGGCAGGCACTGTTATTACTGCCAAGAAGCCCCAGCCAAACAGGAGTTCCAGGCAAAGAGCAGGCCTCAGGGAGCAGCCTTGGCTCCAGAGAGCCAGATCTCCTTGGGTCAGGTCTACTACCAAGCTGCCAGGCAGGCTAAGGCACTGCCAAGATGGCACATGCCAACAGTGTAGCCAGTTGGCAGCAAAGACCAGGTCCAAGCAAGCAGCAACTACTAAGGCCTGAAAAAGGCTGGGAAGCTTCTTACCAAGGCTATCAACCCACAGTATGACCTGACTTCAAAGAGAGACAGACAGGGGACCTGGACCACAGCCTTGCTGCCCAGCCAACCTCTAAGACCCACTCCTTCCTTTTCCTCTGCCAGAGGGGTTTCTTACCACAGGTCCTCTGCTCCCCCGACCCATGCTTGCACAGGAAAGACCTCAGGGCCTCAGGAACCAAACTGATAACAAGAGACCCTCAGAATATGCCAAAGATCGAAGAGTATGCTATGGGGGGAGGAAGAGCTCTCAAAACCCAGTTACAAGGCCTCTGCATTGAATGCTGCCTCACAGTACTGTTATCCTGTTATCTAATCTTCCACTTAAAAGAAACCGAAAATTTGGATTTTGACATGAGCAATAATTTCCAGGGCATCTTTGACTACTATGTACCCTATCTTCTAGCACTTTCAAAGTATGGTGCCATGCCTTTAGGATAGGGAACCTTCCTGCCCATTCTGCCTGCTATCCTCTCTAGTCTGTTCCCTCTTCTCTCTGCCTCCCACCACTCTGCCAGGCTAGGTCAACACGGCCTGTAGTCTCTTACCAGCACCTAAGAGCCACCATTTTAACTGATAAATGATGTCACGTTGTTCCCCTGCCCCCTATAGGACTCCCAAGACTAGAAACAGTTCAACAGTTTTTGTTTTCTTGAGCCCCTCTTCCCACACCCCAATCCCACCTTGCCCAGACACGCCTTCAAGCCAGAGGCTTCTCCACAGGCTCTTCCCCATCTTCAGCTCGACCCCACTCAGTTTCTAACAGTTCCTCACGGAAGCCCTCCCCAGTGATGGTGTGCTTACCATGAGACAGTGAACTATGGGCAGGGGTGAGACGACTTGAGAGAAAACAAAATGGACAGAATCTGAACAAAAACATTTCCCCAGTTGGTCTGCCAGGGCCCACTGGGTTTCACAAGGACCCGTCCCAGATTAGCTGACATACTAGGCATCCTAGTAAGTCTCAGTCAGGGAGGAAGAGACCTGTGTCTACTACCTTCAATTTGTTCAGCCCACAGCATCCCTATTCTGAGCAGGACAATAAATACCTTACCCAATTTAGGGTTTCTTCTACATCTTCACACTGCTGGAGAATCTTGAGTGAGGGCATCCATCTCCACTAGGCTTTCTCAGAGCCCCACACCAATCTATCCCAGAGTACGCCTTGCAGGGCTGTGAACTCAGTGGCATTCCTCTTTCAATGAGGGACGCTGAGAGACAGGGATGGAACCCTGGCCAAATGTGTGGCTTGGATGACGAAAAATCAAGCCTGCCTGCCTGTCCCAGAGTCAGGGCCTAGACCTGGGCACAGGCCTCTGGATGCAGAGCTAATTCTTCCAAAGAAGTCCTTCATGCTCCAAGAATCCCAGAGGCTCCCGAGTACTCCTACATGACGGGCACATGGCTGTGCCCACAGAAGGCAGTGTGATAAGCAATCAGGTTCTATTTACATAAATAAAAGCCCACTGAAAGCTCACTGAGCACTCGAAGCTGGTCAAGAAGAAAGGACAAGGATGAGGGAGGCCTCCTCGGGTCATGGTCGGTTTCGGCGCTTAAGTACAAAACAGGAGGTGACCTTGCAAGGGGTCTTTCTCTTCCTCCTGGCCAACCCCCTTTCTTAGTGGGTTGAAGCACAGGGCACAGAGATAAAAGCTTGACTACAGTGTGTCCAACAGGGTCCATTATTTCTCCTATGAAGTAGCCCTGGCAAGTCACTTTTCTGCCCCAGGCTGTGGTTCCCCATCCACTGGCTAAGAGTACAGTATCCTCCTCTCCTCTCTCTTCTCCATCTTGTAAGTTAGTGTTCCCTTGCACTCCTCTCCCGACACAGCAACCACAAGCATGTGGCAAGCCAAAGAACCAAGGCCACCAAGGAGCAGGGCCCCTGGGAGGTTTGGGGTCCTTCTGACCTGAAGGCCACTTAGACATGCTAACTCTGCCAGACTCACCACACTTGGATGGGACCTCTGTACGCTCCTGGATACCTTCCAAACCTGAAAGCCTTCCCAGGTACCACTTGGATTATCTTCCTGGAAGGTCCCAGGCAAGAACACATGGTGAATGCCCACTGTGCCCGTGACTGCCTAAGCCTGACCACAAATACACAGTGATTACTTCAGTCCCCCTGCCACCCGCCTTATAGTCTTGGGGACTCTATTTACCTTGAGCGTCATAAGACCCAGTTCGGTGCCTCTACACTGTACAGTTCCAGATCCCATTGTACCACCCAAGCCACTGAAAGAAGCCTTTGTAGGGTCTGGAATGTCACATGGGTCTGTAGTTGCTTCTAGCTCATGCCACCAAGGCAAGACAGGTCTCTGAACTGGAGCTGCTGCAATCAAGGTCTCTCTCTGCTACACTGAACCAGTCACTTCGTCTCTAAGTAGGGCATACGGTCAAGTATTTGAGTGGCTCAGCAAGTCCCTGGCATCGAGTACACAATCAGAGAAAGTCATTATGAGAAAAGAACTGGTTCCCCACTGCCATTTACAGCCTGGTAACCTCCAGGGTGCGGTTTTAGTCTCTGGCCTCAGTGTCCCTCCAAGTGGAAGATTAGTGGGAATACCCGAGCAAAACACTCAGCACTATGCCTGGCACAGTCTGGGCACAAGAACCTAGCTGCCATGTAAAGTGCTGCTCCTAAGGTGGTGCTGGAAGATGAGGCTAAGGAACAAGCCCGGGAGTCACCTGCTCCACCTGTTCCAACTGGGTCAGATAGAGCTGAGCACAGTTGTTGCCATGGCACTCAACACACTGGAAAACACCAGCAAAGAAGGCGGGGCTGCAGGGGTGGGGCCTAGAGCTGTTGTTAGTCTGTTACCACCCATGCCGCCAATAGCACATCAAGCGATCCAGAGGTCCCGGCGGTTGGCAAGATGTGCTGCCACATCTAGGCCCAGCATCTAAGCAGGTCCAGTCACCTAAGTCCCTACCGAACTTAAACAATAAGGTCATAGGAGTGGAGGGGTGGCCCAGGCTTCTGGGCTACAGGATCAGTGTGGGAGGGGTGCGGGCAAAGGGAACAGCAACCTAGGAACCCCCACCTCCTGGGTAAAAGGATACAGAAACCAAAGCCACTTCAAAGTGGCTCAGGTTCCAACATCGATGCTCTCTGCGGCCACAGCTGCAGCACCCAGTGCGTAAGCGGTCGGCTTTGGGCCTCAATGTTAGTTCTTCCTCTTTAGCCACTCCCCGCTAAGAGGCTTTATCCAGGATGGGAACCAGGAAGACTACCTAGGCTCAGCTGGGCTCAGAGAATCTGTGGCCTCTTGCCAGAAGGAAGACGGGGAAACAGAGGTAAAATCCAGAGCATGTGTGCTAAATCCTGGAACTTTCCAGACTGTCCAGGATGTGGGAACATGCTGGGGCAAGGAAAAAGCTGACAGGTAGGGTCATGGTGGCTGGCTAAGGCTCTAGGTACAAATTTGGTACAAATTCCTGGTACTGTGCCCAATCCTAGGACCTCTGCTGATTAAGGGATGACATCCCATGTTCCCCCTAGCTCTCTGCCAATGACCTGGGGTTGAGGGGAGCTGGGGCTTGGGCCCCTTACAATACAGTACAATATACTCTCCATCCCCCACACCGAAAGGTGAGGATTCCCCATTTTATGAAAGGGGAAACTGAGGCTAAGAGGCACAAGACAGCAGCTAAAGCCGCCCTGAGCCTCTATTTTCACCTCTGTAAAAAACGCTCCCCCAGGCCCCCACCTCTACTCCTGCTTCATGGCACGGTCAAGGGGTTAAGAGGCACTAGTAAAACGGTAAGCAGAGCACCGATAATTGCTAGCTCCTGAGATCAGGGCTCAGGGAGTCTGGGTAATTCACCCAAGTCTAGAAGCGGCTGTCTCCAGGCCCATCTCTGGGCATAACCCCCTGACACTGTGCCATTAGGCGAGGAAACTGTAGGTATTACAGGCTTCACAAGCGGCAGACTGCAGCAACCCCCACCAGAAAGGTCTACATTCTTCAGATAAGCAGCTCTAAGCAGAACAGGAGGACGGTGCTTAGGACAGACACCTCACTCTATCCACGCAGCTTCTCTTCTCCCAGCAGATTCACCCAACAGGTCTCCAAACAGGGCCAAGTTTGGTTGACTATTGCTCAGGCAAGGTCCCCGGCAACCATTTCCTTCCTCTTTCGGGGCCCATTATCCCGACCAGTAAAGCACACCTCTGAGAACTCAGAATAGTGAGGCATCTCCAGCTACTTAGGCCCACAAACCTACGGAGCGAAGAAGGGGGTAGGTCAGAAGAGTAGGGCAGCCCAGGCCCTGGACCAGGCACGGTATTGGGGGACTATCTACTGCAACTCCTCTCTACGGAGAAACCTGTGTGGTTCACGGTGCACAAGAGGGAACAGACAAAACTGAACTCCCATTCCCCAGGCCAGGACTGTGCGACCCAGTGAGCTCAATCTGCAAAGGCTAGACTGAGAAATTGGATCTCACTCAGCAATAACCTGGAGAGCTGGACCTACCAGGACGGCAAGAGACACAAAACCTATCTGGAGGGCTTCTTTCTGCGAGGTAGTCTCCTGGCAAGGACATTTGCAATGCAAAGCAGTCCAGCTTCAGCCAGACGAGGGCAGTCACTCAGAGGGGGCTGGGCAACCCAAAATCCAGCCACTACCCTCAATCAGATCCAGGGAGTGCCTGGGACTGGGTTTCCAAGCCAAGAAGAGAGTGCCAGAAAACCTGTGGCTGGCCCAGGCTCTCAATCATATGACAGCCACAGGGGCCAGCTTGGTGGCAAAGTGGCCTGGGACACCCCTACTTACTCAATGTGCAAATTTCATTCAGCTCTTTCCATGCAAGTTTGCAAAACGAGTGACTTGGAGAATGCATGCAGGGCCCTAAAAGGTTTCGGGTTGGTAACCTGCAGACAAGTGCCTCCCTGGCACACTGCCAGCTCATTCGGCCCAGAGTCCTGCCTAGAGCAAATCTTCCTAAAGACACGTATAACGCCCGGAAGCCCCTTGCCCGTCCCCACCTGAGGCTTCCACACTTACCAAGATCTCACTCACTAGCACCCCCCCCCACACACACACACCTTCCCCTGCAAAAACGAAAGCCTCAATGCCTACCTGGACGACAAACTAACAAAATCCCCGCCATCCAGCAGCCGGACTTTGCAAAAGAGGACCCCGTTCACGAAGGGGACCGCAGTCAGTTCCTCCAGGGTGAAAGTGGTTTGGAATTTGAATTTCTTCTTCTTCATCAAAAAAGCCATGAGCGAGTTCCCTGAGTCTTAAGCCCGCAGGCCAAAAAAAAAAAAAATAGAAAAAGAGGGGTCCTAGAAATCCTCAGGAACCCCTTCCCGAAATTACACCCCCCCCCCTCCTCAAAAAACACCAGAGCCGGATCCAGTCCAGATGGCGGCGGAGGCTGCAGGGCAGGATCTGAGTCCGGAGCCCGGGGTCTGAGGGACCAGTCCTGTGGGTCGGCTACTTTCACCTTCGAGGAGCCCGGGCTCCACCGGCATGTAAACAGCGAGGCGCGGCCCCGGCGGCGGGGGAAAGCGTGGAGGGCGGCTCGTGAGCAGGCAGCAGCATCCCGAACCGCGGGGCCCGGCTGACCGGTGAGACTGAGACGACCGGGCGAGCCGCTTGAGGCCCGGGCTGCGGCCCCGCCTCCGCCCCGCTGGCGGCCGGGGGAGGCGCCCAGGCGGCGCACACGCCTCCGCACCTGGCGCCCCGCGGCCTGCGCAGGTGAGGCCCCGGGAAGCGGAAGCCACCTAAACGTTCGCCCGGACTCCGCAGGGACCTCTCCGGGAGGCGCTGCCGGGCAGGGACCGTGTACCGTTCGGCCTCCGGCTCAGTCCTGGGACCCACGCCGCGCCTGCCCTGACCGAGCCTGAGGCGCCTTGCGACCTGGCCGGGTGGCTTCTGCCTCATCCAGCACCCCGGGAGCACAGCGGCGCCGTCGCCCGCACCTCCGGACGCAGCCGGCAGAGCTCGACGCAAATCGGCGCCGCTCGGAGAATACCGAAGCCCGGGCGCCCGCCGAGCAGCGGCCGAGCGCGGCAGGGGCGGGGCACTCGGGACTCACAGCCCACCTGTGATTGGACGGCCCGACTGTACGAACACGAATTTCGATTGGCTGACTGTGGCGTGGGGCAGGGCTCGCG
Source organism: Arvicola amphibius (assembly GCF_903992535.2). NCBI lineage: Eukaryota > Metazoa > Chordata > Mammalia > Rodentia > Cricetidae > Arvicola > Arvicola amphibius. The sequence goes on along the minus strand of NC_052053.1, from coordinate 50,490,634 downwards.
AAGGCAGAGCCGGTTCTGGGCGCTCGGATTGGTGAGCTAGCAAATGTGGACCCGCCTCCTTGAGGAGAGCTGGGGTGGGGGTGAAGTGGATGGAGAGGGGTGGGAGGTCGCGGGGTGGGGGGTTGGCTCATACAGGAACGGGAGGAGAGTGCGCGCGAGCCCAAGAGAAGGAGAAACAATGACTTGGAGAAACCATCTGAAAACTAAGGCTGGGACGGCCTGCCCGGGTCCCGCCAAGACCCGAGCTCGTTGAGCAATGAAGCAGGCTAAGGAGGTAGTGAGCCCCCTATTTCTCAGGAAAACGACCCTCTGAGAGGTGACTCAAGAGCCAAGCAGGTCGTTCTCGCCTCTTAATTGACAATGTCTGCCCTGGAGTTGGAGTTTGTGAAGATCCCGTGGAGCCCTGCAGCTTTGTGACCCAGCTTGCCTCTTTCCAATCTCTTATCTAAGGCTTTTGTTGTTCAGTTTCTAGGATAGTTAGGGCTAGATTAACTGCTCTGGAGGCGGAGGACTCTTTGGGGAGCCTCGTATTATCCAAACCATCGGCGTTTTGTAATTCTTTTCATCCATTTCACCTATGTGTAGGGGCTCTGCTCTGATTCAAGCAGGCACCCACTGGGAAGTCTGGTGGGCTTCTCTTCTACCCCTCCAAGCAGACGGGATCACAGAGGGGGCTACAGTCAATTGAAGAGCTCAAGTAGACATGTCGGGGTAGGTCAGAGCAGGCATCCGGCATGAAACTCAAAAGAAGGGCTCTGGCAAAGCAGTTCTGGCATCAGGGTACGGACAGTCGCAGCCACCAGTCACCTCACAAAGTTTTGAGCACCCCTGGACACATTCTGATTTGAGAGAAAGGAAGATCCGGCTAGAATCTGGCACATTCTTGTACACCAGAGTAAAGAGCGAGCTCCCTCTTTACTGGTTTTTTGAGCTAGATAGTGACTTTCTTGCTCTGGCCTCAGGTAATGGGGTGAGTGAGGCCATTTCTTGATTCCTGCAAGAGATAAGGCCTGTAGGAACTCACTGTGGAGGATTAAAGATAGTGGAGCTGATTGACATTCAAGATGCAAATTCTCTGCAGGACTTGATATGTTTGGACGTGTGAATGAAGGCTCTTGTTTCTGAGCTTGCATTTCAGTAGCTTGGGTGGCAATCTTGCCGCTCTTAATTGTCCTATAAAGTAGAAAATACAGTCAGATTGGAGAAAAATGAACCAATCCAGTCCTCCCTGATGTAACTAGGCATCTCCTTTCACGGACTAGGAAAGAGAGGCCTAAAGGCTTTGTCTTTTTAAAAATAAGTTACATTTATTTAAGTGAATGGTCACATGTGGCACAGTGCCTATGGGGGTCAGAGAGCAACTTACGCTCTGACTTTCTACAAGGTCATCAGCAAGCACCTTTGCCAACCGAGTCTTCTTGCCAGCTCTGGCTTTGGTTTTCCACTTGTTTGTTTGTTTTTGACGTGGTACCTCCACGGTTTTAGCCCAGGTTGGCCACAAACTAAGTGGCTTGGAATGATCTTCCTGTCTTTATTGATTAAGCCCTAGGATTACAGGCTTGTACTTCCAAAACAGACTTGGCCTAGAGGGTTTAAAGTCTTTGTCTGGGCTCTAAACCATTTCCCCCAGGCCTGTTCCATAAGTGAAGAGCCTGTGGCTACCTGAGCCCCTAGTGGGATTTCTCAATCAGCCAAGGATGTCTAGAGGCTTAACTAGCTCCTCAGCTTCCACTGTGTGTAACTTTGGGCCACGCCAACAGGAAACCCAGTAAGCTTTGCCACCAGGCTTGGCTCCATTTGACTCTGTACAGGCTAAAGGCTAGGAACCCAGGATGTGTCCCATCTCACTTCCCAAATAGTGCAAGAAGTGTGGTACCAGGACAAGATGCAAGATTTGGTGTGAGACAAACCCTAGTTAGAATCCTGACTCTGAGCTGGGTGTGGTGGTGCACACCTTTAATCCCAGAGGCAGGTGAAGCTCTGTGAGTTCAAGGCCAGCCTCTACAGAGGGAGTTCCAAGACAACCAGGGCTATCCTGTGTCAAAAACAATACTAGCTCTGCTGGTACATTGGCATGGGGGCTCAGTTTGTGACCCTGAGGCTCAGGACCTACAAATGGCAGTGGGTTATTCCTTATAGTGAAGACTCTATGCTTTGGAGCACACAGAACCGAGCTCAGAATCTAGCCAGCATCCCATTGGTACCTTGTAGTACACAAGCTTGGGTGAAGCTTTGCATGCACAGAAGAAAGTGCTAAAGAACTTCTTCTGAGAGAGGCTAGCCTTGGCTGCCTGTTCTCAATACTCCAGTAAATGAGACAAGAGTGAAAGGTAGGTTTCCCCAATGTGGTTACATTGGGGAAAGGAACAGGAAAGCCCAGTGACTTCCCAAGTCTCTAGGCTACTGACATAGGTTTGGGTTGAAAACAGAGGGCAAGAGTTATGGGCAATGGAGTGCCTTCACTTCTGCCAGGACGGTTCCACTCCGCGTGTAGTAGTGACGCTGACGCGTGCCTGTAATTCCAGGACTCAGTAGCCGGAAGCTGGAGGATCCCACCAAGATTAATCCTGTCTTAAAAAGAAAGAAAGGGGAGGGGGAGCAAAGGGACGTCAAAGGAGACATCTTCAGCTTTCCTGTCTATAAAGCTGTCATTTCTTCCCCTGCAACTTTTCTAGAATGTGCCCAGGAAAGACTCAGGACCAGAGGGACGGGGAGCTGAGCAAGTGTTCTATGGGAGGCTCCTCCCAGCAGGTTACACTCCTCCCGCGCCCCAGTTAGCAACCCTTGCTGCTCTACATTGTTGAGGCCTTGACCAGATGAATGAGGAACCTAACTGATGCCACGCAGGACCATTTCAGACAAACAGTCCTGGGGGGACATCTAGGGAGACTGTCGGAGCTGGAGCTTCTGACTCAGATGTGCTGGCCAAGGGATGCCTCCTAGAGGTGGCGTCTCAGCTGAGACTTTGGGGACCCAGGCATGTGATGCACTGGGAGCAGAAGCACAAGTTTGCATATTTAGGGGACTCTGTGACTGAAATGGGATAAGAAGGGGTAGAAGGAGGGTTGAAGCAGGAGGGGCCCTTGAGGGCCTTAAAGTTTAGATTTTACTGTAAATACAAGGGGGACCCAGATACAGTGACTTTTGTCATCCCAAAACCTAGAGGCTAAAGCATTGCTGCAAGTTGGAGGTCATCCTGGTCTGCACGGCAAGTTCCAGGCTGGAGAGGCGGCTTCGCAGAAGCGCTCGCTGCACTTGAGCCTGAGTCTGAGCCCTGGGACCTGTTGTGGAGAAACAAGACTGACTCCTGGAACTGTCTTGGTAGAGTTTAAGAGGAAAACTGGGAGTGTCAAGCTGCAGATCTTTAGAACTGCCTGGAAGAGGAAGCCAGAAAAGAGAGAAAAGGCCTTTCCTTGAGTTAGGCTGATATGGAGGTCAGCCACGGGGCCTACCAGCAGCCTCGGGGCAGAAAGGGAACTTTAGACCAGGAGCAAACCCCTGAAGTGTTAGGAAAAGCTTGCTTAGAGAGTGAAGAAAAGGGTCAGCTGGGCAGATTTACAAGGCTGCGTGACTGTGCCTCTCTAAGAGACTATTAAATAAAGTTTTTCTGTATCTTTACTTTTTATGTGTGTGTGTGTTTTACCTGCATGTACATCTGTGCACCACATTTGAGCCTGGTGCCCGAGGAGGCCAGAAGAGCACATCCGATCTCCTGAAATGGAAGCTACTGATGGTTATGAGCTACCTTATGGGTGCTCCGAATTGAACCTAGGTCCTCTGGAAGAACAGCCAGTGCTCTTGACTACTGAGCCATCTCTCCAGTCCCCCAGATAATTTTTTTTTTAAATTACTCAAAGTCCTGGTCAAGACTAAAGAGTCCAAGAAGGACATCCCACCCATTGAATATCCTCAATGTTTTTTTTTTTTTAAATTTGATTGAATGCCTTCTGCAGGGCTCTTGATTAGATTTAAGTGAAGGTCAGCAAGGGTTCAGGCATGGGAACTGAGTAAACAGGAATGAAGAAATTTAGTGTGACCACAGCTGTCAGAACAGAAGAGCAACCAGCGGAAACAGGGACTCCATAGAGGATTTTCACCTTTTGGGCCAGTGAGGGTTTTGTTTTTTTTTGTTTTTTTTTTTTTTGTCAACTTGACACAGGCTAGAGTCATCTGGGAAGAGGGCACCTCAGTTGAGAAAATGCCTCCACCAGACTGGCCTGTAGACAAGCCTGTGGGGCAGTTTCTTGGTTAATGTTTGACAGGAGAGGGCCACACCCGCTGTGGCAGGTGGTCCTGGGTTGTAGAAGGAAGCAGGTTGAGGAAGGCAAGGGAAGCAAGCTGTCTCTGCCCCAAGTTCCTATCATGGCTTGCCTCAGTGGTAAAGGGGAAGCCAAATAAACCCTTTCCTTCCCAAGTTGCTTTGGTTACGGTCTTTATCACAGCAATGGAAAGCCAACTAGGACACCATCTCTCTCTGGCCATGGGTGTACTCTATGGGCACCTGCCACCTCAACACACACCAGCCTCCTGCTGCTGTTGACAGCTCTCTGTCTCCTTATAGCAGGAACTGCACAGTCAAGCACTTCACCCCCAGGGTCCTTTTATCCATTCCAAAATCTTCCACATGGTGCATGTTCTTAAACCGTAACCAAATGCATGCATATGTGTATGTGGAGGTGTAGGTGGATGGGTACATAGTGAACAGATACAGGAATGGGTGCATGGATGGATGGATGGATGGATGGACAGGTGGACATGCCTGGCTGGTTGGATGAGTGACTATATTTCTACTCCTTAAAATAATCGTTCAGAGTGATAAAGATTATTGGGCTAGACTGTTCAGTGGATAAAATGCTTTGTGTGCAAGCCTGATCACGTGAGTTTGATTCCCAGAAGGACAGACAGACTCCTGAAAGCCGTCCTCTGACCTCCACGAGTACGCCATGGCATGCATGCTCCTACACTCACACTTACCACACACACAATCATTTTTTTAATTTAACAATTTAATATGATGCCGGGCGGTGGTAGCGCACGCCTTTAATCCCAGCACTCAGGAGGCAGAGGCAGGCGGATCTCTGTGAGTTCAAGGCCAGTCTGGTCTACAAGAGCTAGTTCCAGGACAGGCTCCAAAGATAGAGAAACTTTGTTTCGAAAAGCAAAAAAAAAAAAAAAAAAAAAAAAAAAAAAAAAATTAATGTGTATATAGTTCCAGTCATTGTGGAGGCTGAAGCAGGAAACTGCTCCTGCTAAGAGTTCCAGGCTAGCCTAGTTAACAAACAAGGACCCCAACATCAAAAACAAACAAACAAACAAAAACCCAAAAAACAAAAACCAACTTTTGTGCAGAATTCCTTTTGTTTGAGACAAGGGTCTTGCTATGAAACCCTGGTTTGCCTTGTACATAGCCCAGAGTGTCCTCAAACTCCTGTAGTCCTTCTGCCTCAAGCATCCAAAGTGCTGGGATTATAAGCATATATCTCAACACACAGCTCTCAAAATTCCTTTCACAGATGATACAACTGTAATATTTCCACGTGCATGTGAAGATCCATACACAAACCAGCCTGGATCACATAATGAGCTTCAGGCCATCAGCACTATATAGTGAGGCTGTCTACAAATAAACGAGATAGCCTGGCATGCATATATTACAAGGAGATACTGGAAGGAGGAGGCCTCCAGGGCAAGGACTGTGTTTTATTCCCTGCTCCATCCTGGGCATTCAGTTCCAGAAGTGTCCTGTAGGCCTGGCAGTGGTGGCTCACACCTTTAATCCCAGTACTCGGGAGGCAGAGGCAGGCAGATCTCTGTGAGTTCAAGGCTAGCCTGGTCTACAGAGCAAGTTCCAGGACAGCCAAGGATGTTGCACAGTGAAACCCTGTCTCGAAAAACAAAAACAAACAAGCAAAGAAGTGTCCTGTGAAACAGGTGACATCGATGGGCTCCTGAGAGACTGTCAAGCAGGAGGTTGGTGTGTGCTGAGGAGGAAGGTGGCCACGTTTCTCACAGAACAGTGTGTAAAGGACAAGCTTGGTTTTGTGGGGGGAAAAAAGAGCTATTTATGTGAATGTAGAAAAGGATCTTGGAGGGATACACCCAAAGGGTTGCTACCAGAAGCTTTCACCTGAGGAGAAGCTTTGGAAAGAAAAACATGATTACTTGACTCATTCTTCCTGGCTCTTCTGGGTGGGGGTGTGGCTCGGTGGTAAAGCACTTAACCTAGCACCGGGAGACTGAGTGCCAACACCACGCATGTGCATGCACACATACACACAGATATGCACGCACGCACATATTACGCACACGCATGCACATGCACACACATGTGTGCACGCACACCGACACACACACAGAGTTCATTCAAAGAAAATACTCATGGCCTTTGCTTTTCATAGTAGAATTTGTTGTTGTTTGAGACAGGATCCAGTACGGAGTCAGCTGCCCTCAAACTTGCTGTGTAGCCAAAGACAACCTTGAACTTCTGATCTTCCTGTTTCTACCTCCCAGGCACGTCCCACCACGCCCAGTTTATTCAGTGCTGGGTCAGAACCCATGACTCCATACTCTCAGCCAGCACTCTACAACTGAGCTACATCCAAGACCTAAATTAGTTTTTGTCATTTAACAACATACAATTATAAGACTATGTCAGGCAGTGGTGGTGAACGTCTTTAATACCTGCACTCAGGAGGCCGAAACAAGTGGATCTCTCTGAGTTCTAGGCCAACCTGGTCTACAGAGCTAGTTCCAGGACAGGCTCCAAAGCTACAGAAACCTTGTCTCTAATAAACTATATATATATATATATATATATATATATATATATATATATATATATGTGTGTGTGTGTGTGTGTGTGTGTGTGTGTTAAACAAAAGTCACGCCACATTTCTGTCTCAGCCTGGTGTTTAGAGTCTTTTAGAAGCAACTGCTCTGACCCTCTGCCTGCCTCCCTCAGACCCCTACTGCCCATCTGATAACATCACTCAATGTCCACCCCTACCACCAATCTGATAACATCACTCAATGTCCACACTAGCTCACACATCCACACATCACATCGTCCTTCCCCTTATTCAGTGACTGTTCCTGACTCTGTGGCCTCATGGTACCAAACACCCACATGCACAGAAAACGAGAGCCTAGGGTCCCGTTTGCTCTCCCCTGCCCAGGACTCAGACAACACCTGGCCATATTAGCTGAAAGAAAGAAGTGCAGGGGAGGGTGAGAAGAGGGAAGGGAATGATCAAAAGAGAGAGCCAGACACAGGAATAACTAAGGTAGGCATAATAAATGTCACTTGTCCAAATCTCCTTGAGGGCAGCCACCCAGCTGGCCCAGGCTCTCTGTCACTTGACCCCCAGCACAGAGCTTTCTTCCTACAGCCATGCCACACCAAGCAGCTTCCTGGCCCAGCTTGCCAAGGGCAATCAGTGCTGATTCACCGGTGACTGGGCTCCAATTATTTGCAGAACCGGAGTGGCAGCCGAGCCACCAAAGCAGCTGACCAAGGACATATTGATTTGTCCTGGGCTCCTTGCTGCCATCCGAGCCAGCCACACAAGGAGATAAAGACTCCAAAGAACTCGCCCACGGCAATCCATCCTGCTTATGCCTCCCACGGCAAAGTCCACAGTCCTTTGAATAATCTGCCAACTCTGCCCTTTTCAGCCCCAGCCTGACAGTCACTCACAGGGAAGTCATGGTTCACAGCACAAGATCCGGAGTCAGCCGTCCAGCGTCGAGCCCAAGGCTTACTGAGTCAAAGGGCGTTTGCAGATTTGCTGCTGAGTGATGCCCCCAAGCTGCCTTGTGAAAAGGCTGGACACATGCTATTGACGTGTCCCACCAATGTGCGTGGATCAGGCACACTCCCGCCTCTCCCACCTTCCTAATCCGTTGGAATAAGCCAGCAAGAAAAGCAGTATTATTCTGCTTGCCTAGCTTTCTTCAGCATATTTTTCTATTTTTAAGCTATTTGTATTTTTTCTATAATTTTTTTAAGAGACAGGGTTTCCCTGTGTAACGGTCCTAGTGCTGGGATTAAAGGCATAAGCCACCACCGCCCGGCCAGAATTTTCTACTTTCATTGTCTATTTCTAAACTGAGGTAATATTTTCTTATTTATTTGTAGTGATTTATTATATAACATAAACACCAACTGCTCTTATATATACATTAAGTGTTGCTCTCGTTTATAGACTTGATTTGGTGTTGTTTTTCCTCATAGGGACCTCTGACCAAGCCTGAGATAACACCCAGGAGTCAAGTGACTTCAGAGTAGCCCTGGCTGTCCTGCAACTTGCCATGTAGACCAGGCTGCCCTTGAATTCACAGAGATCACCTGCCTCTGCCTCATAAGTGCTGGGATTAAAGGCACCCAGCCAAGGAGCCTAGGTTTCCCCTTCCATGGTTTTGCTGTTTGTTGCATTATTTATTCTTTGCTTATATGTTTGTATGTGTGTGAGTGAGAGCACACCAGAGGACAAATCTCAGGAGTCGCTCCTTCCACCCTGTGGCTGAGGGACTCAGGTTGTCAGGCCTTTCCCTGGTGAGCCAACTCTAGTTTTGTTAGGTTTTTTGTTGTTGTTGATTTTTAAATAATTTATTCATTTGTATTTTATGTACATTGGTGTTTTTGTCTGCATGTATGTCTGTGTGAGGTGTTGGATCCCCTGGAACAGGAATTGCAGACAGTTGTAAGCTGCCATGTGGGTGCTGGGAATTGAACCTGGGGCCTCTGGAAGAGCAGTCGGTGCACTGCTCTTAACCACTGAGCCATCTCTCCAGCCCCTGTTTGTTTTTTATTCTTAGTAAGGTCTCATTGTATATTCCTGACTGGCCAGGAACTCATAATGTAGACCAGGCTAGTCTCAAACTCACAGAAATCCTCCTGCCTCTGCCTCATGAGCACTGGGATTAAAGGCATGCACCACCATGCCTTACTCCTGTTCTCTTTTTTTGTTTGTTTGTTTTGTTTTGTTTTGTTTTTCGAGACAGGGTTTCTCTGTAGCTTTGGAGCCTGTCCTGGAACTAGCTCTTGTAGACCAGGCTGGCCTCAAACTCACAGTCCTGTTCTCTTTTTTAATTTCTTTTTGTTTGTTTGCATTTTTTTTAAACAGTGTCTCACCCATAGGTCAGGCTGGCCCCAGACTTGCTACTTGGAGGAGGCTAACCTTGAACTCCTGATCCTCCTGCCTCTACCTTCTGAGTACTAGAATTTGTAGACATATATTGTCATACCCAGTTCTACCAATTTTCAGCACTCAGAAGAGAGAGGCAAGAGGATCAGGAGTTTTGATTTATGAGTATAAATAAAAGTTTTAGCCTGTTGTAGCAAAAATGAGGCCTGATTCCTAGGGTGAGCCTGGGGTGTGATTACGCAGAGACCCATGAGGGTTTTCACAGAGCTGTCCATCTCTCCCTTTGGCTCTTGGGGTCTGCTTCACCTTCCACACCCCACTTCAGCTCTAGAAGGCCATCCGCTAAGGCCTACAAACAACCACAGGGCAAAGTGGCCCTGGCTGCCCATGTTCCTAGCCAGGGAGGGCTGGTCCTACTCTTAGGAAGCTGTTCTTTGTACAACCCACAGATCAGCCTAGCAGCGTCACCCCTGACTCACAACAGCCTCACCCACTCAGCCGCCTGCCCCCCTCCAGCCCCCCAGTCCCCCCTCTTGGCTCCCCCTTCCAAGTCAGCAGGGCCTTTTGTTCTTTCATGTCATTTTCCCAGGTGTATTTCACTATGTGCTTTGGCTGCAGAAAGGTTCAGGCGGATGTGGCTCCCATGGTGACTGACCATGTCTGGTGACAGTGGTTGGGCAGTAGAGCCAGGAGCATGGGGACAAGAGAGACTTGATGTGATGGAGTGTGGGTAGTCAAGGCCTGCTTCTCTGAGGTCGTAGAAGTCAGGTAGGGGAGGCAGCATTGATGGAGAGGAGACAGCTGGCTCATACTAAGAGAAAGTCCAGAATCTTCCAGAGGGATAGGCAAGGCTAGCAAGGAATACAGGCCCAATCCCACAATGCCACATTAACAATGCTGCATTTATCTGAGTAATGGGAAGCCATGGAGGGTATCAGGCGGGGGACAGTAAGCCCAAACCAGATCCATGTGGCCTTTAAGACTCAGAAGTTAGGGCTGGAGAGATGGCTCAGAGGTTAAGAGCATTGCCTGCTCTTCCAAAGGTCCTGAGTTCAATTCCCAGCAACCACATGGTGGCTCACAACCATCTGTAATGAGGTCTGGTGCCCTCTTCTGGCCAGCAGGCATTCACACTGACAGAATATTGTATACATAATTAAAAAAAAAAAAAAGACTCAGAAGTTAACCCCTTCACCCACCTTCCCTTTCTAGCTGCTGCCAGGTCTCAAAACGCCTCCCGTATACACACTTGCCTGGACCTGCCTTCTTTCTGTCTGAGGTATGACCTGGGTTCAGAAGCCAGCCCTGCCACTCCTTGGCCCTATGGCTTCAAGGAAATCATTAACCTGTTTCACCTTCGGTGTCCTCACCTGTGAAGGAAGATAAGGACACCTTCTCTGCTCGCTTACATAAGGCACAGGGAAATGGGCATTCTACAGAGATGCCCGGGAAGTGGAGTGAGGGTGGGGTGGGGAATAGGTTGGCTGAGATCTCTCTTGGTCAGCCTAGCCAAATGCTAGGCCTCCTCCCAAGACACCTGCTCATCTTAGACTGGGTCTTCTGGATCCAGTGGCCAGATGTGGGTTTCAGGCATGGAGCTTACATAACCCGGCAGGACCTTTCACCCAGTGATCAGAGCTGTGCTCACCATGGAGAAGCACTCCAGGGTCACTGCCCTGTCGTGTCCTCAGACACTGGCACGTATAGGTCCCTTCAACCTTCACTGAGCTCCGCATGTTTCCTTAATTCTTAGTCATAGTCCTCAGACTGCAGCTTTTTTAAAACATTGGCAGCGTGGTGGTGGCATGTTGGGCTGAAATGTGGAAAGATGGGAACAGCGAGAGATAGAAGGGACAGGGGAGGCACAGGTATGAATCAGGAGACTGGCAACCTCTGTGCCTTCGACTCTGGAACCTGGAGCCAGGTGTGGCATTCCTGCGCTTCAGTTTTCTCACTCTGGGGTCCTGCTAACCTGCATAATGTGGATCTGACAGTACTCAAGAAAACTTATACAGTCTATAGTGTAGAATATATCCTCTGCATGATATAAAGGGCCTTGTGAATTACCTGGAAGCACTCATTGGATGTCGGCTACTAACATACACATAATATAAAGCATAACATAATAATATTGTGTTACTTGAGACAGGACTTTACAGATTCCAGGCTGGCCTGAAATTTGATATATAGCCAGAGATGCCCTTGGACGGATGACCACGCTCCTGTTCCAGATGTGTGCCACTGCACCTATCCTCCTGCTACCACGCTCCTGTTCCAGATGTGTGCCGCTGCACCCGGTTGGCAGGATGCGGAGGATCCAGCCCCAGGCTTCCTGCACGCTAGGCGGGCACTCTACCAACTCGCTACAGAGAGCCCAGCCCTCGGTGCTGTAGGATGTGCTGTTTTTACTCATCCGACCCTCCCCAGGGACAGCAGGGAACTTGCACTGTTGGGGTTTCCCATCAATCCCAACTTCCTGATGGCCTGGGATCTGGGTACCCTAAATTTTAACATTCTGCTTAAGCTTAGAGTTCTGCTATCTCCCACATTTCAGCCCTCACTTGAGGAACCGTAGAGGGCAGGGCGGGGTTGGTCATGTTCCAGGCCTTGTCCTCTGATTCTCCCCTTAAACCCAGAGACTCCAGACTCAGTACCCAGCCTCTCCTCAGTTAGCCAGGATCACTTCAGCTTCAGGCTCTTCCTCTGCCCCTGAGTGAGCTTGGGCAAGTTGCTTAACCTCTCAGTGCTTCCATTTTGGAGCTCTAAAATATGAATCATCCTAGTCTATTTTGAAGGTATTTGTGAGAAGTGAATTAAAAAACAGAGGGCTGGAGAGATGTCTCAGAGGTTGGGAACATGGCGTACTCTTCCAGAGGGAACCAACTTCAGTTCCCAGCACCCACATGGGAGAACACAGTTGGTCGTAGCTCCGCTTTCACGGACACAGCACACACATGGTGCACAGACATACCCGCAGGCAAAACACCCATATGCATAATAAGAAATCAATTAAAATGTAAAAAATGGAGTCCTTGCTGTATGTGCTAGGTTGCTATAGGCACTGGAGAGAAAGGTGAGCCATAGCCCCTGAGGTTTGTAACCCAAATCACCCTCTCTTGATATAGCCCCAAGGCAGCATGGTGTCGGGCACCCTGCTTTATTTAAAGGTCTCGATGTTCTCCGCTGTGTTTGCTGAAACAGTGGTAATAACGTCCGTGTTTTGGCCTCAGCCTGAACACTGTACCCTGCGATAATTAAGATCTGCTCTAATGCCAACTACAGCCTTCCAAGGCTACCCTCATCTCCATCTCAGAGGGAATAAGGCCCAGGGAGGTTTTACCTGCCCCCAACCTAGGGCCTGTACGGCAGGGGCCAGAAAGTGACCACTGGACAGACGAGTAAGTGGGCAGCTGAGCCGGAGGACAGGAAGGAGTTAAAGCCAAGAGTCGGGAGCCCTGCAGCTCCCGGGGACAGGAATAAGTTTCCTTATTAAAATAGTCTGTGGCTGCTGCAGCGGGCTGAGCAGAAACATTCAGTTTGTGATGTGTGATGGGCATGTCCCCTTTTTTTTCTTCTTCCTGCTCAGAGCTGCTGGACCTTGCCCTTCATGGCCCTTAGGAGCCTGCCCAGAGGTTAAGCCTGGGATTCCTGCATGGAAGCCTTCCTACTTCTCCTTTTTCTTTTCTTCCCTTCTTCCTTCCTTCCTTCTTTTCTTTCTTTCTTCTTCTTTTATTTTTCCCCTGAGACAGGGTTTTTCTGTGTAGTTCTGGCTGTCACAGAACTCACGCTGTAGACCAGGCTGACCTCGAACTCACAGAGCTCTGCCTGCTTCTGTCTCCTAAGTTCTGGGTTTAAAAGCGTGCGCCACCACCGCCCAGCTGTAGGTCTCCTTTCACAGATTAGAAGACCAAGAAAGGTAGCATGACCATTGTACTGGGGTATAGTCAGGGAGTCATTGATGGAGCTGACTTCAAATTCTGAGCCTGAACTCTTGCCCAGAGCCACGAGGGATGTAACTTGGTGAGAGAGCATTTGCCCAGCATGCCCTGTTTGATTCCTAACGAAGCCAGGAGGAATGAAGGAATATGTGTGGGCGGTGAGGTGACTCAGAGGGGAAAGGCGACAAGTGCCACCAAGCCTGACGGCCAGAGTCAGAACTCAGGACCCACCTAGAAGAGAGAACAGGCTCATCCATGTTCTAGCACAGATCCTGCATCCTGCCTTCCCAAGGCTGGATAATGGTCTGTTGCATAGACCACACTTACTCACCCATTCATCTGGTATCAGATGGAGTTGCCTGGAGTTGTCCCCATGTGTGACCTCGTGTGAGTGAGGCTGCTATGGAGGGGGGCAGGGAGCAAGTCTCTCAGAAGGGGAATTTTCTTTTTCACTTTGTTTGTTTTTCTGAGACAGGGCTTCTCTGTGTAGTCCTGGCTGTCCTGGATTTCGCTCTGTAGACCAGGCTGGCCTCGAACTCACAGAGATCCGCCTGCCCCTGCCTCCTGAGTGCTGAGATTAAAGGCGTGCACCATCACCGCCCAGCTATTTGTCACTTTTTTTTATTGATATTTATTGAGCTCTACATTTTTCTCTGCTCCCCTCCCTTCCTCTCTCCCCCCCTCTTCAATCCTCCCCCGAGGTTCCCATGCCCCCAATTTACTCAGGACATCTTGTCTTTTTCTACTTTCTACTTCCCATGTAGATTTATATCTATGTAAGTCTCTCTTAGTGTCTGCATTGCTGTCTAAGTTCTCTGGGATCGTGGTTTGTAGGCTGGTTTTCTTTGCTTTAAGCTAAAAACCACCTATGAGTGAGTACATGTGATAACTGTCTTTCTGTGTCTGGGTTACCTCACTCAAAATAATGTTTTCTAGCTCCATCTATTTTCCTGCAAAATTCAAGATGTCATCATTTTTTTCTGCTGTGTAGTACTCCATTGTATAACTGTACCATATTTTCCTTATCCATTCTTCGGTTGAGGGGCATTTAGGTTGTTTCCAGGTTCTGGCTATGACGAACAAAGCTGCTATGAACATAGTTGAGCACATGTCCTTGTGGCACGATTGAGCATCCTTTGGATATATACCCAAAAGTGGTATTATTGGGTCTTGAGGAAAGTTGTTTCCTAATTTTCTGAGAAATCGCTACACTGACATCCAAAGGGGTTGGACCAGCTTGCACTCCCACCAGCAATGCAGAAGTGTTCCCTTTCCCCCACAACCTCTCCAGCATAAGCTATCATCAGTGTTTTTCATCTTGGACATTGTTTCAGGTGTGAGATGGAATCTCAGAGTTGTTTTGAGTTGCTATTTCTCACTTTTTGAGGAACGACCGAAGTATTTTCCTCAGAAGCTGTGGTGTTCTTACCATCCATATTTGCTATTTTCTAGGGTGGTTTTTTTTTTTTTTTTTTTTTTTTTTTTTTTTTTTTTTTTTTTTTTTTTTTTTTTTTTTTTTTTTTTTTTGGTTTTCCGAGACAGGGTTTCTCTGCAGCTTTAGAGCCTGTCCTGGAGCTAGCTCTTGTAGACCAGGCTAGTCTCGAACTCACAGAGATGCGCCTGCCTCTGCCTCCCGAGTGCTGGGATTAAAGGCATGTGCCACCACCGCCCGGCTAGGGGTTTTGTTTTGAGAAGTTTTTTTGGTTTGGTTTCGTTTTTCAAAATAGAATTTTTTTGTGTGACAGTCCTGGCTGTCCTGGAACTCGTTTTGTAGACCAGGCTGGCCTTGAACTCAGAGAGATTTACCAGCCTCTGCCACATCCTCCCCTGGCCTCCTGCTGGGATTAAAGGTGCAAGCCACCACACCCTGCCTTGAGACCAGGTCTTGTGTAGCCTAGGCTAGCCTCAAAATCATTATGACCTTGAATTCCTGATCCACCTTCCTCTACCTCCTCAAAACTGGGATTACAGGAGCATCCGCTGTGCCACCTCGTTGGCTGATGTGGAGCTGGGCATAGATCCGGGGCTCGTGCTCGTGGGGCAATCCCACTCCCACCTAAGGCTTGTTGTATCTTCAGTCCTGTTTTCTCTCTTTTTTTTTTTTTTTTTTTTTTCGAGACAGGGTTTCTCTGTAGCTTTGGAGCCTGTCCTGGAACTAGCTCTTGTAGGCCAGGCTGGTCTCGAACTCACAGAGATCCGCCTGCCTCTGCCTCCCGAGTGCTGGGATTAAAGGCATGTGCCACCACCGCCCGGCTAGGGGTTTTGTTTTGAGAAGTTTTTTTGGTTTGGTTTCGTTTTTCAAAATAGAATTTTTTTGTGTGACAGTCCTGGCTGTCCTGGAACTCGTTTTGTAGACCAGGCTGGCCTTGAACTCAGAGAGATTTACCAGCCTCTGCCACATCCTCCCCTGGCCTCCTGCTGGGATTAAAGGTGCAAGCCACCACACCCTGCCTTGAGACCAGGTCTTGTGTAGCCTAGGCTAGCCTCAAAATCATTATGACCTTGAATTCCTGATCCACCTTCCTCTACCTCCTCAAAACTGGGATTACAGGAGCATCCGCTGTGCCACCTCGTTGGCTGATGTGGAGCTGGGCATAGATCCGGGGCTCGTGCTCGTGGGGCAATCCCACTCCCACCTAAGGCTTGTTGTATCTTCAGTCCTGTTTTCTCTCTTTTTTTTTTTTTTTTTTTTTTTCGAGACAGGGTTTCTCTGTAGCTTTGGAGCCTGTCCTGGAACTAGCTCTTGTAGGCCAGGCTGGTCTCGAACTCACAGAGATCCGCCTGCCTCTGCCTCCCGAGTGCTGGGATTAAAGGCGTGCGCCACCACCGCCCGGCCTGTTTTCTCTCTTGAGACAGGGCTTGAACGTTCAGCCTCCTGAGTGTCTGGGGTGCAGGCCCGCACAATCAGGTCATGTTCAAATTTTGAGTGCACCCTTTCTAAAATTTTGCGTGGAAACTAGGCAGTGGTGGCGCACGCCTTTAATCCCAGCACTTGGGAGGCAGAGGCAGGTGGATCTCAGTGAGTTCAAGGTCAACCTGGTCTGCAGAGAGAGTTTCAGGACAGTCAAGACTGTTACACAGAGAAACTCTGTCTCAAAAAAACAAAACAAAACAATAACAAAAAAATTTACGTGTGTTTACTTTATGTGTATGGATGTTTTTCCTGAATGTATTTATGTGAACTGTGTAAATACCAGGTCCCTTGAAAGTGAGGAGACTCAGATCCCAGGAACTAGAATTACAGATGGTTGTGAGCTACTCTTTGGGCTCTGGGAATCAAATCCCGATCTTCTGCAAGAGGAACCCATTCTCTAAACTTCTGAGACATCCTTACTGTTTTTGCAATGCTGGAGATCAAACTCAGGAACTCGTGTGTACAAGCCAAGTGCTCTGCCACTGAGCTACAGCCCAGCCCTAAGATTTGTCTTGGTTGTGCCTGTGTGTGATTGTGTGTGTGTGTGCATGCTCTCAGAGTGTAACTGGAGCTACAGCTGGCTGTGAGACCATACTATGTGCTGAGAACTGAAGCTGGGTCCTCTGCAAGAGCAACAAGTGCTCTTAGTCACGAAGCCATCTCTCCAGCCCCCTGATACTGTTTTGTTAATTCATGATTTCAGAAACGTTCATCAGATCCAATTTGTCTGTTTTCTTTTGTTACCTTTGATGTCACAGCCAGGAGACCATTGCCGGACCCAGTGTCACGAGGCTGTTGCCCTTTGCTGCCTTCTGAGAGTTTTGCAGTTTCCAGGCCTCAAATTGAGGTCTTTGATCCACCTTGAGTTAATATTTGTAACCGGTGTTAAACATAAGTTATTTCACAGGCCCACTCGATGAAGGACTGTTTTTTCCTCCCGTGTGGTCTTGTGAACACACACGCGCAGACTGGCTGCTAGCTCGGAGCTCCTTGCATTGTCCTGTCTGTCTTTACACCTGTTCACTCTGTCTTTACACCTGCTCACTCTGTTGGTTGCTGTAGTTATGTGGTCAGATTGTTTTTGTTTCTATTTTCATTTTCTTTTTATGCGGATGAGTGTTTTGCCTGCAGGTATGTACACCATATGTGTGTCTGGTGCCCTTGGAGGCCAGAAATGGGCGTCAGATTACTCTGGAACTGGAGTTACAGATGGTTGGGGGCCACCATGTGGATGCTAGTAACAGAACCTGGGTCCTCTGGGAGGGCCAGTGTTCTTAAACACTGAACCATCTTTCCAGTCCCATACCCCTACCCTCAAAAAAAAAAAAAAGCATATATACATAGTATGCATGTATATATGTCTGTGTGAATGAAGACAGAGGACATGCGTGTTCCCCACCTCCTACCCCACTTGCAGCGGGGTTTGCTGGACAGGTTAGCTGAGAGGCCTCTTTGTAGTCCTGTTTGGTGAGAGTCCACTCCAGTCCCTCCTGGCGACAGATCTGTCTACTGCCATTCAAATCCAGAAACGGATGGTGCTTGTCAAGAAGTTCCACCAAGTGGCCAAGCTGAAAAAACACTTGTCAAAACCGCAGCACTGCCTCTAACTCATTAGAGAAGCTGGGAATGTCCCGCATTAGCCTTTGGAGGGAAGCCAACCTCTGATAGCATCTGCAGGCTGTTCCCTTCCTCCGTCAGCCCGGCACCCATTCCCTGACTCATCATGACTCCTGCAGACAGCACCACGGAGGTTATGTCCTTCAGGACACGTGGGATCCAATCTCGAGTCTATCCCCAGAGTGAAGGCTATAGACATATAGACATCTGCCTGTGATTGGTAAGGGAGAAGGTGGAACAGGGTCACAGAGACCAGGGTTGGGCTCTTATCTTGCCCTGTTACCAGTGCCCTGGTGACCTTTGGAAAAATGCTATGTCATCCAGGGCTCATTGTGTATGCTGTCTTCTGTTACCTGGTGTCTCCGCACTTTGCCTGGTTCCTCTTTGCCATTCTTAGACTCAGCATCAGTACCTTCCTGGCCCCTTTAGAGAGGGGTGACTGGTCCCTTCCCAGAGACTCTTAGATTGTGCACCCAAAACAGGAATGCCTAAGGATCATTGCTAATGATGTTTCTGCTCCCTCAGGTCGTCAGTGAGGTTCAGGCAGTTGGACCCATGTCTACCTGCCTTTTCTTTTTTAAAGATTTATTTATTATATACAACATTCCTTCCATGTATGCTTGCATGCCAGAAGAGGGCACCAGATCTCATTATAGATGGCTGTGAGCCACCATGTGGTTGCTGGGAATTGAACTCAGGACCTCTGGAGGAACAGTCAGTGCTCTTAACCTCTGAGCCATCTCTCCAGCCCCCTCTACCTGCCTTTTGAAACAGGGTCTCCCGTGGCAGAGCTGGCTTCAAACTCCCTATGTAGTTCAGGGTGACCTTCAGCTTCCAATCTCCTTGTCTCTGCCTACCAAGTGCCAGCATGACAAATATGTATATACCACTGCACCCAGTTCATTCTGGTGCTGAGATTAAAGCCTAAGGGCTCCATGGGTACCAACGGAGCCACCCCCCCCCAACTGAAGACCTATACCTCCATCTATATCCCAGCATCTGGAACTGCAACAGGCACAAGTAGCCCAGTGGACAGTAACAGGATGGAGCAGCCTGCTACCCAGGTCTGGACCCTGCCTGCATCCACTAAGCAACTTACTGAATATCTGCACCTTAGTTTCCCTGTCAGTAAAATGGAGCTAAGAGCCTGTTGTGGTGTCACGCACCTTTAATCCCAGCCCTAAGGTGGCAGAGGCAGGCGGATCTGTGAGTTCGAGGCCAGCCTGTTCCACAGGTGAGCTCCAGGACAGCTAGGGCTGCACAGCGAGTCCCCGTCTCGAAATGAATAAGTAAAATGAGGTTGAGAATACTGCCTGAGAGTTCAAACCAAAAGCTCTGACAGCTGCGTGCCTTCCGGACATGGGATCCGAGTGCTCTGGCCCTCTGAGCTCCACCTGCCCTACCCATGGTCTCCCCTCTTCAGGAACCCAGTGGCTAAAACCCAATGACCCTACTGAGTGCTCTCCGTACCTGCACTGTTTGGAGCCAGCGTGTGTGAGTACCTGGTGGTCAGGTGGGTCATGAAACTGGGACTCACCCTGGGCCCAGGCTCCACGGCACACATGGGCATCGGCATCTGTAATACTTGTTGGGGCATAGTTATCCTGACAGACCCCAAAGGGGTTTGAAAGTTAGTTTTCTCCTGTGCCTGGTGGAGCAAGCACTGGGTTGGTGGGCAGACACGGAAGGACTTCGTCATAGAAGATGCTATAGGATTGGGGAGACAGTGGAAACATGAGCTCTCGTTCTTTGGCTGTGAATGTTTATGGCTTTCCTTCAGGGTCTATAGGGACCAATCTCCCAGACAGAAAAAGAAAACTTCTTAGTCATTAGGATAGGAGGGGGCTGGAGAGATGGCTCAGCAATTAAGAGCTCTGCCTGTTGATCTTCCAAACGACCTCAGTTCAAGTTCCAGCACCCATAGGGCAGCTCACAACTGTCTGTAACTCCAGTTCCAGGGGCTCCGGCGCCTCACATAGATACCCATGCAGGCAAAACACCAATGCGCATAAAATAAAAATAAATCATTTAAAAAAAAAAAGGAATAATAGGGGAGCTCCTTGAGTGAGTGCATGTGAAGTCCTGGGGTGAGCTATGGGTGGTTGTGAGCCTCCCTGTGGGTGGGTAAGAGCAGCCAGTGCTCTAACTACTGAACCTTCTCTGGGCCCCTTTAGACAGAGTCTTACTATGTAGCCTAGACTGACCTGGAACTCACGCCAATCTTTCTGCCCCAGCATTTCCAGTGCTGGGATTACAAGCACGTGCCATCTGACTTCCACGGAAGTCTCTGCGGGCACACGCACAACCCAGTGGTAGACACATGCCCAGAGAAGCAGACAAGAAAGCATTTCATTGGTATGGAGACTTCAACTTGTTTCCTGGGTCTTTTTTTACACGTCTAGGGGGTGTGGCTAGCCCCATTTCCCTCCAACTACCCCTTCCTCCATATAGCCGTCCCCTCCCCCTTCTGTGTGGGGAAGGATTGTTTCAGGGTGTAGGGCAGAGGACAAACTGAAGTATCAAATCCTCGGGCAACCTTTATCTTTGTGTAAGACTGGGTCTCTCATTGGTCGGAACTTTGCCACATAGACCAGGCCAACTGTCCCGGAGCTTCCAGGGTTCCGCCCATCTCTACTTCCCATCTCCCAAGCTGGAGTTTGCAGAGCTATGCCAGCCACCGTGTCCGGCATTTTTACCCGAGTTCTGGGGATCTGACTCAGGCTGTCACTCTTACAAAGCATGCACTTTACTGACTAAATTGTCTCACCAGGCCCAGATGGTGAAGCTAAGTGGGAGAGGGCCTTGTGCCCCACCTCCCACCGCCCCATAAGCCACTTCTTAGGCAAACCTGTGCATTTCCCACCGCCTTGGCCTGTCTCCGCAGAGGAAACCTTTGGCCCTGTGGCTGCCAGCACAGCAGGGCCAGCACCAGTGATTTAGTGACCCTGAGCCTTCCGGGAAGCATCTGTGGCCACTCCCGTCACTACCAGGGAGCTCCTGGAACATGCAGGCCAGCACAGGAAGCCCTTGAGTCTGTGTAGTCTACCGTCTCCTGTTAGATGGGAACGGCCACCAGAGAGGAGCCTCTCTGAGGTCAGCAAGGCCAAGCTCTGCTCGGAGCTCTTGTTTTTTTTTTCTCTTGAAAAAATGGAAACAGCTTTATTCATTATACAGATAAATGTAGATGTGTGTTTACACACAAACACCACCCCCATAAATGAAAATGAACTGTCCATACTGTGAGAATCATGGTGCTTTTGTTTGCTTCATTTGAAGACGTAAGTCTCATGTTGTAGCCCATACTGGCCCCAAACTCATTATGTAGCACAGACTGACTTCAAATTTGCAACAATTCTCCTGTCTCTGCTTCCCAGCTTGGCATCTAATTTGTTATCATTATTATTGCTATTATTTTCAAGACACGGTATCCCTGGCTGTCCTGGAATTAGCTCTGTAGTTCAGGCTGGCCTCGAACTCACAGAAATCCACCTGTCTCTGCCTCCTGAGTGCTGGGATTAAATATGTGAACCAGCCAGGCAGTGGTGGCACACGCCTATGGATTATACACGCCTAGTACTTGGGAGGCAGAAGCAGGTGGATCTCTGTGAGTTCGAAGCCAGTCTGGTCTACAAGAGCTAGTTCCAGGACAGGCTCCAAAGCTACAGAGAAACCCTGTCTCAAAAAACAAAACAAAAAAAGATGTGAGCCACTATGACCGACTTTTTCCCCCCTTTGAGACTAGGTCTCAGCAGGACTACACAGAGAAATTCTGTCTTGAAAAACAAAAACAAAACAAAACAAACAAACAAACAAAAAAGACAGGGTCGCCGGGCGGTGGTGGCACACGCCTTTAATCCCAGCACTCGGGAGGCAGAGGCAGGCGGATCTCTGTGAGTTCGAGGCCAGCCTGGTCTACAAGAGCTAGTTCCAGGACAGGATCTAAAAGCTGCAGAGAAACCCTGTCTCGAAAAACCAAAAAAAAAAAGACAGGGTCTCACTACTTAGTCCCAACCGGTCTTAACTCCCAACGTAGACCAGGCAGACCTCGAACTCACAGAAATCTGCCTGTTTCTGCCCCCCTTGTTCTGGGATTAAAGGTGTGTGCCACCATAACGGGCTCAAAATAGCTCTGCTTTGTTTTTTAAATATTTTATTTTTCTTTGATATAAATGACTGTTTTGCCTGCATGCATATAAGTATACCTTATTTATGCCTGGTTCCCTCACAGTCCAGGAGAGGGTGCGGGATTTCCAAGAACTGGAGTTAAGTATGGCTATAAATGCTTTGTGGGTGCTGGGAACTGAACCTGGGTCCCCTGCAAGAATAGCACCAAACTATCTCTCCAGCTTTCAAAGTATTTTTAACTACCTGGAGGTTTTTCTTTTAAACTTTTTTTTTTTTAAAAAAAAAAAACATTTGCTGCATATGGTGGTGCATTCCTTTTTGTTTTTGTTTTGTTGTTTGAGACAGTGTTTCTCTGTGTAGCTCTGGCTGTCCTGGAACTCACTCTGTAGATCAGGATGGCCTTTGAGATCTGCCTGCCTCTGCCTCCTGAGTGTTGGGATTAAAGGCGGCTTGGGCCTTGTTGCAATCCTTTAATCCCAGTACTAGAAAGGCAGAGGCAGGAGGATCTCTGTAAATCTAGGCCCACCAGGGTTGTACAGACAGACCCTGTCTCAAAAATAAATAAATGAAAGCCAGACAGACAGTAGTGGTGCACACCTTTAATCCCATCACTAGGAAAGCAGAGTCAGGTGAATCTCTGAGTTCAAGGCCAGCCTGGTGTACAAAGTAAATTCACCAAGACAACCAAGACTACACGAGAAACCTTGTCTTGAATAACCAAAATAAATAAAATTAACATTTATTTGTGGATGTGCATGCATATGCTCTAACATTTGTGTGTGTGTGTGTGTGTGTGTGTGTGAGTGTGTGTGTGTGTGAGTGTGTGTGAGTGTGTGCGTGTGTGCACGTGCTCTCAGGAGCACTTGCCTACTTAGGTGGGTGGGTGGAGATCAGAAGAACAACTTTTGGGAGTCACTTCTCTCTTTGCACTGTGTGGGTCCTCGGGGTCTAACTCAGGTCAGCAGGCTCCAGGGCAAACACCTCTATCTCTGAGCCATCTGGCCATCCCCCAGTTATTCTCTAACATGATTTTTGCCATTTTATGACCCCCACCAAGAGCCATGCAAGTTCCAGGGGCTGCATCCTTCCTAGTACTCGGTGTTACCCATCTTTTTCAGTTGTTACTCCTCTAGGCGTGGCATCTCACTACAGCTGCAATCCCCCGTCCCTAGCGTCTTAGCTCTGCTTCAGTTCTGCAAGGAAATGCCTGATAAAAGCAACTTAAGGAAGGAAGGGCTTATTTGGGCTTGTAGCTTGAGTGCACAGTTCATAATGATGGGAGCACACGGCGCAGAGCTGGTCACGCCGAGCCCTCAGTGAGAAAGCACAGAGCTGTGAGTACTTGTTCCTGCTCAGTTTGCCTTCGGCTTCTAATACAGTGTATAGTTCTAGTGATGCTGTCTACAGAAGGGCTAGCCTTCTCCTCCATTAAACTGATCCAGCTCTCCTTCACAAACAAGCCAGAGGTTTGTTTCCATGGTGATTCTAAACCCCGTCAAGTTGGAGCTGGAGAGATGGCTCAGAGGTTAAGAACACTTGCTCTTGCCGGGCGGTGGTGGCGCACGCCTTTAATCCCAGCACTCGGAAGGCAGAGGCAGGCAGATCTCTGTGAGTTTGAGACCAGCCTGGTTTACAAGAGCTAGCTCCAGGACAGGTTCTAAAAAGCAGCAGAGAAACCCTGTCTCGAAAAACCAAAAAAATAAATAAACAAAAAATAAAAAAATAAAATAAAAAGAACACTTGCTCTTTCAAGGGACCTGGGTTCAAGTCCCAGCACTCTGTGATGCTCACATCTCCTCACTACTCCAGTTCCAGGAGACTACTCCAGTTCCAGGGGATCTGAAAACCTCTTCTGACCTCTGTGTAAACCAGGCATGTTTGTGGTGCATACATGCAGGCAGAACACTCATACACATAAAATAAAATAAATAAATCTGAAAACAAATCCCATTAAGTTTACAGTCAACACTAACTATCACACCTTAGGACTCACGGGCTGGAACGTCTTTTCCCCTGCTTATTTGAGGCTAGCCTGGTACATCTTACTGTATGTAAAGCAGTCCGCTGGAGTGTGCCCATAATCTCAGCCTGCAGTAGGCTGAGCAGGCAGGTCCAGGGTTTGAGGGCAGTTTAGACTACAAAATAAAACTTCCATTATCTTTTATTGCTGGTGGTCATGGATGCTAAACAAGCACTCTACCCAGCTATACCCCTTGCCTATGTTAACATGTTTTGTATGTGTGTGTATATACACGTGTTTGTATGTTCACTGTGTGTGCACACATGATTGTGTGCACATAAATCCATGAGTGTTTGTGTGTAAGGTCAGAAGTCAACCTAGGCCGGGCGGTGGTGGCGCACGCCTTTAATCCCAGCACTCGGGAGGCAGAGGCAGGTGGATCACTGTGAGTTCGAGACCAGCCTGGTCTACAAGAGCTAGTTCCAGGACAGGCTTCAAAGCCACAGAGAAACCCTGTCTCAAAAAAACAAAACAAAACAAAACAAAACAAAAAAAAAGAAGTCAACCTAGGTGTTATTCCTGAGGAGTCATTCTCTTTGTTTTTTGAAACAGGGTCTCTGTGATTTGGGGTTCCTCAGTCAGGCGGGGCTAGTCAGTCAGGGAGTTCCAGGATCTGCCTATCTCTGCCTCCCCAACACACCAGGATTACACGGCACAACACTGGCTCTTTACATGAGTTCTGAGGATTGAACTCCAGTCTGACATTTGTGCAACAAGCACGTTATCTACAGTCACGTCTCCAGTCCCAGATCCATATTTTAATTGTTTCCCACTTTAAAATTCGTCAGTTTTGTGTGTGCACAGGTAAAATCTGTACCTCATAGCAGGTTTCTCCGCCAACACAGTAAGGAGATCAAGCTGAATTGAAAAAGTAAAAGAACAGCTTTATTTTGAGCAAAGCAACTCCCGGGTGAGTTCTCGAGCCCCCAGAGATTGAGGCAAGAGAAGTCATGTGCCTGAACAGTAAGGTGTTACGTTATATATAAGCAGGGAACTTAAATACCCTCTAAGCAATGGGTGATGGTGTATCCTCCATAAGCTGAGTTTGTGCCCAAGTATGGTATACTTTAGATGGGGTCTTGGGCCCCTGGCAACTTCAGGGGAGAAGCCGCCACAGCCACCAAGGATTCAGAACTGGACTTTTTGGGGCCTTTTCTTTGTTTGAGATTTTCTGAGGGTGGGTTTGCAGAGAGAAATGGGTTTTCCAGATGGAGCAGGAGTGAGCTGGAGGTTCCAGCCGAACAATAGAGCATGTGTGGAGGTCATAGGACTATCTCCAGGAGCCTGTCCTCTCCTCCCAATACGTGTGTCCCAGGAATGAGCTCGGAAGGTCACAAGGAAGTCGGAGGCAGATTCTCTGATAGGCAGAAGGATAGGGAGAGAGACTGACTGTGAACTCCCAAAATAGCTGTCTTCTTCCTCACCCCCTGACCTGACACAAAAACCTGACAATTTAAAACAAAGGCCTTTTCTGGCTGGTGGTGGTGCACGCCTTTAATCCCAGCACACAGGAGGCAGAAGCAGGTGGTTCTCTGTGAGCTTGAGGCCAGCCTGGTCTACAGTGAGAGTTCCAGGACAGTCAGGGCTACACAGAGAAACCCTGTCTTGAAAAACCAAAAAGAAAAAAAAAAAACAAAAACTCTCTGTGGGTTTACAAGACTAGAAGGGACATGTTTACACAAGAGCTCTGGACCAGTCAGCTTATCTTTCTTCAGATTCAGCAACCTAATTTAGGGAAGGAAAACCCTTCAAGGCCATACCTCCTGCCCTCAGGAAGCTGGCTGTGGCTTCCCAAGCCTGCTGTTGGCTGTGCAGAGGGTCTTTTCCTCTGTGTGCCTGCTGTGTGTCTGTCTCCTCACCCCTAAAGAAAGCCTTTCCGTGTCAAGTCTGCTTCCGTCTGTGTTCAAGATTTCTCTGATGCTACCTGATTTTTCTGCCTTTTAATTCTTTTTTTTAAAAGATGTATTTATTTATTTTGTATACAGTGTTCTATCTGAATGTATGTCTGCAGGCCAGATTTCATTACAGATGGTTGTGAGCCACCATGTGGTTGCTGGGAATTGAACTCAGAACTTCTGGAAGAACAATCAGTGCTCTTAACCTCTGAGCCACCTCTCCAGCCCTGTCTTTTAATTCTTTAACCCAGTTAAGACCCCTAGATGGCAAGAGTCAGAGGTGCTGCAGGTACCTTTGCCCACTGAGCCCTCTCCGCTATAACTGCCAGTGACCACATAGTCCTACAACACTGGCAGCATCATTTGATTTGGTATGTTCTGCGTATGCACAACCTCGTATATGCATTTCTACACACTTGCCTGTTTCCTTCCGTGGCATGGGTGGGTGGAAGGGACATTGATTGTTACGGCTCTGGAAACCTGCCCTTTGGCAGCACATAGGAAATGGTTCCTGCTTCTAATTCAGGCAGGACCTTCCAGAGTGATGACTTGCAGGGTTGGAGGAAGTCTTTCAAGTGTGACCCTCTGACTTCTGTCAGGAAGCCAGAAAAGAGGGTAAATTAGCTACAGGACTCATCTGAGGCAGCCTTGTAAAGTCCTTCAGTGGGGCTTGGGGGAGGAGACTAGGGCTGAAGGGAGGAGCAGGGTCAGACTTGGAGGTGAGTTCCAGCATAGGCAGTCCTGGCTCTGTGACCTTGGCTCAGCCATTTGACCTTCCTAACTGTGGGTTTTCCCAGACGTGGAGGAGAGCTGGTAGCACCGGCCCCAGAGTGTGGGAACACCCACTCCAAACTCAAACACTTCACAAATGTCCTTTGCCTGAAGAACAGAGTGGAGAGCTAAGAATGACACAAGAGAGGGACCTCGGCCTCTACACACTCCACCAACACACACCTTAGTGAGCAGATAAACAGCAGCACCTACTTATTGATTAGTGGGGTCTTGTGTATTCCATGCTGGTCTCAAACTCAGCATGTAGCCAAGGATGACCTTTAACTCCTGACCCTCCGTCTCTACCTCCTGAGTACTGGGACTAGTGCTGGGCACCATTGTTCCTCCTTTGCACAGTGCTGAAATTCAAACCTAAGGCTTCATGCATTCTAAGTGAGTGCTCTACCAGCTGAACTATAACCCAATCCCACACTGTTTGTCAAACATCAGAATGTTACATGATATGGGCTGAGAGCGTAGCTCAGCGGTTAGAGTGTTTGTTTAGTGTGCGCAGGGGCCTTGACGTCACCTCCCTATTTTCGCAAAAAGTCTTGTGACACGTCTCATTTAATCTCTTCAGTGCTCTTATTTCAAAGTTCACCATCTCCATGACTGTGGGCCAAATCCCGCATAGCGCGGCCCTGCCGGCGCCTCTCAGCTCTTTCACCCCCTGCGTCCAGCCTGTTTCAGCCTCGGAAATAAGTATGGCTCACCCTTCTCCTCAGA
The DNA here is from genome assembly GCF_903992535.2 of Arvicola amphibius. Lineage (NCBI taxonomy): Eukaryota > Metazoa > Chordata > Mammalia > Rodentia > Cricetidae > Arvicola > Arvicola amphibius. Next base: position 50,463,482 of record NC_052053.1, on the reverse strand, counting down.
GGCTTTTGCACAAGCCATTGTACCTACCAGGAATGCAGCAGCCACCCGGCTCTCCACCCACATGGACCCCCATCGTCTGTTGGATCCGAGGTCATGAGGTCACTTGGCTTCCCCAGCTTCTAGATAACGCAGGCACAGTATTTCATATTTCTGTCATAGGTATCCCCGCCTTTACCTAATTGGATCTGCTTTCCCCAACACACCCTTAGGGCTGAGATGTTAGGGAGGCAAACATTTGCTGAGGGAATAAATGTGTGTATTGAGGGAGTCACCCCAGAATCTCTGAGCTGGGTAGTGTTCTCCTTCACAGTTTCTCTGTGTCTCTCTTTTGGGGTCATCTAGCTTAGGCTGGCCCTAAATTTGCTATGTAGCCAAGGATGACCTTGAACATCTGATCTATTGCCACTACCTCCTGAGTGGTCAGATTACAAATGTGCACACCATGTTATGTGGTGCTGGGGTGAACCCCAGGGCTTTCATGCATGCAGTGTGAGCACTCCTTTAACTGGGCCACTCTTCTTCCCCATGCCTTCCTTCACAGTTTTCAAAAGCAGAAATGAGCTCAGATCTGATGAGACTTTTATCCAAAGATACCAGGTGACTTGCAAGCCTCCACCTGGTGGGAGGCAAAGGCTCAGGATTGGAGCAGACAGACGTTCACTGAGAGGAGGCACTTGGGCCTAAGAGACAGGTCTCCTGGGGAAGTGCCTGCAAGAGACTGTGCTGAACACAGCGACCAGAAGAGGCAGGACCCTATGACTGGGATGGAGGGCATACGGACCCTGTGCCCTGTGGCCCTGCAGACGTACCTAGGTCTGGCCTCTGCTTATCCTAGCCCCAGCCATCTTGTGATCTGTGTGCTCACTGTGACCGATGCTGCTACATCAATGGCCTTTCCAGTTGGGCAACCTTGGGAGTAGACAAAACTTCCTGGTCCTGAGGACAGAGCCTGCTTGCCCGCTGTGGGCAGGAGTGGAAACCAGCTAGCACTGTTTGGGAAGGTTCTGATGTGTGTCAGAACTTCCAAAGCATGGCACTATGACCCAGGAATGTGCTAGCGATTCCCCCTAAAGGAACTCTCACATTTGCAGAGAGAAGGAATGTTCTCCAGGGCAGCTCACCAGGACCCACCTACTGTCCATCAGCAGGAAACAGTAGAACAATGGTGCTCACTCGGGCAGTGATGACATCATCAGAGTCTGAGCTATTTGAGTAAAGCACTTCCTAGCATGTGTGGCCTGGGTTACATCCCCAGCCAACAGAAGAGTAAAGAGATTAACAACAGGCTGAGTGAATCTGTAGAAACTGGCAGAGGAGGGAGTTGGCGACAGTCCTATGTTTCTGTAAGTTGTATGTGTGTGCACATTACGTATACGTGGACATGTGGAGGCCAGAGGTTAACTCATGGCAATCGCTCTCTTCATTATTTTTGAGGTAGGGTCTCTGACTGAACCGGACGCTCATGGAGTTTGCTTGGCTGCTGGCCAATAAGCTTTAAGATGCACCTATTGCCTCCTCTTCCCAAGGCTCCAGCCACCGTGCCCAACTTTTTAATAGGCTCTAGGGATTCGAACTCATGTCTTCGTACTTATGAAGTGGGCACTTTACTGACTGAGCCATCTCCCCAGCCCCAGTATGTATTTTAAAAAATATACAAATACAAAGCTGGGCGGTGGTGGTACATGCTTTTAATCCCAGCACACGGGAGGCAGAGGCAGGCAGATCTCTGTGAGTTCGAGGCTAGCCTGGTCTACAGAGCAAACTCCAAGACAGGCAGGCTCCAAAGCTTCAGAGAAACCCTGTCTCAAAAAAGGAAATAGAGGGGGCTGGAGAGATAGCTCAGTGGTTAAGAGCATTGCCTGCTCTTCCAAAGGTCCTGAGTTCAATTCCCAGCAACCACATGGTGGCTCACAACCATCTGTAAAGAGGTCTGATGCCCTCTTCTGTCCTGCAGAAATACACACAGACAGAATATTGCATACATAACAAATAAATAAATAAATAAATATTTTTTAAAAAAAGGAAATAGATTTATATGTATATATAGGTAGATATTTTAAATATGTATTTTTGTGTATGTGCACAGTGTGTGTGTGTGCATGTGTGAGGGGTGTATATAAACCAGGCTATGCAAAGACAACCTCTGGTTGTGGGCTCTCCCCTTCCACCATGGAGTACACCTTTAATCCCAGCCCTAGGGAGACAGAGGCAGGTGGCTCTCTGAGTTCTAGGCCAGCCTGGTCTACAGAACAAGTTCCAAGACAGCTAGGGCTGTTACACAGAGAAACCCTGTCTCAAAAAACCAAACCAAAACAAACCAAAACAGAAATATTTTAAAAAGAAAGAAACTGTGTATAAGGCTGGCCCCTCTCAGAGAATCACCAAGAAGCTTCCAGGACAGCTAATCTGTGTATGCAGCGGAGAATGGCGAGAGACCCTAACTCACACAGGGAGGAAGGCAAGGGTCATCACCTGTCATTGTCCTCTGACCGCCTCATAAATCACGGCATGTGTGTGCGGGCACTTGCATACACACACACACATTAAAAGAATTAACAAACAAACAAAGGGCAGACCCTTGTCCAAGGAATCAGGAGCCAACACAAAGGAGTTCTCAACTCCAAAGGCAAAGCAATTTGAACGACAGTAAGTACTATAGCTATGGATTACGGTTTGGAGGATAAAATGAGGAGGTGGGAGAATTCAGAGGCACAGAGCTTGCCCAACAAGAGCGGCCCTGGTTTCCAGACCCCAGAGCTGGGAAACAACAAAGTCTAAAGAAACACGCACGTGTGCCGCGTCCACACTGCAGAAATCAATGACTGAAAAAACAAATAGATGGAAGAAAGAACCTTCTGTCTCCATAAGAGAATTCAAATAACTCCTGGTTCTCTCTCCAGGAAGTATTTCAAGTCTTGCCCCTCAAGTGAGCTTTCAACTTAGTGACTCACTGCTAAGGCATAACAAAATGACTGGACTGAAGTTCAGAGGTGGGGAGTGTGAGGGAGGTCTGAGTTTGCTGAAAAATCTATCTGAGCTGGGTTTCGTGGTTCAAAGAATCCAGCACTAGGGAGACTGAGGCAGAAGGAAGGGCCAGCCTGAGCTGCATAGAGACACCTTGCCCTCCTCTCCCCAAACCCCACATCATAAAAAATAAGAGACAGCCGGGCGGTGGTGGCGCACGCCTTTAATCCCAGCACTCGGGAGGCAGAGGCAGGCGGATCTCTGAGTTCGAGGCCAGCCTGGTCTACAAGAGCTAGTTCCAGGACAGACTCTAGAAACTACAGGGAAACCCTGTCTCGAAAAACCATAAAAAAAAAATAATAAGAGACAGAGACACACGGAGAGAGTGAAGGAGAGGAGAGAGGGGAAGAGGAGATGAGCAGAAAGGGGGGAGAGAAGAGGGAGAGGGAGAAAATACAGGCAGAATAGTCAAAAGCCGGCAACACGCCCTAATCAGGAGATGGCTAATTCCCTGTGTCCTGTGGTGAGTGTGTGCGCTTGATCAAATGGAATGAGCAAGCATCCACGGTAATCGGGGAAATACATATAACATAAATAAACGGACAGACAGATATGGGGGAACAGTCTACAAAACACCAGACTGGAAGTCTCAAAGCTCAAGACTGAAAGTCTGTCACTGGAAAGGGTCAAGGAGACATGGCCATATGGTTGCACATTTGGATCCTGGGACAGGACCTGTGTGTACCAGTGAACGAAATCTGATTTCAGGCTGGGTTTGGCTAGCAGTCATGACCCAAACCAGTGTTTCTGGACAAACAGTCCACAGCTGATAAGGTGACGACATGCGGGAAAGGACAAGAGGTTTGTGAACTCTGTAACCATCGACCAAGGTTTCTGGAAGCCTAACATCATCCCAAACTAATAAGTTGGCTAAGAGCTGTAGGCAGGGAGTGGTCCAGAGGAAGAGCCTATGCTTGACATGTGTGACGCTCTGGGTTCCAGGGCCAGCACACCCCCAAAGATACCTTACTAAGAAAAAGAGCCAGGTGCGGTGACACAGACATTAAATCCCAGCACTGGAAAAGCAGGCAAGCGGATCTCTGTGAGTTTAATGCCAGCCTAGGCTACATGTTAAGTTACAGGCCAGCCAGGGCTATGTAGTGAGGTCCTGACTCAGAAAGAGAGAGATGAAGGAAGAGAGAGAGGTGTTGGGACCATTTGGAGTCCTGGCCCCCAGCCGCTCTTCCCTGCTAGAGATCTTTACTTTCCTTCTGATTTGAGTTACTGAAAGCTGTGTCAAATTTGCTTACCAGCTCCTCTTTACGAGCACGTGTTGCTTTGGCCTTGAGGATCAGAGGATAAGGTTTTCACCTGTTGGCCCACCTGACTGCGTTAGGTATATATGTCTCTGTGGGGGTGGAGGGGGAGCTGTTCAATAAAGGGCTTTTTACCAGTGACTAGAGGTCCGTATCTCTGTCTCTCTGTCTGTGTGTTTATGTGTTTCAATCTCCACCCCCTTGTTCGAAGCTGGCGAACTGTAAGGTAGCGCATTAGAGGGCAGACAGGCGTTGTGCACTGCAGAAAGGGAAAGAGGGAGGGAGGCAAAAAGATTGCTTTGAGTTGGAAATTAGCCTGGGCTACTGTAGCAAGTCTGAGGCCAACCTAGACTACAGAGCAAGACCTAAGCAAAGCAAAATATAACAAACAAAAACCAAAGGATGGGGTCGCGTCTGAGATCAGATTTCAGAGATGGACTGAGGGTGTAGGTCATAAACTGGGAGCCAATCGATGGACTGGCTCACACCTTTGGTCCCAGCACTTGGGAAGTGGAGGCAGAAGATCAGGAACTGGGTCATCCTCCGCTAGGAGGTGAGTTTGAGCCCAGCCTGGACCACATCACAAAACAAAACAGACTGGCTGCCATCTTGCTTGCTGTTCCTGATGAAGCCGCCTGCCATAAGTTGTCAGTGGATAAACAAAGGGATAGACGAGAGAAAGAACAACGGGGGAGCGGAACTGAGAGCACTGGCTCTGAGGTCCAGGTCATGTTACCTCAGGTGAACCCCCTCAGCACAGTCCCTAGTGTGTCTGCAGGAGACGACATCCCTCACGGCTCTATGCCATGGTCATGTGGTTCCTGCTTGGAGTTAGAGGCGAGTGCCTGTGGTAGTTGCCTACAGGAGGCTCCTTAAGCAGCCACACCCTAGGCCATGGCCCTGACCCTGGGTGGGGATGCAGGAGGGGTCAGAAGGCAGTATTCCTAGCTGCACCAGACAGGGTAGGCCTCCCTCTGAGGAGAGTTAATAGGCTTCTAGAAAGTTCTGCCTCAGCACTTCTGGGTGGCTCTGGAATGCACTCTGGGCATCAGCAGGGCCTGTGCCCTAAGATGGCTGTGGCCAGCGTAGGAGGGCCTGGGTCGTGGAACAGGAACCACGCTGGAATGTGACTGGCTGGACAATGGGCTGAAGTGGCCCAGACATCACTTCCAGAGCTGAGCCACGGCAACTCTCCAGCTCCCCCTCACCCTCTCACTCGCCACATCTACCACTGGACGTCTGTGGCCACGTCACATGCCACACGCACATCAGATGGGGTGGCTTTGTGGACTGAGCTCTTCCCTGACCTCTTCCTGCCACCCCCAGATTCCACAGGAATGACTTTTAAGCCACAGATGCTGACAACCATGGGGTCTTGGGTGTTGAAGTCAACTTGATATGCTCTTCTACGAAATCTCTTGGACAAATCTTTTTTTTTTTTCAAGACAGGGTTTCTCTCTGTAGCCCTGGCTGTCCTGGAACTTGCTTTGTAGACCAGGCTGGCCTCAAAATCGCAGAGATCCACCTGCCTCTGCCTCCCTAGTGCTGGGACTAAAGGTATGAGCCACCACCACCCAGCTAGACAAACCTTTTTAAATTACCATATTCTAGGAGTGTGGAGATGGCTCTGTGGGTAGAGGTGCTTGCTGCTAAATCTAACTACATGAACTCAACCCCCAGGACCCACACTATGGAGGAAGAGAAACCAACTCGCCAAGTTGTCTCTGACCTCTTCACATCAGCTACAGCATGTGGTGCGCATCCCCTAGAATAAATAAATCAACAATAGTTAAGAGCAAATGATCATACACCCAGTGTTTTATCACAAAGACTCATGTGTTATCATAGATGCAAGTATCAGTCAGATCTGGGGTGCACACTTATAATCCTGACTTAGGAGACAAAAGGAAAAGAGTCTGTGAGTTCCGGGCCAGCTTGATCTACATAGTGAGTTCTAGGACAGTCTTAGCTACACAGTGAGAACTTATACCAAAAAAAGATAAAAGATTTGAATTGAAATCAACCTAGGTCCCATAGGCATTTTCTCAAAAGACAAACAAAACAAAACGAAACAAAAAAAAAAAACAGAAGAAATGCAAATATAACAAAAATGAATGAAGGTCCCTGCAATCCTTCCTGACTTCTGGGATGAGAAATAACAGCTGGGAAACTCTCTGCCTGGCATTTTACTGTGTATACTCAGCTCTTTCTCCAAAGAGCATCATAGCTGGGCAGGTGGCTCAGACCTGTGATCCAGCACTTGGGAGGCAGAGGCAGGCAGATATCCGGTGAGCTACACTGGGAGTGCCCATGTGTTTCAAAACAAACGAAACAAAAAGCCAAAGCCCTCAAGTCCACAACCACTTGAGGATCCATAACCCACTGATGTTCCTATAAATTCTAAGTGCTGGAATGCAGGGGTCACTGCTGACAAATTAGAGAAGAATTAACCACATGTTGCTAACTCAAGCTGCCCCACCACATCCTAATTTAACATTTTATGCAAGGTCTCTTTTCATCCTATAGTCAACAGATAGGACACATTCTTTTTTTTTTTTTTTTTTTTTTTTTTTTTGGTTTTTCGAGACAGGGTTTCTCTGTGGCTTTGGAGCCTGTCCTGGTACTAGCTCTTGTAGACCAGGCTGGCCTCGAACTCACAGAGATCCGCCTGCCTCTGCCTCCCGAGTGCTGGGATTAAAGGCGTGCGCCACCACCGCCCGGCTCACATTCTTTTTTTTTTAATAACTTATTTACTTTTATTTCATGTGCATTTGTGTTTTGACTGCATGAATGTTCCTGTGAAGGTGTTGAATTCCCTGAAACTGGAGTTACAGACAGTTGTGAGCTGCCATGTGGGTGCTGGGAACTGAACCTGGGTCCTCTGGAAAGGCAGCCAGTGCTCTTATCTGCTGAGCCAGCTCTCCAGTCGACAGACCACATTCTGTAGAATTAGGATTACTCACTTTGGTACATTATACTTGAGGCAGAGCTTCTTTAAAAAGTTTCAAAAATTTATTTTATATTTTATTTGTATGAGTGTTTGCCTGTGTGTATGTATTTACATCAGTGCATGCCTGGCACCCAGGAATCAGACCCCTGGAATTGGAGTTACGGATGGTTGTGTGCCATGTGTGTGCTGGAAATCAAACCCAAGTCCTTTGTAAGAGTTGAACAAGTCATCTCTCAGCTCCAAAACACACTCAGCATTCTGTGTGGTGTGTGTATGTGGTGTGTACAGTGTATGTATGGTGTTGGTGGTTCATGTGGTGTGTATGTGTACGTCTGAGATTTGTGTGCAGAAAGCATGTATGTGTGTGTTTTCATGAGACAGAATCTCACTCTGTAGCCCAGACTAGCCTCAAACTTGTGGCAAGCCTCTGGTCTGACTCCTCAGTGCTGAGATTGTAGCTATGAGCCACCATGCCCACATCTTGGTATTATAATTGAAGTATGCATTGTATTGGGTTTGGTAGTAAACACAAGCCTCCAGCCATGTCTAGAACATTCCCTCCACCTAGAAGACTGCCCCCCTTTCCAGATCTAACCTTTCCTTTGCCCTGATTTCCGGTCCAGAGAGCCAGCAGCCTGCACTCTTCACTATGCAGATGTTTGGGAGCATCTCTGCATCTCCAGTGTTGCTTACATCAGTGCGTGGCTCCTGTCTCTTGCCGAGCAAGTGGTACTCTGTGACTGCAGTATAGTCTGCTTGTCCATTTCCTGTTGATGGCTGTCTGGGTCATTTCCAGTTTGGGAGTATTATAAAGCAGCCATGGATATTCCTGTCTAAGTCTTTCTGTGGATACACACGTGGGTCTTAGGTAAGGGAACAAGAGAAGAATTGCTGACTCATGGGTTCTGTCTCCTCCACATCCTCACCCTTTTCAGAGGCTGTCAGCCTGTCTACTTTTAACACATTGGGCGGTTGTGTCAAATTTCTCATCAGGATTTCCAGCTGATGACTCAGTAGATACAAGCAAAGGACCCTGAGTTCAGATTCCAGCATCCGCATAAAAAGTCGGATGTGGCTGGGTGATGGTGGCACCTGCCTTTAATCCCAGCACACAGGAAACAGAGGCAGGCGGATCTCTGTGAGTTTGAAGCCAGCCTGGTCTACAGAGCGAGTTCCAGGACAGGCTCTAGAAACTGTCTCGAAAAACCAAAAAAAAAAAAAAAAAGCTGGATATGGCTGTACAAGCTCACAACCACAGTGTGTGGGGGGCAGAGAAAGGAGGATGGGTGGGTCTTTCTGGCTGCCAGTGTGGCTCCAGGTTCAGTGAGAAATCCTGCCTCAGGAGAATGAGGTGGAGCATGATGGAACAGGACATTTGGTCTCCGAGAGTGTAGGCATACACCAACACACACTTAAATATGTATACTCTGTCTTACACACACGCACGCACCACACACACACACACACTCACACACATTTCTTGCAAAAGATTTTAATGTGCATTTCCTTTTTAAAATACTTTTAATGATTTATTCTCATTATATGTGTATTGGTGTTTTGCCTGAATGCATGTCTGTGTGAAGGTGTCAGATTCCCTGGAACTGGAGTTACAGATAGTTGTGAGCTGTCATGTGGGTGCTGGGATTGAACCTGGGTCCTCTGGAAGAGCAGCCAGTGTTCTTTTTGTTTTGTTTTTGTTTTTGTTTTTGTTTTTGTTTTTTGTTTTTTCGAGACAGGGTTTCTCTGCGGCTTTAGAGCCTGTCCTGGAGCTAGCTCTTGTAGACCAGGCTGGTCTCGAACTCACAGAGATCCGCCTGCCTCTGCCTCCCGAGTGCTGGGATTAAAGGCGTGTGCCACCACCGCCCGGCGCAGCCAGTGTTCTTAACCACTGAGCCATCTCTCCAGCCCTTCATGTGCATTTCTGTGATCATTAAAGAAGCATCTTTTCTGTGTACATAGCAATGACTTCTTACAAACGTCTAGCCTACCTCTTGCCCACTTTATTGGGTTTTCTTATTGAATTTTTTTAAAGCTTTATTTATTTATTGTGTTCTGCCTGCATGTATGCCTGTACACAAGAAGAGGGTGCCAGATCTTGTTACAGATGGTTGTGAGCCACCGTGTATGTGCTGGGAATTGACTGCAGGACCTATGGAAGGGCAGCCAGTGATTTTAACCTGAGTCACCTCTCCTCCCCTTCTTATTGAATTTAAAGAGTTGTTTACATTGAATATACCTTGCTTATCAATAGTTCATCTGGTTTATCTTTTTCATATATTTTCTCCCAGTCTGTGTCTTTATTGCACATAACATTATTTTGTTTTGTCTTGCCTCGAACTCTGTAGCCACGGCTGAGCGTGAACTTCAGCTCACAATGTCCCCACCTCCAGTGTACTGTGATTAGAGACCTCTGCCACTGTGCCTTATTCCATTTGTCTGTTTGCTTGGGTTTTTTTGTTTTTTTGTTTTTTTGTTTTTTTTTCCGAGACAGGGTTTCCCTGTAGTTTTTAGAGTCTGTCCTGGAACTAGCTCTTGTAGACCAGGCTGGCCTTGAACTCAGAGATCTGCCTGCCTCTGCCTCCTGAGTGCTGGGATGAAAGGCGTGCGCCACCAAAGCCCGGCTTGCTTGTTTGTTTTTTGAGACACGGTTTCTCCATACACACGTGGCCAGGCTGGCCTCAAACTCATGTTTGCCTCCTCCTGTGTGCTAAGGTCACCAGCCAAGTACAGCAAGACTCTTTTTTATTTATCTGCATATCTGGGGAATTTTGCCAGCTTTGGACAGCAGGATCTGTGGCATCCTTTTGAACTTTAATGTGCATGAAAATATACTTAAGGAGTCTTACATTAGATCTTAATCCACCTGCTTCTGCTTCCTGAGGGCTGGGACTAAAGGTTTGTGCACTATACTTGCTTCTTCCTAAGATTGGCACTGTACAGTTTTTTTTTTTAAGATGAGTTCTTGCTACATGGCCTAAGTTGACCCTAACTCCAGGACTGCAGCCATTCTCTTGCCTTAACCTCCAAGAGGGTAACACTGCTTTCTGGCTGCACAACTCATCTCCTCAAAGCTTAGCAGCCAAGGGGCTGAGGAGATAGCTTATTATCTGAAATGCTTGCCATGCAAGCCTGAGGACCAGAGTTCAAATCCTCAGAACCCATGTAAATGCTGGGGGAGCCTAGCAGCACACCTGAGTCTAGCCTCAGCAGGCAGAGACAGGGGATCTCCAGAGTAAGCTTGTTAATGAGGCTGCTGATCAGCCAGCTCTGGGTTTCATGGGGAGACCCTGTCTCAATGAAGGATATGGACAAGCTGGCATCAACCTCAAGCCTCCACCTGTACGGGCACATATGTGCATAAATGCCCCCCTATACACGTGTGCCTACATGAATGCAGTGTGCATATTAACACACATACACCACCATACAAGCCAGCGGTGATGGTGCACGCCTTTAATCCTAGCACTTAGGAAGCAGAGGCAGGCAGATCTCTGTGAGTTCAAGGCCAGCTTGTTCTGCTAGAGCTAGTTCCAGGACAGGCACCTAAAGCTACAGAGAAACCCTGTCTCAAAAAACCAACAAAAAGTAAGAAAGAAAGAAAAGAAAAGAAAAAAGAAAACAGCTTAGAGCTGCAAGTATTTGTCTCCCATTTCTGGGAGACAGAAATGTGGGGAGAGCTTTGTGAGGGGTCTGGCTGGGGGTATTTCATGAGGCAGTGGCTGTGCCGAGTCCTCCAAAGGGGCTGGGGTCCTACTAGCAGGCTCTGTATCCTGTTGTTCTGAACCTCAGGTCCTCACTCTCTGTCTCTGTCCCTGACAAGACAGTTGCTCCCCAGAGTGGGTCCTGAGAGCTCTAGTAACTGACTCTGAGAAGTGATCAACCCCTTTGCCATGGGCCCTGCCCAGCTTGGCTAGGGCACAGGTTTGCTAAGCCACAGTGCTGGAAGTCTTGGGTCAGCTGAGACACTAGGAGGCCGGCTCCCTCAGGTGAAGGCTGACACAGCTGGAAAGCATCCCTAGGCCGATCACGTGACCATCCCTAATGTCCTCCTTACACACCTACAGAAAGCAGGTGTTCTGTGGGATCAGTTCCCCCAGGCAGAGGAGAAGGCTCATTCCCTGCTTTCTCAGCCCTCCTGTAAAGCCCACAAGGCCATCAGGCCCTTCTGGTGGGTGATGGGTAGAGGGAGGGCTTAGTGTGGCGGCCACAGGAGCCAGCCACTCCAGGATTCGGAGCATCTTTGTGTGGGTAGTTTGGTTGGTTATTTGTTGTTGTTTGAAACAAGGTCTCTCTCTGTAGCCTTAGCTGGCCTGGAAATCACATCTACCTCCCTCCCTCTACCTCCTGAATGCTAAGATTAAAGTTTGCACCACCATGCTTGTTAGGATAGATAAAAAGTATGAATTATCAGCCGGGCGGTAGTGGTGCATGCCTTTAATCCCAGCACTCGGGAGGCAGAGAGGCAGGCGGATCTCTGAGTTTGAGGCCAGCCTGGTCTACAAGAGCTAGTTCCAGAACAGTCTCCAAACCCTGTCTCGAAAAATCGAAAAACCAAAAAAAAAAAAAAAATGTATGAATTATCGAGGCAGAGGCAGGCAGATCTCTGCGAGTTCAAGGCCAGCCTGGTTTACAGAGAGAATTCCCGGACAGGATTCTAAGCTACAGAGAAACCCTGTCTCGGAAAAGAAAGAAAGAAAGAAAGAAAGAAAGAAAGAAAGAAAGAAAGAAAGAAAGAAAGAAAGAAAGAAAGAATAAAGATGAATTCCCTAACCCAGCTTTCTCAGTGGGAGAAGAGCCCCACAATGCTGAGGTTGGAGAGCTTCTTCAGAGCTAGCGATCTGTTTCAGATACAGGAAGTGGGATTCCCCGCCTCCACCCCCCACCTCACAGATGAGGTCATTGGAGCAGAACAGACACTTGCCTCCGGCTTACAGACCCAGCATGACAGACCCAGGAGTCCCAACCACGTCCCCTGACTCTGCTACCCTCCTTGCAGATTCCACCACCAGGACTAAACGTCAGACAAGGAGGAACATGTGTCAGTTTCCCGGTCCCACGAGAATCCCAAGGAAAACTTCATTTCCCCACCGGCTTCATAGTGGAAGAAACCAAGGCAGCAAGGCAAGAGCTGTGCAGTGCACAGACGTCACAGGCCATGGAGTGAAGGGGGGGGGGCATCAGCAGTCTGGGACTGCTGGGGTTTTGTGACAAGGGCAGAGGAGAGAGGAAGGAAAGAGGGGGTGGGGCTTGACATAGAAGATCAGTTCCTGGTGCCCCGTTATCACAAATTCAAATCTCTGAGGCAGCAGTGCAAACAGGATGTGGGTTTCCTTTGAGAAGTTGGTGCCCCGCGAATTGATAAATGCCTCTCCACATGTGAGCATCATGGGAGAGGCAGTGACGCTAGCTGGTTAGTATAGCTCGGCTGAGCTCCGGGCTGTGTGAGGGAGATGTGTGGCTTGACCTCTCTGGACTCTGAATAGAACCTACCTTGAAGGCTGTTGGGGCTCATGAGATGGAGCTGCCCTGATGGTGACAAGGACCTTTGCCACACTGGAGGACCACACGGTACCTCAGCCAGCTTCATTCTATTTCGTATCAGCTAACATCTCTCCTGGCCCTCAACCCAGCACACACTATTAGAACAAAGAGAGTTCCGCTATGTAAAACAGCTTCTAGATAGGCCCTCATCTTCCCAGCACTTCCCTCCATGCAGGTGACACAGGTTGGCTGGGCCCCTGCCAGGTGTCAGCTGCTTTGCACGGGTGGAAAAGCAACAGCCCTGCCCTGTCCCCACCCCAGAGTCACCTCCCAGGGATCTGCCTGGCCCTGTGGGTGTCACCTGCACATGGGAGCCACAACCCAACTCTCAGGATGACATACACAGAAGGTTACTGGGCAGCCTAGGAGAGGGTCTGAGTCTAGTACCCAAAGGGTAGGACAAGGGCTACCCCTTGAAAAAAACAGTCAAAACAGAAGAAACTGCTCCGGAGTCAGACAGCCTGGGGTTTGACTACTGTCTAACACTCACTGCCTAGGTGACATTCAGGAAGTTACTTAACATCTCTGAATGGTTTCCTCAAACAGAAAGCTCAACTAATAATAAGGATGGCTTAGAATACTAAATGGGAGCTGGATGGTGGTTGCGCACGCCTTTAATCCCAGCACTGGGGAGGCAGAGGCAGAGCCTCTCTGAGTTCAAGGCCAGCCTGGTCTACAGAGTGAGTTCCAGGACTGCCAGGGCTGCACAGAGACACCCTGTCTCAAAAAACGAAAAGGAAAAAGAAGAAAGGAAAGGAAACTACTGTGAGTTCGAGGCCAGCCTGGTCTACAAGAGGTAGTTCCAGGACAGGCTCCAAAGCTACAGAGAAACCCTGACTCGAAAAACAAAAGTAAAAACAAAACTAAATTATTAGGGCAGTGGTGGAAAGGAAACTGGAGAGCAATCGGAGAAGAGCT